>NC_053038.3:118448035-118751065 GCF_002575655.3 Aegilops tauschii subsp. strangulata | reverse complement strand
CCAAGGACTCTTTAAGACACTACGAGACCACTGTAAAACCAACCGTGTACAGGCGGACCACTAGACGTCGAACCCCAATCTCATATCATGCGTCTGTCAGAAAGATATCCTAAGGCTACTTGAATTCCCACTTATAAACTCCCGAAACTTTCTGGTTATGCAATCTGGTGTTGGGGATACAGGGGACACAAAATATATCACCCAAACTAGCAATCCCTAGATCCAGTTGTATCCATCCGTCAACACATAACCAAGAAACCTTCGGAAATCGTGTACCTCAACCTTCGAAAAGCATCCGTTATACGAGTTATGGCAATACTCCCGAACTCCCGCCCCAGTACTGGGTGGCGTCGAGGTGATCTCACCAACAACTGCATAAAAGAGATTTCGATGTCGGCGAAACTCAGGTATTCCAGAACTGTTACGATAAAATTGTGACGACAACACCTCGGAGCTCAACTCCCCGGGACACTGCCACAACCCCTAAATGTTAGGAGGCACTAAGAACAATGTTCTCGTCACAAAACCATCGGAACGATTTCAAGATACCCTCGTGATCCTAAAAAAAAATTTAGTGAAATTTGAGGACAGAAGAGTCAAAACTTCTACGTCAGGAGACCTCACCAGAGCGACAAAGGGACTGAGGAGTAAAAAGAATCCTACTCTCCGATATATATAATCCTAAGACTCAAAACATTTTTGTTCTAGACTCAACAATGCCAGCGATTCGATCAAGCAGGGGGCTCCTAAGTCGGGGATGGGTCTGATTACCAACTTGTAACGCCCACAATGCGGCTATATCTCCCACGTGTCGAGGCACGACTTAGAGGCATAACCGCATTGTGGTTTTGTCGCAAGAAGGGTCATCTTCACACAATCCCATGTAATGAACAAGAATGGGATAAAGAGTTGGCTTACAATCTCCACTTCACACAATACATAAATATAATCATACATCATCCAAAATACACACATAGACCGACTACGGTCAAGATCCAAATGAAAATAAGATAACCCCAAATGCTAGATCACCGATCGTCCCAACAGGGCTCCACTACTGATCATCAGGAAAAGACACATAGTAACGACCACGCTCCTCATCGAACTCCCACTTGAGGTCGATCCCATCATCTGCACTGGCATCGTCGGCACCTGCAACTGTTTTGGTAGAATCTGTGAGTCACAAGGACTCAGCAATCTCACACCCGCGAGATCAAGACTATTTAAGCTTATAGGAAAGGATGGTGTAATGAGGTGGAGCTGCAGCAGGCACTAGCATATATGGTGGCTAACATACGCAAAAGAGAGCGAGAAGAGAAGCAACGGAACGGTTGTCATCTAGCAATGACCAAGAAGTGATCCTGAACTCCTACTTACGTCATTCATAACTCAAACCGTGTTCACTTCCCGGACTCCGCCGAGAAGAGACCATCACGGCTACACACACGGTTGATGTATTTTAATTGGGTCAAGTGACAAGTTCTCTACAACCGGACATTAACAAATTCCCATCTGCTTCATAACCGCGGGCACGGCTTTCGAAAGATAATACCCTGCAGGGGTGTCCCAACTTAGCCCATCATAAGCTCTCACGGTCAACGAAGGATAAACCTTCTCCCAGGAAGACCCGATCAGTCTCGGAATCCCGGTTTACAAGACATTTCGACAATGGTAAAACAAGACCAACAAAGCCGCCCGAATGTGCCGACAAATCCCGATAGGAGCTGCACATATCTCGTTCTCAGGGCACACCGGATGAGCAGTCCGTACAACTAAAACCAATCCTCGAGTTTCCCCAAGGTGGCGCTGCAAAGGGCTCTAGTTTGGACCAGCACTCAGAGGAACACTGGCCCGGGGGTTTAAAATAAAGATGACCCTCGGGCTCTAGAAAACCCGGGGGAAAAGGCTTAGGTGGAAAATGGTAAAACCAAGGTTGGGCCTTGCTGGAGGAGTTTTATTCAAGGCGAACTGTCAAGGGGGTCCCATAAATCACCCAACCGCGTAAGGAACGCAAACTCAAGGAACATAATACCGGTAAGACAGAAACTAGGGCGGCAAGAGTGGAACAAAACACCAGGCATAAGGCCGAGCCTTCCACCCTTTACCAAATATATAGGTGCATTAATTAAATAAGAGATATTGTGATATCCCAACATATCCATGTTCCAACATGGAACCAACTTCAACTTCACCTGCAACTAGCAACGCTATAAGAAGGGCTGAGCAAAGCGGTAACTTAGCCAAACAACGGTTTGCTAGGAAAAGGATGGTTAGAGGATGACATGGCAATATGGGAGGCATGATAAAGCAAGTGATAGGTAGCGCAGCATGGCAAAAGAACGAACAACTAGCAAAGCAAAGATAGAAGTGATTTCGAGGGGTGGTCATCTTGCCTGCAAGGTTCTCAGAGTTGTCGAAAGATTGATCCTCGTAAGCGTACTCAACAGGTTCCTCGTTCACGAACACGTCTCCCGGCTCTACCCAAGACAATAACACAAGCAATGGAACCACAATCAATCACGAGAAATGCACAAGCAACATGATGCAATACATGAATGATATGCAAGATATGATATGCGATGCGTATGCGTGCTCCGGAAGGAAAATGATGAACAAGGCAGTAACTTGGCAAACCAAGCATGCCACTGGAAAGATGAGATGATTTCGGTCGAAATCGATATAAGATCACCGGAAACGGATGCACGGTTTGCAAATGGCAAGCAAGACAAGAATGACACGAATCTGCGATTAACAGCATGATAGCACTTAAAATGCAAGAAGTAACAACGCTACAACACTTCAACATAGCAACAAAGCATATGGCAGTAACCTACAGGAGATGCTTGACAAAATATGAACACTGAGCTACGGCTAGATCGCAACATAACAAGCTCAAACAAGCATGGCAAAAGTGCAAAAGATAACAGGTTCACAGACTTGGTGAAATTACTGGACATGGCTGAAAACAGCATCAAGTAGCAATGTTCAGAGCACAAAAACAACATGCTACAGGAACTTAACATGGCAAAACAAGGCATGGCAGTATTCTAATAAATGCATATGACAAAAGTCCCTTACTGACTGTTGAGGATATAGACCTTAGAGTCACCCGCCAGGAGGGGCCGGGTTACTCATATGGTCATTGCCAGAAGCCCGGCGCCAAGCTTAAAGACGGTGGGCCAAAGATGGGCTTAAGACCCGGATATGGCTTAAGGCCCGTAGTTACAATCATTATTATGGTAGAACTTGTAGTGTAAGGCAAGAGTAGTCGAGAGTCCGAGCCGGACATTCTTATGAGTCGGCCGGGACTCTGAGAGCTGCTGGGCGTCAGCCTCCCTATATAAAGGGACGACCCGGCAGCGATTTAGGGACGAGAACAATCTGATCGAGAGCCGGGCATAGCAGTTTAGCTCCCTGGTGATCGTAACCCTGATCAATACCACCTCAAACTGGACGTAGGCTTTTACCTTCACCGTAAGGGGCCGAACCAGTATAACCCCTCGTGTTCCTTGTCCCGCATTAACCCCTTCAAGCTTCCTAGCTGCGATGGCTCCACGACTAAGTCCTAGCTCGAGGACATCTGCCGTGACAATTCCACGACAGTTGGCGCCCACCGTGGGGCCAGCGCACGGTGGATTTGAGTTCTTGAAGGGCAGCTTCGAAGGGCTCAAGGGATACGCGGTGGGCCGGATGACCAAGAGTCGTCGCGGCAAGCTCTACATCGACGATGCAAACTGGGGCCCCGACGCCGGCTCAATTGAGTACGGGTACCGGGTCCCCTTCAGCGGAATTCATGTTTTCATTGGCAAGATTGGTGAGCCGGGCCCTGAGCCGGATCTCTGCGCCGATATCATCGAGACGGCTCAGCGTGCACGACCCGCCCGGGCCTGGCCTGCCTTAAGGCATGCTTTTGTGGGGTTTATCCATGGAGGACTCTCTGATCGATCTGGATCTGGTGATGAGATGGCCGCCGGCTCTGACGGCGAGTCGGCCACCGATGAGTCAAACTCGTTGTATCAACTTCAAGATGGCAGGCTCATGGGTTGTTCCGATGGTGACAGTATTCCGGACCTATTTGAGCCGCCAAGCCGGGTTGGAATCTTTATGGCCGGTGCGCAGCCTGTTCAGAACCCCGCTGCTGGAGCGGGAAACCCGGTGCCTTCTCTGGCTCAGGTGCTGATGGATCTCACGGACAAGATGACGGCCCTGTTAACTGCCACGGTTGACCCAGCGGATCAAGCTCAGCATGATGCGGAGGTGGCACAGTTAAAATTGGATCTAGTGAAAGCTAAGGAGGATCTTGCAGCGGAAGGGATCAGGATGGCTACGGAGAGGGCGGCTCTCGATGCCCAAACTCAGTTGATCCAGGCGCAGTCCTTCCGACTCACGATGGATCAGAACGCGTCCAATGAGGTCATGAGAAGGAGGCATCAAAAGACCCAATCTCGACTCCCTCCGGTTTACGATCCACGCAACCTCTTCAACACGCCAGGTGCAGGGTCTAGTAACCCGCCAGGGGTCATAGTGCCCGGGTCTGGGACCCTTATTCAGCCACAAGTGATGGGGCCTCCCCAGGTGCCCCCTGCCCCGCCTCAGTACGTGCCAATACCCCGGGCCATTATAATAACCCGCTGGAGAACATGGTCGCCGCGGCAGCACGGCTGGCGGCTCTCCCAGTCGACAGCGATTCTCCGACGGCTATTGAAACCCGCCGGGTCAGGGA
Organism: Aegilops tauschii subsp. strangulata; assembly: GCF_002575655.3. Lineage (NCBI taxonomy): Eukaryota > Viridiplantae > Streptophyta > Magnoliopsida > Poales > Poaceae > Aegilops > Aegilops tauschii. The sequence goes on along the minus strand of NC_053038.3, from coordinate 118,746,342 downwards.
ACTCCTTCAAACAGCACTGGTGCAACAAGAGGCGTACTCCTACAGCCGGGACAGGATCCACTCGACCCCTCGTCCAGGCCAGAGCCCGAGTTACAGCAGACACATGGTCTCAGCGACCGGCTCAAGTAACGTCCGACGCCATGACCCGCCCCCTGGCCATGGCCCGGCTCATAATGGAGCCTTTCACGCAGCAGACCAGGACAGAGCGCGGCAAGAGGCGGAGCAGGTGCCTCAATTGACGGCTTACCAGACCCCCCCGGCTTATCCGACGACTTCCGTCGACGTGGGTATCCCTACCAGGACTGGGGGTGTCCCTTGTTTAGTGCCAGCTATCCGCAATGAGCGTCTACCCAAGGACTTCAAAGGCCCTAGGAAGGTGCCTAATTACACAGCTGACTTACAACCCGCCGCCTGGATCGAGAGTTACGAGATGGCCATGGAACTGCTGGAGGTCAGTGAGGCGGCAATGGCCAAGTACTTCACCATGATGTTAGATGGGACTGCCCGCACTTGGTTGAAAGGGCTACCGCCGAATTCCGTTGGGTCTTGGGCTGAGCTGAAGGCCCGGTTCATCCAAAACTTCAAGGATACCTGTAGGCAGTTTATGTCAATTGTGGATTTGACTAACTGCAAGTGGCAGGAGGGTGATTCTACGACACATTGGGTTCACCGGGTTAAGGAGATCATACATTCGTCAGATAAGATGGATGCCGGCTCAGCGGTCTTAATGTTGGAGCAGAATTGTCGTTTTGTGCCCCTGAAGATGAAACTCGGGCGGCTTAAGCGCGACTGCAATGATATGGGTACACTGATGGCGGCTCTTGTCAAGTACGCCGATTCTGATGGTACCAAGGACCCCGCTTCAGATGATGAAAGGACAGGGAAGGGAAAGAAGAACGGCAATGGCAAGGGTCCTCAGCATAACCCGGGGAACCAAGGAGGAAGCAAGCGCAAGGCCGATGGCAGCCTAGAGTTTGTAGCCAACGCCAGCTCACAAGGTAATAACCAGCGACGCAAGGGGAGGCCCCCTCCCCGAGGCGGCGGGTCAGGCCCGACGCTGGAGCAGCTGTTGAATGAGCCTTGTCCAAGGCATGGCTCTAGAGAGAAGCCAGCGACTCATCTATGGAAGGATTGTGCAATCATGAAGGCCTTTAAGAATTACAATGGCCCGGGCGGCGGCTCAGGCGCCGGCGGTTTTCATGGCCCGGGTGGCGGCTCAAATTCCAATCCTCCAAACGGTCAAGGGGGCTTTAATCAGCAGTCTAGCCAGGGTCATCAACAGCAGCAGGGGGGTTATCAGACCAATCCAAAGCAGCTTAGCGGTGGACAGTACCATGTATTTACCACCAGTCTGTGTAAGCGAGACCAGAAGCTTCATAAGAGGGACGTGAATGCTGTTGAGCCGGCGGTTCCACGCTACTTGCGGTGGTCTGAGCAGCCTATAGTGTGGAGTAGAGAGGATCACCCTCCCCGGGTGGACAATCCGTGTCACTTGGCCTTAGTGGTGGCTCCTCAGGTGGGAGGATATAAGTTCACTAAGGTGCTCATGGATGGAGGCAGCAGCATCAACATCCTCTATTATGAGACTTTTCGCCGTATGGGGTTGGTTGATAAGAACCTCAGCCAGTCAAACACTATCTTCCATGGTGTGGTACCTGGTAAGTCGGCTTATCCAGTCAGCAAGATCGAGTTGGAAGTGGCCTTCGGAGATGAAAACAACTACAGGGTGGAAAAATTGACCTTTGAGGTGGTCAAGATAAGAAGTTCGTACCATGCCATATTTGGGCGGCCGGCTTACGCCAAGTTGATGGCACGGTCGTGTTATGTTTATTTACAGCTCAAGATGCCGGGTCATAATGGGACCATTACGGTTCACGGCAGCCGGAAGGTGGCCTTGGAATGTGAGGAAGGCGATGCAGCTTATGCAGAATCTGTTTGTGCAACAGAGGAGTTGAAGTTTTACAAAGACAACGTTGACCCAACAGATATGACCTCTCTGAAAAAGCCGACTACGGAGCATGAGCCGGCAATGAAATTTGAGTCGGCTGATGAGACTAAACTTGTTGATTTCATTCCAGGAGATTCATCTCAGCAATTTAGCATCAGTGCCAATCTGGATCCAAAATAGGAAAGCGCGCTCATCGAGTTCATCCGTGAGAATAGGGACATCTTCGCATGGAAACCTTCTGACATGCCGGGTGTACCTAGAGAACTCGCTGAGCACACTCTCAATGTTGATCCAAAATTTAAGCCGGTCAGGCAGTTCCTTCGGCGGTTCAATGAGGAGAGGCGGAAAGCTATTGGTGAAGAGGTGGCCCGGCTCTTGGCGGCCGGGTTTATTGTTGAAGTCTTTCACCCAGAGTGGTTAGCTAACCCGATGCTCGTGCTCAAGAAGAACGGCACTTGGCGGATGTGTGTGGATTATACGGACTTAAACAAGGCGTGTCCGGCTAATCCTTTTGCCCTCCCCCGTATTGATCAAATTATTGATGCTACGGCAGGTTGTGCGCGCTTAAGTTTCTTGGATGCTTATTCCGGATATCATCAGATTAAAATGGCAGTTAAGGACCAGGAGAAGACGGCGTTCATCACTCCCTTTGGAGCCTTCTGCTATGTGTCTATGCCCTTTGGACTCAAGTGTGCACAGGCGACTTACCAGCGTTGTGTACAGAACTGTCTTCATAAACAGATTGGGCGCAATGTTCACGCTTATGTGGACGATATTGTGGTTAAGTCCATAAAAGAGGAAACCCTGATAAATGATTTAAGGGAAACCTTTGATAATCTCCGGGTCTACAAGATGATGCTTAACCCGGCCAAGTGTGTTTTTGGTGTTCCTGCAGGCAAACTCTTGGGTTTCTTGGTTTCTGACAGAGGCATTGAAGCTAACCCGGAGAAGATCAAAGCCATCACCTCCCTAGCTAAGCCGGCGTGTATAAATGATGTTCAGCGCTTGGCAGGTCGCATCGCTGCTTTAAGCCGGTTTATAAGCCGTTTGGGTGAGAAGGCCATGCCATTATATCAGTTGATGAAGAAAACCGATAACTTTGTCTGGAATGATGCAGCTAATACTGCCTTTGAGGATTTGAAGAAGCAGCTGGCAGAGCCCCCAGTCCTTGCTGCTCCGGTTGATAAGGAGCCCTTATTACTGTACGTGGCGGCGAACACACGAGCCGTCAGTGTGGCTGTGGTGGTGGAACGCAAGGAAGAGGGTAAGGAGCATCCGGTTCAGCGGCCGGTTTATTATGTCAGTGAAGTGCTTATCGAGTCCAAACAGCGGTATCCACATTGGCAGAAGCTTGTTTATGGTGTGTTCATGGCAAGCCGGAAGCTTAAGCATTATTTCCAGGGTCATCCCATAACCGTGGTCAGTTCTGCCCCTATTGGTGATATCATTCAAAACAGAGAGGCCACAGGGAGAGTGGCTAAGTGGGCTATCGAGCTCGGACCTCATGGTCTCAAATATGTGCCACGCACTGCTGTTAAATCTCAGGCCTTGGTGGATTTCATCAATGATTGGACAGAGTCACAAGTGCCCGAGCAAAAGCCGGATAACACATATTGGACTATTTACTTCGATGGGTCCAGGCAGTTGGAGGGCTCGGGGGCTGGAGTTGTATTGGCTTCCCCTAAAGGTGACAAGTTCCATTATGTGCTACAATTGATGTTTCCTTGCACTAACAATGCGGCTGAATACGAGGCCTTGCTCCACGGTCTTCGGATGGCTAAGGAGATGAGCTTGAGCCGGGTAAGGTGTTTCGGTGACTCAGACTTGGTGGCTCAACAAGTATCAGGCAAGTGGGACTCTAAGGACCCTCTCATGGCGGCTTATCGCCGCGAAGTTGATGCCATTGCTGGGCACTTTCAGGGCTACCAAGTAGAGCACATTGATCGCAGGAAGAACGAGGCGGCTGATGCTTTAAGCCGGCTAGGCTCTCAGCGAAAGCCGGTGCCGCCTAATACTTTCCTGGATGTCCTGTATAATCCTTCTGTTAAGCTGCCTACAGAGGAAAACTTGGCTGTCCCCGACCCGGAGGCACGACTGGTGGCGGCTCTCCATATCATACCAGACTGGACAATGCCCTATCTGGCTTACATGACCCGGGGCGAGTTGCCTGAGGATGAAACTTTGGCCAGGCAAATAACCCGGCGGGCTAAGTCAATGATTGTTATCAATGGTGAGTTGCACCACCGCAGTGTTACGGGAGCGTTTCAGCGTTGTGTTTCCCCTGAGGAAGGTCAAGAGATCTTGCGTGAGATCCATGAAGGGGATTGTGGCCATCACGCCGGCTCAAAGACTCTTGTGGCCAAGGCTTTTCGTCATGGTTTTTAGTGGTTGACGGCTCATGCTGATGCAGAGGACTTGGTCAGTAAGTGTGATGGTTGCCAAAGGTTCTCGCGACGGGCTCATGTACCGGCTCAAGAGCTGAGGATGATCCCAATTACTTGGCCCTTTGCGGTCTGGGGGCTTGATATGGTTGGGCCTTTCAAAAGGTCCAAGGATAAGAAGACCCACCTTTTGGTGGCAGTTGACAAGTTTACCAAGTGGGTTGAAGCTGAGCCAGTTAGCAAGTGTGATGCAGCCACGGCGGTTCAGTTTATGAAAAAGGTGATCTTTCGCTTTGGTTTTCCACACAGCATTATAACTTACAATGGCACCAATTTATCCAAAGGCGCCATGGAGGAGTTTTGTCAACGAGAGCATATCCGACTTGATGTTTCCTCGGTGGCTCATCCTCAATCCAATGGTCAGGCTGAGAGAGCTAATCAGGAGATTCTGAAGGGCATCAAGCCCCGGCTTTTGATCCCTTTGCAACGGACGCCGGGTTGTTGGGTGGAGGAGTTGCCCTCCGTGTTATGGAGTATCAACACTACTCCTAACAGGTCGACAGGTTTTACGCCTTTCTTCATGGTTTATGGGGCAGAAGCAGTCCTCCCCAGTGACATCCGTCATGACTCACCTCGAGTGGCGGCTTACGTGGAGGCGGATAATGAACAGGCGCGCCAAGATGCTCTTGACTTGTTGGACGAACAGCGTGATGTGGCAGCAGCCCGTTCAGCGATTTACCAACAAGACCTGCGCCGTTATCATAGCCGCCGAGTTAAATCCCGGGTCTTCCAGGAAGGTGATCTCGTGCTCCGGCTCATCCAGGATCAAACAGATGCACACAAGCTATCCCCGCCTTGGGAAGGGCCTTTTGTGGTCAGCAAGAATTTGCACAACGGGTCATATTACCTCATTGACATTTGGGAGCACAAAGATTCACGTAAGTCGGAGGAAGAGACCCGTCGGCCGTGGAATATAGCTCAGCTTCGGCCTTACTACACTTGAGCCACCGGCTCTCATGATGTACATACTTCTCTAAGCCATGTATATATTCTGATAAGCAATAAAGCAGGACCTCTGTCCTTTTTTCTCCTCCAAATGTGCACGTGTTGTTTTCATTGCCAGATTACATGATAACTTGAAGGAGGATCCGGCTTATGATCGTATTCGAATCTAGCCGTAGGCGATAAGGTCACTTGGGGGCTTCTTGTTCAAACATAGGTCATATTCGAACCAAAGAGAACATAGCTGTCGATACCCATTTGATTGGCAAAGTGCCGAGCTCATTGGGGAGTTTTCTTTGATCATATTTGAATCTTAGTTTAACCCCTTTGAGAACCGACGTGGATCGTATTCGAATCAGCGTCGTTAAACAATTCTTAAAGTCATTTGGGCGCTTCTTGTTCAAACATGGGTCGTATTCGAACCAAAGAGAACATAGCTGTCGATACCCTCTTGATTGGCATCGCCACACCCACTAGGGGCTATATGATCGTATTTGAATCATAGCATAACCCCTTTGGGCCGGGTCTCTGGTCGTATTCGAACTGGAAGCCCCTAAGTTCCTCTGCTTTATAGCAAGTTCCGTCTGATTATTTCCAAGTGTGTACGGCCGGGTCTCACTTTGCCGGCTTAACTTTGGTTTACAGTATTAGCTGAACACAATGGGTGTTATTAAGACAGGTAAACCGGAATTGCGGTACCAACCTTACTACCCGGGTTATCTAAACCGGAAGTATGCTTGCAGACCGCTAAGTGTGTTATCGCGGCTATATTGAGGACATAATTGAGGGATAGTCTTTTTTGATTCATATTCTGGGTTATATATCTAAAGCTTATGATTCTCAGTGCGGTAAGCCGCCTGGAGACTTGTGATTCGTCTTTCTATGCAGGATAGTTAAAGACAATTATTTGAGACTAAGGAGAATGAATGACCCGGAGAAATATAAAGGAGACAACTTCAATAAAGCTTCAAGCATTCAAGGCGTGCACGATGGCACGGCAAAGATAAAGTGTTTGTCCTACTCTATTACAAGACTCGTTGAGTCCAAAAGTGCTGGCCAGCCGAGTTACGACGCTTGCTGAGTTGAAGTCTCCGGCTCGTTCCTATCTTCTCCACCGGCTGATCCCAAGACCTGGAAAGTTGATGACTTCCAGTCGATGCCGCTGAGAGCTTCGAATTGGGCTTCCTCGTCAATTAACCCGGCCGGGTCAATCTCCGGGGCGAAGGTGTGTTGACGAGCCGGCGGGATCAAGTTGAGGGCTTCATAGCGCGGAGTAGGGATCCTCTGATTTTCTGCATCGTAGCCCGGCTGATACTTAGTCAGATCTGTATCCTTGCCAATCAGAGTGGCCACCGGGCGTACGGCCTTCACGCAAGCTGCGAAGTCCTTCTGATCGAAAGCGGAGCCGTCTTCCTTCAGGCTTGGATAGCCAAGGGCGATGTCCGCCGGGTCTAACTCTGGCAGGAACGCCTTGGCCCGGCTCAGCGCAGCGATCGCTCCGGCTCTTGCAGAGGCAGGTCGCAGCTCTTGGATCCGTTGAGGCAGAACGGCGAGCCGGCGAAGGACTTCCTCCAGGTGAGTCGGCACCTCGTTGGATAGAGCCACCACAGCCAAGGCCCGCTGTGACCTGGTGTAGAGTTGCTCCACCAGGGTGTACACGGCCTTTAGCTTGGTTACCACACTCTGGTTGAGGTTGGCACTTCTGGGACCTATTTCACAGAACAGGATAAGCCGCCGATAAGGGTGAGTTATGAGGCATCAAAATTTCAAACTAGATGTAAGCCGGCGGATGACTTACCGAAGATTGCAGCAACCATCTGAGAAACTTGGCGCTTTAACCCAGAGAGTTCGGCGGTCTTCTCTGCCGAAGCCTTCTCCGCCTGTTCCGCCCGGTTCACCAGCGCGGCTTTCTCTTCGGCCCAGGCTTTCCGTTCAGCATCAAATTCGGTCTTCAGCTTTTCTTGCGCGACGATGCTGGACACAAATTTGGCATTTGCCTTCCGGGTCTCCATCTCTTGCATCTTCAGCTAGTTCTTAAGATCAGCGAGGTATGCCTCAAGCTTCTTGCCAGCAGCCTGCATCAATTCCCGGATTATAGCATGAACAGGTACTATACAAATTTAAAGTCCCAAGCGCTTTCCAAGCAAAGACACTTGGCACTTGGGGGCTAATGCATATTGAACGTTCCTATCTACAAACTACCGATTCAATTGAGTAAGCCGGAACCTAAGTCTACAACATATTCAATCATAAGTCGTCGACTTGGGGGCTAGCATGGTACAGGTAACTATGCAGTAAGTAAGAGGACAGCAGAATGATACCTCAGATTTCTGCTGGATCTGGTTCACCATGGCAACCTCTGCGTCCCGGCTCTTGTGCACTTGGCTGATGTAGCTAGAGACGAGCTCTCCAATGCTCAGGTTGGCGTAGTCGGAGAGGTCCAGGTTCACCCGGCGGGGCTGTAGCAGCTCCCCCTTGGCGGAGCACTTGGCCAGTGCGGTAGGTCTCCCCGGCTCAACAAATTCCGTCCGGGTGATTACCACGTCCGGATCATTTGCTGGTTGAGCCGAGCCGGAGGCCTCCGGGTGAGCAGAAGCTTCTGCAGCTGCCTTGTTGGTTGGAGCGGCGGCTTCGGGAGCGGAGGCAGCTGGCGGTTCTTGATCTGCTGCCTCCGGCTCAGGCAACTCCGGCTCTTCGACTGGCTTGGCCTTCTTCGCCCTCTTGGTGAGCTTGGCTTGGGCACTGAAAGGACAGAAACGTTAAGCACAAAAAGGTAAGTAAAGACAAGTATAACATGAGATGGTTATCATTACCCGGGCGCGGTCTTGAAAGCCGGAAGACTCGACTGCATAGAGTCGCCCGAAGAGGGGGAGGTCTCCTGATAATTTGAGTCAGAAGAATTGAGTGGCTGACGTATAACACCCGCCAACGGATGAAAAGGGTACAAGTGGGAAATAACCTCAGTTCGGCGCTTCCTCGATGCGTCAGGTAACCCGGAGGAGAGGTCGGTGTCCTTGTTGGTCCGGGTGTGACGCCGGCTCTCATGAACCTGTCGCTTCAAAATAAATTGAGGATCTTGATAAGCTAAAGGATGTGAAAAACTTACTTTCCGGGTTACCCTTCGGACTTTTAGCCTTGGCAAGGGCTCCGAGTCGGAGGAAAGCGACATTACCTCTTCAACCACCGGGTTACTGGCGCTGGTGTCATCCTGTTGATGAACAAGTGTTGGTAAGGCGGACAGAAATAAACAATGAAACATAACAAAGAGCTTACAGGTTCAGGGTTTACCTCTGACTCGGAGCTGTCGCTTAGTTGCATCAACTCCGAAGCAGTTGGCCTACTTCCCTTCTTACGGGGAGCGGCTTTCTTGGCGGCTTTCTTCGCCTTTCTGGCCTTCTTGGCCGCCTCATGGTCATATTTGACCCGCCAGAACTTGTCGTCAGCCTAAAAAATACAATGATGATTTCTTAAAATGATTCAGATGAAAGTTATATACAGAAGAAGATAAGATGTTCAGATTGGCGGCTTACCGCTGGGGCTGGGTTGGTCTTGCAGAAGGGGGCTAACCCGGTCCTTCCGCAGTCTGCCAGGCTCTCGTTTAAAAGAGCCTTGGTCTTCTCCTCTGCAACATCTTCAGGAAGATCGTTGCGGCTGTGTCTCTGGGGGTCATCCTTTCGGCCCGTGTACTCACACATTAAGCCGGGGTGGCGGCTCAATGGGATCACCCGCCACGAGATCCAGACCCGGACCAGATCGATTCCATTCAGACCATGGCCCAGGAGAGCCTTGATCTTGTTGATGGTGGGGAGCAGAGGTTGGCGCTCCGCTTGAGTCAGCTTGTCTGACAGTGGGTGAGTCGGCTCCAGACGCGAGGGGCGAAAGCCGGGCAACGGACTCTCATCAGCCGGCGACGTGTCTTGGCAGTAAAACCACGTCAGATTCCAGTCTTTGGGGTGGCTCGGTGGCTCTGCGTAAGGGAAAAGGCAGTCCCTGCGCCGCTGGATGGAGATGCCGCCTAGCTCCAAACTTGGCCCGTTGGCGCACTCGTTCTGGCGGCTTAAATAGAAAAGTTCTCTGAAGAGCAGCAGACTGGGTTCTTCTCCAAGGTAAACCTCGCAGAACACTTGGAAGTTGCAAATATTGGACACTGAGTTGGGTCCTATGACCTGAGGCCGCAGATCGAAGAAATTCAGAACGTCTCTGAAAAACTTTGAGCCGGGCGGTGCGAAGCCCCGGCTCATGTGATCCGCAAAAATGACCACCTCCCCGTCCCTTGGCTGTGGTCTCTCCTCTAATGGGTCGGGGGCACGGTAGGACATGATGTCCTTCTTGGGCAGATAGCCAGACTTGACAAAATCTGCTAACGTCTCGTTGGTGACATTGGACCTCATCCAGTTGCAAGTGATGGAGGCTTTAGGAGCTTTGGGAGGCATTGTGACTGTTGGAAGCCTATGATACAGGGAAAAATGTCCGGTTTAATAATGAGCCGGAGGAGACTTACAAGTCAAGGTTTAAGGTGGCGGCTTATGAAGGGGACTAATGACGTATATCTAAGTGCACTGGGCTATTTAAGCCGCCTGAAGTATTGAGAGTAATTCGATTGTTTACGGCCTTATCACAGATGAGCCGGAAAATTCTATGGTGCATGGTCTCCTTTAAGTCGAAAGGTTCTACGGCGCGTGGTTTCTTTAAGCCGGAAATGTAAACCGCCATGACTCAATGAGGGCAGTTTTTTACTAAGTACGGTGAAAAACAGGTTTCACGCATTGCGGTAAATATTTTGGATCAAAATGGTCGGGCAAAGGAAAAGTTTCTAGACCTAGAAACAGACACTGGAGAAGTTCTTGGGATCGAACAAGGTTCTTATGCAGTAAAAAGAGAGCTGCTTGCATGTAAAATGGGTGCTAAACAGTCACCGCAATGGTTCTATGCAAGTCTAAGATCAAAAGGAGGCAGTAAAAATCAAATCTACTGAGGCCCGTGATGAACTACGAAGAACACGGACGAACTACTCGAGCCCTACTGCAGATCTGTTCTATAGGGCAGCCAGGACTTACAGAGGCTGGGGAGTCGCGGAGGTCGTCGTGTTTCTCTGGTCAAATCAGGGTGATGCAGCGGCCTGAGCTGGTGACGACGAGAAGACCCGCAGTGGCGATGGCGGCGGAGCTCGAGCAGCACGGGAACAGTGAGAGGAAGGAGACGACAGAGGAAGGAGAGTGAGAAGAGCCCGTCGGGCCGGCCTATTTATAAGGGCGAGCTCATAAGTGGGCGCGAGAATCAAGGAGACCACGGCGTGGTTATCTCCCCACGAAACGCCTCGATTTTCGGGATGACAGTAAAGGTAAAGATCCGTTGCGGATCTGGCAGAGTAAAAAACGGGCTTAATGGAAGATGACGTCACGGCGAATTATCCGGAGTCCAGAGGATGACGTCACGCCGGGTTATGGCCTTCACACAATTGTAAGCCGGAGGTTTCCTGTCGAAGGAATGGAAGATTGACATGAGCCGGCTCAAATCAATCTGGGGCCTAATGTTGAGGATATAGACCTTAGAGTCACCCGCCAGGAGGGGCCGGGTTACTCATATGGTCATTGCCAGAAGCCCCGCGCCAAGCTTAAAGACGGTGGGCCAAAGATGGGCTTAAGACCCGGATATGGCTTAAGGCCCGTAGTTACAATCATTATTATGGTAGAACTTGTAGTGTAAGGCAAGAGTAGTCGAGAGTCCGAGCCGGACACTCTTATGAGCCGGCCGGGACTCTGAGAGCTGCTGGGCGTCAGCCTCCCTATATAAAGGGACGACCCGGCAGCGGTTTAGGGACGAGAACAATCTGATCGAGAGCCGGGCATAGCAGTTTAGCTCCCTGGTGATCGTAACCCTGATCAATACCACCTCAAACTGGACGTAGGCTTTTACCTTCACCGTAAGGGGCCGAACCAGTATAACCCCTCGTGTTCCTTGTCTCGCATTAACCCCTTCAAGCTTCCTAGCTGCGATGGCTCCACGACTAAGTCCTAGCTCGAGGACATCTGCCGTGACAATTCCACGACACTGACCATAAGCCAAAAAGGACCAGAAGATATGATGGCAACCATGTAAACATAGCAAGTTTCGTTAACAGGTTTCAGACTTAGCAGAAAACAGAGCATGGCAGAAACAATAATATGAAGGCATGTTTGTGAGCTTGATGCACTCACCACAAATCAATGCATGACAAAACAAGCATATCTACAGCAAGATGGCATGTTTGTGAAGCTATCCATGGCAATACCAAATACATAGCATGTATGGATCAACTACAACAAGCTTGGCAAAAATGAATATCATGTAAACAATCTGCCAGAAATATTTTATAGCAAAAGTAGAGCAAGATTGAGTCATGCTATGGTACTCCATAATTCCAAACAAGGGCAGGAATGGATCAATTACAATAATTTCTACAAAACATCCTTACTGAACATCTCCAAAATATGCATGGATCTCTCTGTAGCATCACGTTTACATGGGAACAAAATAACAGCAGACAAGGACTTAGAGAAAATACTCTCTGAAATCAGAAACATTACGGGGCCTAGTTTGCATGCTTGTGCTAGTCACCACAGAGATCACAAAAATACATGGCATACACCACTGGAAAGATGGCATGGCATACAACAAAACACATGTAGATCTCATGCCCATAAGATACACAGATTAAATGATACAAAAATAACAAATCTCCAAGTTCTGATAAGAACCAGCAGATAACAGCAACTAGCACTCTTGCACCAGAGACTTGGGCATCAAGATGACCTCTAATGAACATGGTGCAATTGAACAAAATGTAGAGCATCCCGAGACGAACATTTCGATATATTACACGCGCGAAACGGAGCTATATGCATAGAGTTATGATGCTATGAACATGGGCACATGCAGTAAAAATCAAAGACTTAGAAAAATCAGGGTCTCGGGAAAAGTCAACCTTCGTTCTTCCAGATCCAGATCGGGGCTCGGGCTCGTCGGGGCTTCGGCCGGAGCTGCCGCCGGAGGGAGCAGAGGACGGGGCGGAGAGGAAGGAGGAGGCCGCGCCGGACGGGGAGGGAGGCGCCGGCGCGCGGGGCGGAGCCGTGGGCGCGGGCGGCGGTGGAGGCGACGCGGTGGCGCGGCGGCGGCGGTGGGCGGCGACGGAGGCGGCGGACGCCGGCGAGTGGCGGGGCGGCGGAGACGGCAGCGAGCGGAGGAGGCGCGGGAGCGGGGCGCGGGCGTCCTCTGGCCGCGGGGGCCGGCCCCGGGCCTCGGCGGGCTGCGGCGGCGCGGCTGCCATGTGGTGTGCGCTGGTTCGCTGCGGGCGGCGGCGCGGATGCGTCCGGCGGCGGTGGACACGTCCGGTGGCAGCGGGGATTTTTGCTAGGGTTTCATCTGCGGATTATTTCGGGAGGGGAGGTGAATATATAGGTAGAGGGAGCTAGGAGAGTCCAAATGAGGTGCGGTTTTCGCCCACACGATCGTGATCGAACGACCTACGGCATGGAGATGACTTGGAGGGGTTTTGGGCTGGTTTTGAGGGGGGTTTTGCTGGAACACATAGAAGGCATCTGCGGTTACCCGGTTAACCGTTGGAGTACCAAACGACCTCCAAATGGAAGAAAACTTTACCGGTGGTCTCCCGGTGGTATACCAAGGCCACTTGACCAGCCTCGGTCCATTCCGACAATGTTTGACACCCGCTCTCGAAAGAAAACAAGAGGGGTACGCCGGAGGGGATGGGAGCGCCGGATTGCAAAACGGACAACGGGGAAAATGCTCGGATGCATGAGACGGACACGTATGCAAATGCAATGCACATGATGACATGATATGAGATGCATGACATGAACAAAATGCAAAACGACAAACAAAACCCGACCACGGAGGGAATATCATAGCACATAGCCGAAAATGGCAAGAGTTGGAGTTACAAATATGGAAAGTTACATCCGGGGTGTTACAAATGATAGAAGTGATCTTAAGAAATTATTAGCTAAGCTGAAAGAAAAATCCTTGAATGCTAGAATGAAATATGATCCCGCTTATGCTACTTCACCTATCTTCGTTACTAATAAGGATTATGAATTCTCTGTCGACCCTGATATAATTACTTGGTTGAATCTGATCCTTTTTATGGCTATGAATCTGAAACTGTTGTGGCACATCTTACTAAATTAAATGATATAGCCACCATGTTCACTAATGATGAGAAAACTCGCTACTATTATATCCTTAAAATCTTCCCGTTCTCATTAAAGGGTGATGCTAAGATATGGTTTAATTCTCTTGATCCTGGTTGTGTCCGTAGTCCCCAGGATATGATCTATTGCTTCTCTGCTAAATATTTCCCTGCTCATAAGAAACAAGCTGCTTTAAGGGAAATATATAATTTCGTGCAAATTGAAGAAGAGAGTCTCCCACAAGCTTGGGGGAGGCTTCTCCAATTACTTAATGCTTTGCCTGATCACACTCTCAAGAAACATGAAATGCTTGATATCTCTTATAATGGACTAACCGATGCTTCTAGAGACCACCTGGATAGTTGTGCTGGTTGTGTTTTCAGGGAAAGAACTGTTGATCAAGCTAAAATTCTATTGAATAATATGTTGACCAATGAAAATAATTGGACACTTCCTGAACCAACTCCTAAGCCAACTCCGAAGAAAAGGGGTGTTCTATTTCTCAGTCATGAAGATATGCAAGAGGCAAATAAATCTATGAAAGAAAAAGGTATAAAAGTTGAAGATGTTAAGAATTAACCTCCTGTTGAAGAAATACACGGTCTTAATTCATCACCTATTGAAGAAACACATGGTCTTGATAACCAGACACGGGTAGTAAAGGTAAATTCTCTCTATAGATTTGATGAAGGTGATATTCCTCGTTATAAGTCCGCTAGCCAATGCTTAGATGAGTTTGATAATTTTATTGTTAAACAAGAAAACTTCAATGCTTACTTTGGTAGAGAATTAAAACACAATGCTTATATGATTGAACACTTGAGTGATTATATGTCTAGAGTTAAAGGTGAACTTAAACTCATTTGGTAAACATGCTTCTATGGTTACCACTCAAGTAGAACAAGTACTTAAGGCTCAGAATGATTTGCTCAATGAATTGAATAGTAAGAATAATGACTTTGTTGTTAGAGTTGCAACTAGGGGAGGTAAAGTGACTCAGGAATCTTTGTATCTTGAGGGCCACCCCAAGAGAATTGAGCAGGATTCTCAAAGAAATAATGTTGATACACCTAGTCCTTCTAAGAGGAAGAAAAAGAAAAATGATAGGACTTTGCATGCTTCTAATGAACCTGTTGCTGAAACACCTGAGAATCCAAATGATATTTCTATTTCTGATGCTGAAACACAATCTGGTAATGAACATGAACCTAGTGATAATGTTAATGATGATGTTCATGTTGATGCTCAACCTAGCAATGATAATGATGTAGAAATTGAACCTGTTGTTGATCTTGATAACCCACAATCAAAGAATCAACGTTATGATAAGAGAGACTTTGTTGCTAGGAAGCACGGTAAAGAAAGAGAGCCATGGGTTCAGAAACCCATGCCCTTTCCTCCCAAACCATCCAAGAAAAAGGATGATGAGGATTTTGAGCGCTTTGCTGAAATGATTAGACCTATCTTTTTGCGTATGCGATTAACTGATATGCTCAAAATGAATCCTTATGCTAAGTACATGAAAGAAATTGTTACTGATAAAAGAAAGATACCGGAAGCTGAAATTTCCACCATGCTTGCTAATTATACTTTTAAGGGTGGAATACCTAAGAAGTTAGGAGATCCAGGAGTACCCACTATACCATGCTCCATTAAAAGAAATTATGTTAGAACTGCCTTATGTGATCTTGGAGCCGGTGTTAGTGTTATACCTCTCTCTTTACATTGTAGAGTTGATTTGAATAAGTTGACACCTACTGAAATATCCTTGCAAATGGCTGATAAATCAACTGCTATACCTGTCGGCATTTGTGAGGATGTGCCTGTTGTGGTTGCAAATGTTACTATTTTAACAGACTTTGTTATTCTTGATATTCCCGAGGACGATAGTATGTCTATTATTCTTGGAAGACCCTTTTTGAATACTGCAGGGGCTGTAATTGATTGCAACAAAGGCAATGTCACTTTTCATGTTAACGGCAATGAGCATACGGTACATTTTCCGGGGAAACAACCTCAAGTTCATAGTATAAACTCTATTGGAAAAATTCCATCGATTATTTTTGGAGGTTTTGAATTTCCTCTTCCTACTGTCAAAAAGAGATATGATATTCTTATTATTGGGACGTGCATATCCCCGTTGAGGTAACTTAGTGCTACTCGAAAATTCTCTGGTTTCATGCAATTCGGAATGAGTTTGTTAACAAGACCTAATCAACCTTGTTAGTGGATTCCTTTTGATGAGCATGAGATGGATGAAGTTAGAAAGCACAACCTTCTGTACCCTCCTTTTACTTTTTGTTATTTAGTTTAAATAAAGTAAAATTAGTATTTTTTGTCAGTTTTCCGAATTATCCGTGCAATAAAAAATACCCTAAAAATAAAAGTTCTCCGAATGCCCCGAAATTGAATTATGATTTTTTTCTGGAATATTTGAGAATATCTGGCACTGAGAACACATCAGGGGGAGCTGGCACCTGGCCACGAGGGTCCAGGGCGCGCCCACCCCCTGGGCGCACCCCCTGCCTCGTGAGCCCATGGTGGCTCTCCTCCACTTATTCCTGCACCCACACACTCCTTCTTCCTCCCAAAAAATCACCAACCAGCTCAAGCACGAGTTCTAGCTCATTTTGCTGCGATTTTCGATCTCCTTGCTCAAAGCACCTCTCACAAAACTGCTTTGGGGGATTGTTCCTTGGTATGTGACTCCTCCAATGGTCCAATTAGTTTTTGTTCTGGTGCTTTATTCATTGCAAATTTATGCTGCTTAGGTGACCAGGTTCTTGAGCTTGCATGTCAAATTTGTTTGGTCCCAAGTAGTTCTAATGCTTGATATAGGCTCTAGGAACTTGTGGGAGTAGTTGCTATCAATTTTGTTGAGTTTGGTTCACTTTTATTTGAAGTTACTAAAAATTTCAGAAATTTTCAGAAAATGATGAAGAGATTTTTGAGGGGTTCTTCGAGCCGAAGCTCGAAGGACAAGCAAAGTGAAGAAGAAGAGAGGCCCAAATATAATCTACCTCGCATCACGGAAGTTCGGCCATGTGAATGGCCTTGTGATGATTTCTTGAGAGCAGCAGGGATATATGATGATTTCTATGAGTTGGCTGATAATGCAGGCCTCACCGACTTCCTCCGCGACCAACGCGAACAGTATCTCTTGCTCACCAATATCTTTGTGCAAAATTTTCATTTCCATGCTAGGAGGTCACCACCTTCGGTGGGCTTTTATTTATATGATGAGTATAAGGAGATGCCCCTCTCTGAATTTTGTGAGGTTTGCAAGTTGCCTTATTCGGGCATAATAGAGGAACCACATCCTGACGATGTGGAGGGGTTTATTGATACAATTGCTGTAGGGGAAACTAGGAAAGTTTCCGATGCGAGAATTACTAGCATACATTTTCCTGTTCTACGTTACTTTGCAATATTTGCTAGTAGATGCTTAATTGGTCGCGGAAACTGTGGCAACCTAAGTGCCCCTGACATTGTTATTTTGTGCCATGCCTTGTTTCGTGATGACACATTTAGTATGGGCGCTATTGTTGCAAAGCGGTTAAATCTTAACCATACTAAGGGTCCCATCTTGGGAGGCATCTTTGCCTCGCGCCTCGCTGCATACTTTAACATACCTATCAGGCATTATGAGAAAGAAGAAAAGTTGCTGCCTTCTGTTTTTCTAGACTATAAGAGTATGGTAGCACATGATTTTATCGTTAAGAACAAGAAAAAGGAGCTTAACTATATACTGTTATTTGATAAAAATCACCCTGAGATTATTACTTTGCCTGCTCCTTCCTTGTTTGACTTATCTGCAGGCAAGTACCTGGTTCCGCTGAAGGCCATTCACGCCCACCGAGACCCCACATCAGTTACAGAGCCAGAGCCGGAACCACAATTTGATCCTTCACGACAGTCTGATTACCAGTGGGATCCGGAGGTGATTGCCAACTAGTGGCAATCTGAGGCTTCTTCTCAGTATGACCCCAACTACAACTTTGGATATCTGCCAGGCCAGCCGTGGCAATAGACCAACTTAGGCCAAAAGCCTAAGAAGAAACTGGCTGATCTGGAATGTACAATCAGTACGATGAAGCAAGAAAGAATCAATCACAGGCAACAGATGAAAGCTAGAGACAAGAAGGAACTAGCATGTGTAGTTGTGGTTGTCGCATTATCCATGTTCTATGCATTGTTTGCAATGATGATTAGGGGTTTTGTTTGACAGTATTGCTAAAGCAGATCTAGATGTGCTCTAAGTAATGCACATCTAGGTCCTATGCCATTGATGTTACGCGAAGATTCATGCAGATATTTTTCTTTGTCTTTTTTCTTTTCCTTTCTAGTTTGATCATTACTGGCTTTATCAATAAGAAGAGCTCAATGTACTGCTTGCCAACTGTCCTACTTCGTTCGTACCGGTACCGGTGCATAATCCCAAAACTCGTACCATGTTTTTGTCCCGAAAAAGGAAACCAGCCAAATAGCCAATAGAAGTCCTGCGCAGCCCCGGGAATTTGGAGCGACTGGGTACAAATAATTGCGGTTGATTATATCAGCGGTTAGATAATACGTCAACCCCCACTTTAATCCCCGCTTCAATTGCCAGTTCCTCTTCTCTGCATAACCTGCTTAAGTGTCCACCATCTTCATCGTCCCCGGCAGGCCGCGCTACACACTGGCACACACTCTGCATCCATGTCGAGCGATAGCAAGGACGACAGTTCGGCCAGCAGTCTGGCGCCCGATGATAGGTCAACATCAGAATCATCTCGCTCGTCTTCCAAGAGTCCGGCGTCGAGCCCAGACCTCGATTATATCTGGTTCATGGAAGGGACGCCGCCTCCGGAGTCGTCAGACAACAATTAGACGGACGAGGAGCCGTCGGAGGACGAAGAAGAGGACGACAATGATGATGAGGAGGAATGGTCGAACGAGGAGGAGGACGACGACGACAGCAACGACGATGACGACGACGGCGGCGATGAAAAGCCAACGATGGTCAGCGGCAAGAAGCATCCTCGCTAAGACGATGTCGCGGGGCCATCAAACAAGAACAACAAGAAGAAGAAGGACTAAATTAAGCAGACTGTATATATCTCTGTTTATCCTGTCAATCTCATCGCAGAAGGTTAGTAATATGTATTCGACAGAGATCTTCTACATTATCACCAACAGGTTGGTTTGTTGAACTGTGTGCCCTGACGAGCACACAATTCACAAAAAAGACCGCATGGGCTGTCTATAATGATCGCACACAATTCTGATTACCGACCTGTTTGCCGGGTATCGCACACATCTTGTTACGCCGAATCGTTTGTGTTCACCTCACTCATCGCAAACGGTTCATTGGAGTGAACTGTATGCCGTATATCGCACACACCTTGATCTGGCTGCCCGTTTCTGTTGTTCTGTCTCATCGCAAACAGTTCGTACAGATCAACCGTATGCCCCTCATCGCACACGCAACTAAAATCTGAACCGTGTTTGATGTATCATTCATCGCAAACATTTTGCATCTTTTTTGACGGGGTTTTTACATCACCATTTGCGATTAATGCATCGCACACAGTTTCATCAAAGGTTCTCTGATCGTAGTGTCGCGTTAGCAGCATCCTGCAGTAGTGATCGTCCTCAGATCCGATCGCCCCATACCGAAACCCTAAACTTTCCTCATGTCAGAGCCCCCGACCCCCCTCACAACCAAGGCCGTGCAGGATCACAAGGACCCCCCCTTGATCATCTCGAGTCTGAGAGAAGAATCGATGTAGATCCGGCGTGGTTTAGAGGTAAATTCTGGCAGAATCGCCGGAAGTGAGAGAAACCCTAGGTCTTTCACTAGGGGAGAGAAACCCTTCCCGACAGCTGGTTGGGTGAGTCGGGCTCATCAATAAAAGTAATAAAAAAGTGCATAATAGTATTTGAAGGAAATATGCCCTAGAGGCAATAATAAAGTTGTTATTTATATTTCCTTATATCATGATAAATGTTTATTATTCATGCTAGAATTGTATTAACCGGAAACTTAGTACATGTGTGAATACATAGACAAACAGAGTGTCACTAGTATGCCTCTGCTTGACTAGCTCATTGAATCAAAGATGGTTAAGTTTCCTAGCCATAGATATGAGTTGTCATTTTATTAACGAGATCACATCATTAGAGAATGATGTGATTGACTTGACCCATTCCGTTAGCTTAGCACTTGATCGTTTAGTATGTTGCTATTGCTTTCTTCATGACTTATACATGTTCCTATGACTATGAGATTATGCAACTCCCAAATATCGGAGGAACACTTTGTGTGCTACCAAACGTCACAACGTAACTGGGTGATTATAAAGGTGCTCTACAGGTGTCTCCGATGGTGCTTGTTGAGTTGGCATAGATCGAGATTAGGATTTGTCACTCCGATTGTCGGAGAGGTATCTCTGGGCCCTCTCGGTAATGCACATCACTATAAGCCTTGCAAGCAATGTGACTAATGAGTTAGTTGCAAGATGATGCATTACGGAACGAGTAAAGAGACTTGCCGGTAACGAGATTGAACTTGGTATGGTGATACCGACGATCGAATCTCGGGCAAGTAACATACCGATGACAAAGGGAACAACGTATATTGTTATGCGGTTTGACCGATAAAGATCTTCGTAGAATATGTGGGAGCCAATATGAACATCCAGGTTCCGCTATTGGTTATTGACCGGAGACGTGTCTCGGTCATGTCTACATAGTTCTCGAACCCGTAGGGTCCGCACGCTTAACGATCGGTATTATGAGTTTATGTGTTTTGAGGTACCGAAGATAGTTCGGAGTCCCGGATGTGATCACGGACATGACGAGTAGTCTCGAAATGGTCGATACATAAAGATTGATATATTGGACGGCTATATCCGGACACCGGAAGTGTTCCGGGTGATATCGGAGAAAACCGGAGTGTCAGAGGGTTACCGGAACCCCCCGGGAGAACAAATGGGCCACATGGGCCTTAGTGGAGAGAGAGAGGGCCGGCCAGGGCAGGCCGCACGCCCCTCCCCCTATGGTCTGAATTGGACTAGGGAAGGGGGGGACGGCGCCCCCCTTTCCTTCTCCCTCTCCTCCTTCCTTTCCCCCTCCTAGTAGGAGTAGGAAAGGGGAGTCATACTCCTACTAGGAGGAGGAGGACTCCTCTCCTGGCGCGCCCCAAGGGCCGGCCGACCTCCCCCTTTCTCCTTTATATACGGGGGCAGGGGGCACCCGAGAACACACAAGTTGATTGTTTCCAGCCGTGTGCGGTGCCCCCCTCCACCATAATCCACCTCAGTCATATTGTCGTAGTGCTTAGGCGAAGCCGTGCGCCGGTAACTTCATCATCACCGTCATCACGCCGTCGTGCTGACAAAGCTCTCCCTCGACACTCTGCTGGATCATGAGTTCATGGGACGTCACCAAGCTGAATGTGTGCAGATCGCGGAGGTGCCGTACTTTCGGTACTAGGATCAGTCGATCGAAGATGTACGACTACATCAACCGCATTGTCATAACTCTTCCGCTTACGGTCTACGAGGGTACGTGGACAACACTCTCCCCTCTCGTTGCTATGCATCACCATGATCTTGCGTGTGCATAGGAATTTTTTTGAAATTACTATGTTCCCCAACAGTATGTGCGTCGACCTATTTACTAGGTGCTAGAGGCAAGCTGCTGCTTCGTCTCGGATAAAGGCTCACCCATCTGGGTTGACCAAGCAGCACGCAAACAGTGCGAAAAATCCAAAAAAGACATGTGAGCTCAAGGAGTCCAACACGATGATACGTCTCCAACATATCTATAATTTTTTATTGTTCCATGCTATTATATTATCAATCTTGGATATTTTATATGCATTATTATGCTATTTTATATCATTTTTTAGGACTAACCTATTAACCTAGTGCCAAGTGCCAGTTGCTGTTTTTTCCTTGTTTTTGCCTTTACAGAAAATCAATACCAAATGGAGTTCAAATGGAACGAAGCTTTTTGATGATTTTTCTTGGACCACAAGACACCGAGGAACCTTCAGTAGGAGGTCAGAGGGGCCACATATTGGCGACAAGCTCAGAGGGCGCGCCCTAGGGGGGCCCAGGCTTGTGGGCCCCACGTAGCACATCTAACCCTAATTCTTCTTCTATAAATACCCAAATATTCCTCATAGACCAGAGGGCACACCAAAAAATACTTTCCCGCTGCCACAAGTTTCTGTTCTCGTGAGATCCCATCTGGAGGCCTTTTCCGGTACTCTGCTGGAGGGGGGTTCGACCACGGAGGGCTTCTACATCAACCTTGCTGAAAGGATCGATGTGGTTGACTAGAGGGGGGTGAATAGGCAACTAACAATTTTTAGATTTTCTTCACAAATTAGGTTTAGCAACAAATAGGTTGTCTAGATGTGCCACTAGGTGAGCAACCTATATGATGCTAACAACAACAACAACAACAAGAGCAAGCAAAGGATACAACACAACAATAGCTTGCACAAAGTAAAGGGAAGAGATAACCACAAGTGGAGCCGATGGAGACGAGGATGTGGAGCCGTTGGAGCGGTGTGGAGGCACAATGCTCCCCAAGAAGCCACTAGGGCCACCGTATTCTCCTCGCGCCCTCACACAATGCGAGATGCAGTTATTCCACTAGTGGTGCCCTTGAAGGCGGTGAACGAACCTTTACAAACAAGGTTGGGGCAATCTCCACAACTTGATTGGAGGCTCCCAACAACACCACGGAGCTTCACCATAATGGAATGTGGCTCCGAGGTGACCTCAACCGTCTAGGGTGCTCAAACACCCAAGAGTAGCAAGATCTGCAAAGGATTAGTGGGGGAATCAAATTTCTCTTGGTGGAAGTGTAGATTCGGGCCTTCTCAACCAATCCCAAGAAAATCAACAAGTTTCATTAGCTAGGGAGAGAGATGGGGCGAAAATGAGCTTTGGAGAGCAACAATGGAATTTTGGGGGAGGAAGAGGTAGGTCTTCTTGAGGAAGAAGACCCCCTTTTATAATGGGGGAACAATCCAATCGTTATCCCCTTATTCAGCTCGCAGCGAGCAGTACTACCGCTCAAGGGAGCGATACTACCGCTGGCCATAGTGGTACTGCCGCTTGGCCCAGTGGTACTACCGCTGGGACCACGCACAGTACCTACGAAGGAGAAGGGACAGAGGAGCAGGCCTTTGAGCGGCACTAGTAGCGGTGGTAGGCGCGGTACTACCGCTGCTACTGCCGCTGAACCCGACACGAGAAACGCAGGTCTCGAGTCGAGGCGGTACTAGCGTGGAACCGGAGCGGTACTCCCACTTGAGGCTCTGGGCGGTACTACCATTGATACAGCGGTACTACAGCCTGTTGCGGTCAGCGGTACTTCCGCTTCGGGCTGCGGTACTTCTGCTGGCGCCTCTCCTATGCCACTTCCACGATACTGGAGGATCCTCCAAGGATGAGGGAAGAAGTTAGGGGTGCAAAAGAGATGTGTATGTGTTGATTCCACCCTAGCCTTTCCGATGCGGACCCCCTCTTGATAGTACGGTATCTCCTACGACTCAAGTCCACCAAAACCGAAACGAAGGAGAACTACACCGTCTTCACTTTGAGCTCTAAGGGGAATAAATCGTCTCGTGCCAATGAATGAATATCTAAAATGCTCAATGCATACGATTATTCCGCAAATGCATTGTCATCAAACACCAAAACTACTTAGAGAGAGATATGCCCTAACAATCTCCCCCTTTTTGGTGAATTGATGACAACATGGGATTTGCATAGAGATATAACAAGAGAATAAGCAAACCCCAGAGTCTACAAAATATAGACGGGCTCCCCCTAGATGTGTGCACTTAATTAAGACTGCCTTTGGAATGCAAAGTACACACATTAGGATTAACACTCCCCCTATATTTTATAGACTGACAACACTTGCATCTATAAGAGGACATAAGTTAAGCATGCAACTCACATACTACCAAAGTACTAGACAAGCATAAGATAATAATAAGATAGGATAGCATATGTCTCACACCATATGACAGGGTAACCAGGTCTCACAAGCACACACCAAACCAAAGCAAACAACCGAAAAAGAGTTTGCGAGAGAGAAAGACAAGGCAAGTAAGGCGCACTCACAACTCGACAAATCCCTAAACTCTCTCCCCCTTTGGCATGGAGACACCAAAAGGGCAAAGAGTGCTGCTACGGTCACAGGTGATGGCAATGCCGAAGATCTCCATCATCACGGCCCCGCGTGGTCGCTCGCGCCTCCGTCATCGGTAGTAGGCTGCTCAGTCTCTGAATCCGTCTAGGGACAGTGCTGAGAAATCCACTCCTCCTCATCTGTGATCTTGTCCTCAGACCCACTGTTAACTTCAGCTCCAAGCTGACGCATAAGAACCATGTGACGGCTACATGACTTCTTCTCAGACACAGGTGCCATATACTGCCCGTGAGACTCCATGTAGAACAACTTCTTCATCTTGCGCTTGAGCTTCTTAGCCCACGAAGGCTCCACTCCAAAGGGCTCATAATCCTCATCATCGTCGACCTCAGCCTCATCAGCTCCAAAAGGAATCTTAGACTCTGGAACATGAGTGCCCCAGTGCTCCTTCTGTCTCAGTCGCTTAATCTCATGAGAGACCAAGTCACCGCAGCCTGACATCAGGATAGGAGTGTGCCCATGCCTTCTCAATAAGCAACATCAGGTAGGGGGCATAGATGGGGCACTTGCGCTCAGTGATGGCAGAGAGGAGCTCTGACCACATGACATGAGAAATATCCAAGGACTCTCCTGTGTTGTTCTCCTTCTCATGTTGGCAGAACAACAACATATCCACTAGATAAGAATGAACCTGATCCAAGTTCCCAATACGAGGGGGAAAAGGTGTTCCTGAAGATGCGATGAAGAATATCCAGAAAAGGAAGCAGCTCATATGTCGTCTTCTGCGTGTCGGGGTGAACCTTCACCGTGCTGTGTGGCCAAAGAGCCGACTTGTGAGTAGAAGTAACCGCCTTATGGGGACGAAAGCCAACCGGGTCTGCCCCAATCATGAATTCATCACATGACCAGGATAGAATTGCATCTTGAACGCTACAAGTTGGTGTCATAATATGAAAAGAGAGAGAAGACATTATAATTGCATCATAATATGAAATATAACTTTAAATGAGATTAATAATAGTAAAAAGACAATGATGCAAAATGAATGCATCAAATGCCGGGATGAGTGAGACATGGCCATGGGAGGGGCTATGTGGGGATGGGGGAGGGGCGGGGGGTGGGAAGTCGCCATGGGTGAGGCTACTTGGGCCCAATAAAATGCTTTTGATTTTCCTGTTTACATTTTAAAAATACATAATTTAACATTTTTCAACATACGTTTTAATGTCTAGTTATTTAATACATGTTGTACATTTTACCGTATACACCGGGAACATTTTTTTATGCATGTTTAACATTTTTTAAATACGTGATTAACACTTTTCTATAATATCACGTACATTTACCTGAAACATGTGAATATATTTTTTAATGCTGTCAATATTTTTAAAACTACTCTAACAAATTTTCTATACTGCATTAATATTTTTCTAAAAATAATAGTAATCAAATTTCAGTTTTAGAATATATGTATTAAAAAATTGTTTGCATTATTGAAAGTTTTGGAATGTATTAACTTTTTAAATTTCCTGAATGTTTTAAACTTTTAAATATAATATAAATTTTCCTTTCAGAAATATCAATAAAAGAAATGCGTTAAACAATTGTTTGCATTATTGAAAGTTTTGGAATGTATTAACTTTTTAAATTTCCTGAATGTTTTAAACTTTTAAATATAATATATTTTTTCCTTTCAGAAATATCAATAAAAGAAATGCGCAGAACAGTGTGCGCCAGCCCATTTACCAGGCGCGCCAGAGGGCTGCTGCTTCGTCTCGCATAAAGGCTTACCCAACTGGCCTGGCCAAGCAGCAGGCAAACAGTGCGAAAATTCCAAATGTCATGTGAGCTCGAGGACTGCAAGTCTGCGCCCGTTTGTAAATTTGCCTATAACGGGCGCCTGCAGCGCCCCGCGCTGGGCCGGCCCATTACTGTGTATTCTCGCCGTACGCATGGGCGCGCTCAATGAGGATCGAACCGGAGACCTCCCTAAAGCAGCTAGGTTCGTACTACCACCGCGCCAGCAAGCGGGAACTGATAACTTTCAACTCTTCACTTCTTTCGTTCCTTGTCTCCCGCTTTTTTCTTTTTCATTTTTTTGTTTTCCTTTTTTCCATTTTTGTTTTCTGATTTTTCTTTCTTCTTCTTCCTGGTTTATTCTCTTGTCGATTTTATCGTTTCGATGTGTCTTTCTTTTCAGATTTTATGAACTTTTGTTTTCAAAATCAATGAACTTTTTTCTATTTTTAGTTAACTATTTTAACAAATGATGATTTTTTTCAACTTCGATGAACTTTCTTCAAATCTGATGAACTTTTTTCAATTCGATGTACTTTTTTCAAATTCAAAGAACTATTTTCAAATTTGATGAACTTTTCTCAAATCTGATGAACATATTTTCAAATTCGGTGAACTTTTTTCAAATTTGATGAAGAATATTCAAATTCGATGAACTCTTTTTCAAATCCGATGAACTTTTTTGAAAAGTTGATGAACTTTTTTTAAATTCGATGAACTTTTTCCAAATTCGGTGAAACTTTTTTTTAATTCGATGAACTTTTTTCAAACTTGATGAAGTTCGATGAACTCTTTTTCAAATCCGATGAACTTTTTTTAAATTTGAGAACTTTCTCCAAATCCATTGAACTTTTTTTCAAACCCGATGAACTTTTTTAAAATCTGCGAACTTTTTTTCAGACTCATGGTCGTTTTCATTGTTGTGAGCTTTAAAAAAAAATTGTGCACTTCTTTTTTCCATTTCATGAACTTTTGTTTTCGAATTCATGAACTTATTTGAATACATGTACCTTTTTTACATTGGCCAACTTTTTTATGCATGTTCGTCAACTATCCAATTTGTTTTACATTTTTTCCATACATTCATGTTTCCATTAATGTTCATTTTTACCATACGTTCACGTTTTTCCTCAATGTTTTCAAATAATTAAAAAATCTAAGCGAGATATGTAGCGCTGCTACGCTGGTTCTTAAATAATATCGCGCTGAACTGAATCACTAGCAGGCAGTATGTCTATTGGTTGGCTAAACGCGAAAACTACTGTGAGGTTGCGAGTTCGGTTCACTGAGGGCCACCTTTTGAGATCTTTTTGCACAATAATATATATTTTTCTGCGCACGCGTTTGTGGGCCGGCCCACCAGGAGCTGCCGCTGGCGCCAGCTGCCTTCCGCGGCGAGTAGGCGCTCCCCTGCAACACGGCAACTCCCACTTGTGCGTCTAAATTGGTAGCGCACGGTATAAGAACAATAAGCCATGATAGATTTATTTTCTTTTTGAAATTTTGAATGCGATTTATTTTAATAAAGTGCGAATATATTTTGATGCGAACGTTTTTTAAATTTATGAACAAAATTTTAAAAACTCAAACATTTTTGAAATTACGAACCAATTATTTGAAGAAGCAAATAATTTTTGAAATTCACTGATAATTTATTGAATTTTTTTAGAACATTAACATTTTTTTGAATTTATGAAACAATTTTCTGCAACACGGCAACTCCCACTTGTGATAGTCACGTCTAAATTGGTAGCGCACGGTATAAGAACAATAAGCCATGATAGATTTATTTTCTTTTTGAAATTTTGAATGCGATTTATTTTAATAAAGTGCGAATATATTTTGATGCGAACGTTTTTTAAATTTATGAACAAAATTTTAAAAACTCAAACATTTTTGAAATTACGAACCAATTATTTGAAGAAGCAAATAATTTTTGAAATTCACTGATAATTTATTGAATTTTTTTAGAACATTAACATTTTTTTGAATTTATGAAACAATTTTGAAAATTGGAACATTTTTTAAATTCATAATTATTTTTTGAATTTTTGAACAAAATTTATATTTTTGGAAATTTTCTTAAAAAATCGAATATTCTAAAGGTTTTTAGAAGTTTTTAAATTGTTTTAAAAGATGCGTAATGTTTCAAAAGCCAAATCATTTTTTGAATTTCTGAACATATTTCGAAATGAGAAGCCTCGACTACTTGATGCAGCGCGCGTCAAATAGGGTTTTCCAAAGTCGCGCCCTGGATTCGCGTTGCGAGGACTCGTCTTAGGTGGGCTGGATTGCATCGTATGCAAAGTAGGTAGTGGGCCATTCAGACCCAACTGCGGAAAGTGTTATTTAAAAGAAAAAAGGCCGAACGCTCACTCATTCGTTCCGCGGCCGCTTCTTCAGCACAGGCACGGCGATCTGTCCCACGGCGGCGATGGCGCTCTCCTCCTCCAGGCCACACCACCTCCTCCGCCGCTTCCACGCTTCCGCGCGGGCTCTGTCGCGGGTGGAACCGCACGAGTTCTCGCAGCCCAGCGACTACCTCGGGAGCTGGGCGGAGCGCGCCCCCGCCACGGTCGCCGCGGGCGGCGGCGACACACGGGAGGCTTGGGCACGGCTGGAGCGCCTGCGCAAGGGGTACGCGCGCGAGGTTGGGGAGCTACGGCGTCAGTACGCCTACGAGGCGCAACTGCTGGAGGCCGAGCGGCAGCGCAAGGCGGAGGCACGTGCCGAGGCCGCCCGCCTCGCCAACGAGGAGCGCAAAGCCGCCAAGGCTGCCGCCGCGCAGACCAGGGCGGCCGAGCGCCGCGCCTTCGAGCTCGATTTCCGCCAGGCCCTCGTAATCCGCCCTCTCCTTCCTTCATTCCCCTCCTCCCATCGTTTCATCTTTGCATTGTACTTGTTCGACGAATTGCCTCATCCATTTCGGCTTTAACGGGGAGCGGGATTCTTACCGATTACCGTTTCCTTAACTTGCCATATGAACCTCTTACAACAAATAAGTGGCCATCTTGCCATATGACGGCCAACCTTGTTTCAGCTCATCATCGTTTTTGTGCCCAAGAAAATGCATCCCTGGGCACTGATATGCCAGGCTTGTAAAGCTAAATGTGATCTAAAATATGCCTATAACGCACATGTGTTGATGCGCAGATGAAAGAAAGAGCTCAGAAGCTGGAGAGCTGGAGGAACAAGGAGAAGCTGAAAGCACAGAAGAAGGCGGAGCACAGGGAGCTCTTGCGCAGGCAGAGTTCTGTCTGGGTTGCTGAGGATAAAATGGAAAAGAAAATTCTTGAGGCTATCATGCATACCACCCCTCTCTGAGGTTCATGCTGTGAGGTTAGTTCATTTTTTATCTCTGGTAATCAGTGTACTGTGAAAACAATCAACCATTTATACTATTTCTAACTCATTTGGCATCAAAATACTACCTAAGTTACTATACTTTAGCTTTCAATTATCAAATTTATATGTACTTCAAAAGTTTAAGGATTTTCTGACTGTTTATAAAGAGTAGTATTTGATTTTGGTCCTATTGCAACAATAACCTCTGCATCGACGATGCATCTAATCCACGCACTGAGATCAGTGAAAAATTAGGCCTGCACCTAGGTGCGGTAAACGCTGAGCGGAGCCGACCGCCTCGCTTTGGCCATAAGCGGAGAATTAGGCGGCTGGCGAGGTCCTGCGGAGTCGGGCGAGGCCGTCCACCGTCAGCGGCAGCGGCAGGAGAAGAGAGGCGAAGAAGGAGGAGCCGCAATGCCATTGCTTTTGCTAGGAAGGAGTGAGAGGCCCAGCGAGAGAGAGGGCGTGGACTTAGATGAACGGTTCAGATCATCAGATGCAAACTAGGGTTTCTTAGTGGGCCTTATTGGGCTGCATTGTCAGAAGGAGGCCGAGTCAGAGGAACTCTAAGCCTTACCCTCCCAGGCCCACCTACTGCCTTGTACGTACAAACGCCTAGACGCGCCTGAGTGCTGTTTAAGTGCTCATTCCAATAGGTGGGGACAGAACGCTCACTCAGCTCTTAGCACTTTAAAAAAACCTTGATTGAGATACTTAAGAACCATAGCTAACAAATGAAAGCTCAATATTGATCCCAAACATGTTTGGCTGTATGATGTATTCTAGCAATGGGGAATGAGATCCTTCAAGTAAAGAAACGAATAGGATGAGGTTGTGGAAGCCGTATGCACTATTACCATAGATTAAAATCGTGGGCGAAAAGACCTCTATCATGGTGCTATCGCCGCATGAAATCTGCCCCGCGATTTGTTTCCTTCCCAGCATCGTGGGAGATCACGCCGCAATAGCCGGAGATCGCACCCTTTCTTCGTTAACCATCGCTGCAAATTTTCCTTGCACAATGTCCCTTCGCCCGCGATTTTAATCTATGATTATTACCTTCTAGTCTTGGTTCCAACTAGTTTTGATATAAATTAAATCCTGTATAATGTAGAACTGTTGCAAAGTTGCTAGGAAAGAATAGCAAACTTATGGACTTAAAAGATCCAAGCTTGCAAGTTTTACCAGTGTAGTGTTCATAGTGCAGTAAAGGGGTGATTTACTTTTGAATGGAAGGATAACTCTTGATGTAAGCTTTGCTTCAGCTAGTGAGTGACTACATTGCATACTGCAGTACAGTAAAATCTTATACTTCCAGGGCTATTGATAGCCGGTAGCTCAGGCACTTAACAAATTGCATGTGTGAAGAAATAAATAAAACTACCGCAAATCTTAGTTTATCAGAAAATTCAGTATGCATGATATCCTTTGAGCTTCCTAAAAGGTTGAATTGGTCGTAACTGCGGCCAACAGCAAAATAAAGTATATTTTGTAGTATGATTCTACAATAGGATGTCCCAGAGCACAGGTGCTCTTGATCCCAAGGCTGCTTAGCACAGCAGGTGTAGAGTACCTCTGTGCAGTTACATAACGACTGTCTGTTGCCTAAGTTTAATGCATATTCTGTTTGGATCAACTTGATGGTAAATTTCTTACAACAGTACCGTGATTGTAGAGTGCACGACACTGCGCTGATTTTGTTTTTCCTACTTCTCTTTACTTGAGTTAGATGAATGCTGAAACGTCATAGTAAGTTTTCCACAACTCTTCTCTGCAAATGGGTCTTTCTCCATTTGCTGTCATTATCTTCTCAAGATGCTTTGATGCCTTTGCCTTTTTGAGATCTTGGATGTGTTTCCTTTTGAACTAAATTATGGCCAGCTTCTTCCGCATACTGATGGGCATCGTCGGTGCAGGTCTGCAGGAAACTAGATGATGTATCCTGGACAGTACAAATGAAGCTTGTTTGCTATTCCCTCTTAAGAACTACTATTTCGCAGTTGTCTAAGGAATAACGACATTTCTTCTAGCCTTAAGTTTTTTTGTTTCTGAAGCTGTGTTGTAATGTTCAGTTGTTAGACTGGACGAACATCGAGCTGGCGTTGTGTTTCGGAATTTAATTTTCTTCATAGAAACTGCTCTCAACATTGATACTAGCTCTGCAAAAACGTCTAGCAGCGGAGGTTTCCCACTGGGCAGCGAGAGCACTGAAAATATTTTATCATAAACAAGCAAACTGTTTCCTCGTACAAGCGTAGGCATGCGTCACATTCACATGGTATAGCACACTATACGTGCACACCCACATGAGTGCGTTCAATTAAGCAGTAGCTGGAGATCTTAAACGCCTCCTTCAATCGAAAAACCGTTGCTGAAGATGTTGTTTACAACTATAGTTTCCAGATGCCTAAAATGCATTATCGAAGATTCGGGGGATTCATCTCTTCCAAATGTGCCTGCCACGCAGCTACGAAAAGAACCTTGAATAAGAAGAGCTTGGTAGATAAGTTAATCCCAGATGGAGTGACCATATGTCTGTCCTCCATCGGTTGCCAATGAGGCCTCGGTATCTCTAGCAAGCGAGATTGAATTAGCATCGAAAGAAGAGGTGTTGCATTCCAAATTCAGTTCGAACAGTTTGCAAGTTCTTGAAAGACCCGAAATAGTACTCCCTCCGTAAAGAAATATAAGAGCGTTTAGATCACTTCTTTAATGATCTAAACACTCTTATATTTGTTTACAGAGGGAGTAGTTCCTAGCTTAATATGCACTGTTGTTCCAGTTTTTGTTTTCTTTTAGATGAATGGCGTTCCAGATTTATTTTTTTAGTGGATGGCGTTCTAGATTGCTTTCTCAGGCGGTGTTCTAGATTATTAGACTTAGTATTTTTTTGAGTAATATCTACATGTTTATTCATACCCGCAAGTATTACAGGTATAATGCTTTGGATCCAAGATCCAAGAACCTACAAAGTAGTCCCTCCGTCCCAAAAGTAGCTCTTACAACTAAGAATTGCAATGAAATATTTTGAAGAGATCTTTTCCGTGATATCAACCTTTACATGATGAAATATTGAAAAGAGTTTAGTAAAGAGACTGCGATTGGACCGGAGTAGCAATATTGTCACTTGTCTGACAGCATGAACTTGATCATCAGTAAGTAAAGGTTTCCGAAAGCCCCTTGAGACGCCCATCCAGAAAGATGAGAAGCCATGAACGACGAACGTACTAGCAGGGATTATCCCCTATAAGTGCAGGCTGTGCAGATTATCGAACCACGAAATCTTCACTGTAGTGTCGAGGAAAGATTTCAACTCCACAAAGAATCAAATCAGCAAAAGCAACATGACACATCAACATAAACTAATCAGATTCGAATAATCGACTCTCTGAGGACACAAACCTCTCTGACTCCATGGCACCCTCACATAAAGAACCAGAGTAATTTTATTCACAAAAACACCATGAACACCATCAGATGTTCACGAAGACCATAAAATTCTTAACAATATGAGGTCCCCTCACCTCTCAGGGTCAAGATGACAGCCGAAGGCGAGGGGACCGAAGGTATCCCGACTATTTTTAGTCAAACCATAGATAGTTCATAGTTCTGTTGCTAGATCATGCCTCTTCCCCCAACATGTTGTTTTAGGAAACACCATCACACTTTATTCAAACAATGAGGTTCACAAGAATTGTTACAGAATCGTGTGGCTTAACTAACCACACATGTCTACCAAAGTCCAAAGATGGAGTATTTTAGCTAAACTATCAGCTTCTAATTTCCTTCTAGATTCATAGATGAACTGGCAAGCCTCAAAGTCGCTCCTTTGAGCAATAACTTCCCAGAGCACCATTGCATGTCGCCCTCCTGTGTTTTCAGCTATATCCTTGATCACTGTTGAGCTATCAGAACAAACAAGGATACGCCTAATCAAAAGATCATCCGCTAAAGCTTGGGCCTCCCTACATGTTAGTGCCTCCAGCATTGGAACATCGGTTATCGAATTGAAGGTGACCGTCGACAACCCAATATAGGCCCCCTGATGGTCATGGCAAACGGAAGTTATAGCTCCTCGATCACCATTCCTTCCTACTGCCCCATCCACATCGAATTTGGAAAATCCTTATTGTGGCGGAATCCATGGTTAACGACTGGAGCTTTTGATTGTTTGGCGGTTCAGTTTCTTCTCCAAGTTCACACTAGTATCCAAGTCCTGAATAAAGTTTTCCACAAATAAATGAGTCGAAAGAGGCGGCCATAACATGCTCTCGTAGATTGCTTTTCTCCAAGCCGTCCAGATCGGACTGAGTGCAACAGTAACTAGGGTGAAGTCCGCATGTGATAATGATCGTTTGAGACTAAACAACCATTGTTTTGTATTGCTTTCATTAGTGACTATCAAGTGCTCCACCATGTCCTCTTTGTAAGCGCCCACACGCTCCTAGACATAGAACACTTGAGAACAAAATGACACCAAGAATCTTCATTTACACAGAGAGAGAGCAATGAGGAGATGTTGCCATGCTGTGGTTCTCAAGCGTGTCATAAGTTGGAAGGGAGTATCATGATAGTCGCCACAAGAACACTCTGATCTCAGAAGGCACGAATGTACCCCACAGACTGGCCCAATCCTTTGTTTCAGCTTGATAATTCGAAAAGCTTGCAGCATGGTACAACTGTTGGAAATATGCCCTACAGGCAATAATAAAGTGGTTATTATTATATTTCCTTAATGATGATAAAGGTTTATTATTCATTCTATAATAGTATTGATCAGAAACTTAAATACATGTGTGAATACATAAACAAATACCTAGTCCCTAGTAAGCCTCTACTTGACAAGCTCGTTGATCAAAGATGGCTAAGGTTTCCTGACCATAGACATGAGTTGTCGTTTGATAACGGGATCACGTCATTAGGAGAATTATGTGATGGACAAGACCCATCCATTAGCATAGCATATGATCGTTCAGTTTATTGCTACTGCTTTCTTAATGTCAAATACATGTTCCTTCGACCATGAGATCATGCAACTCCTGGACTCGGAGGAATGCCTTGTGTGTATCAAACGTCACTTCGTAACTAGGTGACCATAAAGGTGCTCTACAGGTATCTCCGAAGGTGTCTTTTGAGTTGGCATGGATCAAGATTGGGATTTGTCATTCTGTATGATGGAAAGGTATCTCTGGGCCCTCTCGGTAATACAACATCACAAGAAGCTTGCAAGCAAAGTGACTAAAAAGTTAGTTACAAGATGATGTACTACAGAACGAGTAAAGAGACTTGCCGGTTACGAGATTGAACTAGGTATGGAGATAGAGACGATCGAATCTCGGACGAGTAACATACTGACAAACAAAGGGAACTACGTATGTTGTCATAAAGGTTCGACCGATAAAGATCTTCGTAGAATATATAGGAACCAATATGGGAATCCAGGTCCCGCTATTGGTTATTGACTGGAGAAGCGTCTCGGTCATGTCTACATCATTCTCGAACCCGTAGGGTCCGCATGCTTAACGTTCGTTGACGATATAGTATTATATGAGTTATGTATGTTGGTGACCGAATGTTGTTCGGAGTCCCGGATGATATCACACACATGATGAGGAGCTCCGGAATGGTCAGGAGGTAAAGATTGATATATGGGATGATATGGTTGAGCCAAGGGGTAAAGCCCACGAGGCTTTAGATAGGTGCACAAAGGAGTTGTATGGAAGGCAGGGGCTAGACGCCAGGGTTCATGGCGTCTACCACTGGGATAGATGCCGGAGTCCGTGGCGTCTACGTAAACGTTGAGAACTATGGCATTTACCCTGGAGTCCGAGACGGACTCATCTTTGCATTCCAAACTGACTTTGGGGAGGCCTCCTCTCCAAGTTATGACCCCAGGGCTCAACTTATAAATAGAGGAGCAGGGCTAGCCCCTTGAACACATGTTTTTTAGCCTCCTCTAGTTGGTCCTAGTTAAGTAATTAGAGCTAGCCCTAGCTACCTCTAATCCTCATAATTAGAATCCCAGTGTGGTTCTAATCTCCTCCCTTTAGTTCACCACCACCGTTACCATGCCGTCGTCCTGCCAGAACTCATCTACTACTTCGCCCCTCTTGCTGGATCAAGAAGGCGATGACATCATCGAGCTGAACGTGTGCTGAACGTGCAGGTGCCGTATGTTCGGTGCTTGATCGGAACGGATCGTGAAGGAGTACGACTACATTCACTGCGTTGATAGACGCTTCCGCTTAGCGATCTACAAGGGTATGTAGATGCTCTCCCCCTCTCGTAGCTATGCATCTCCATGGATAGATCTTGCATGTGCGTAGAAAATCTTTGTTTTCCATGCAACGTTTACCAATAGTGGCATCAATAGCTAGGTCTATGCGTAGATGATATGCACGAGTAGAACACAAAGGAGTTGTGGGCGGTAATGTTCATATTGCTTACTACCTATGTCTTATTTTGATTCAGCGGTATTGTGGGATGAAGCGGCTCGGGCCAACCTTACATGTCCATGTACATGAGACCGGTTTCACCGACTGACATGCAACTTGTTTTGCATAAAGGTGGCTGGTGGGTGTCTGTTTGTCCCACTTTACTTGAATCTAATTTGACTACGTCGGTCCTTGCAGAAGGTTAAATAGCAACATGATAATCACCGTTGTGGTTTTGTGTAGGTAAGAACAGTTCTTGCTAGTTGCCCGTAGCAGTCACGTAAAACTTGCATCAACAAAGTATAAGACGTCTAACTTGTTTTTGCAGGGCATGTTGTGATGTGATATGGTCAACACGTGATATGATATATGTTGATGTATGACATGATCATGTTTTGTAATAAGTGACGGTGTCCTGGACTAGGGAGTACTCACCACGTCGTCTCCCGACCAGTGGGTCAGGCTGAGGACCCCCATGATGATTCACTAATGGGCCACTTCGGGCAGCCCTTGCCGAATACAAGGAGGATTCCACAAATTTTTGCGCACAAGACAAGGACCCCTCTAAACCCTAGGCCTACGGTGCATACATAAACCGAGGCCAGGCTAGTCAATAGACAATCATATATTCATTAGATCAATCTCGTGGTAGATACATGTACTCTGTACTACACCCCATATGAATACAATCAAAAGCAAGACATAGGGTTTTACCTCCATCAAGAGGGCCCGAACCTGGGTAAAATCCCGTGTCCATGTTACCATCGCTCCAAGACGCCTAGCTTAGGACCCCTACTACGAGATATGCCGGACATAGAACCGACATTGGTGCTTTCATTGAGAGCCTCCTGGCAGTCGCCACGGTGCGATGAGATTTCGGATCGTCTCCGGCACGATCTACGCATCGGAGCCGAGCTTTATGGTCGATGTCGGCATCTTTGTCGCCAGCTCGACTGGTCACCTCGGCTGGATCGAGGACCGCGCTCCACGTCAGATCATCAAGATCAGACGGATACTTTCATCATCATCAGCTCAAATCTCAACCGAGATCAGGGAAAAGTCATCCATGGAGGCTGGGGGCTCATCGTCAACATTGCCCTCGTGCGATCGCACCGTTTTTTCTGTACATCAGACTTGTTTTCGCTGCCACTGTTGGAAATATGCCCTAGAGGCAATAATAGATAGTTATTATTATATTTCTTTGTTCATGATAATAGTCTATTATTCATGCTATAATTGTATTGTCCGGAAATCGTAATACATGTGTGAATACATAGACCACAACGTGTCCCTAGTAAGCCTCTAATTGACTAGCTCGTTGATCAACAGATAGTCATGGTTTCCTGAATATGGACATTGGATGTCATTGATAACGGGATCACATCATTAGGAGAATGATGTGATGGACAAGACCCAATCCTAAGCATAGCATAAAAGATCGTGTAGTTTCGTTTGCTAGAGCTTTTCCAATGTCAAGTATCTTTTCCTTAGACCATGAGATCGTGCAACTCCCGGATACCGTAGGAGTGCTTTGGGTGTGCCAAACGTCACAACGTAACTGGGTGACTATAAAGGTGCACTACGGGTATCTCCGAAAGTGTCTGTTGGGTTGGCACGGATCGAGACTGGGATTTGTCACTCCATATGACGGAGAGGTATCCCTGGGCCCACTCGGTAATGCATCATCATAATGAGCTCGATGTGACTAAGGCGTTAGTCACGGGATCATGCATTGCGGTACGAGTAAAGAGACTTGCCGGTAACGAGATTGAACAAGGTATTGGGATACCGACGATCGAATCTCGGGCAAGTAACATACCGATTGACAAAGGGAATTGCATACGGATTGATTGAATCCTCGACACCGTGGTTCATCCGATGAGATCATCGTGGAACATGTGGGAGCCAACATGGGTATCCAGATCCCGCTGTTGGTTATTGACCGGAGAGGCGTCTCGGTCATGTATGCATGTCTCCCGAACCCGTAGGGTCTACACACTTAAGGTTTGGTGACGCTAGGGTTGTAGAGATATATGTATGCGGAAACCCGAAAGTTGTTCGGAGTCCCAGATGAGAACCCGGACGTCACGAGAGGTTCCGGAATGGTCCGGAGGTGAAGAATTATATATAGGAACTCAAGTTTCGGCCACCGGGAAAGTTTCGGGGGTTACCGTATTGTACCGGGACCACCGGAAGGGTCCCGAGGGTCCACCGGGTGGGGCCACCTATCCCGGAGGGCCCCGTGGGCTGAAAGTGGAAGGGAACCAGCCCTTAGTGGGCTGGGGCGCCCCCCTTGGGCCTCCCCCCATGCGCCTAGGGTTGGGAACCCTAGGGGGGAGCTTCCCCCTTGCCTTGGGGGGCAAGGCAACCCTTCCCCCCCTTTGGCCGCCGCCCCCCCTTGGAGATCCCATCTCCCTGGGCCGGCGCCCCCCAGGGGGCCTATATAAAGGGGGGGGAGGGCAGCAACCTACAGCCTTGGGCGCCTCCCTCCTCCCCTGCAACACCTCTCTCTCTCTCGCAGAAGCTCGGCGAAGCCCTGCCGGAGAACCGCTACATCCACCACCACGCCGTCGTGCTGCTGGATCTCCATCAACCTCTCCTTCCCCCTTGATGGATCAAGAAGGAGGAGACGTCGCTGCACCGTACGTGTGTTGAACGCGGAGGTGCCGTCCGTTCGGCACTCGGTCATCGGTGATTTGGATCACGGCGAGTACGACTCCGTCATCCACGTTCATTGGAACGCTTCCGCTCGCGATCTACAAGGGTATGTAGATGCACTCCTTTCCCCTCGTTGCTAGTATACTCCATAGATGCATCTTGGTGAGCGTAGGAAAATTTTAAATTATGCTACGATTCCCAACAGTGGCATCGTGAGCCAGGCCTATGCGTAGTTACTATGCACGAGTAGAACACAAAGCAGTTGTGGGCGTTGAGTTTGCCAATTCTTCTTGCCGCTACTAGTCTTTTCTTGTTTCGGCGGTATTGTAGGATGAAGCGGCCCGGACCGACCTTACACGTACGCTTACGTGAGACAGGTTCCACCGATTGACATGCACTAGTTGCATAAGGTGGCTAGCGGGTGTCTGTCTCTCCTACTTTAGTCGGAACGGATTCGATGAAAAGGGTCCTTATGAAGGGTAAATAGAAATTGGCAAATCACGTTGTGGTCATACGTAGGTAAGAAACGTTCTTGCTAGAAACCTACAAACCACGTAAAAACTTGCAACAACAATTAGAGGACGTCTAACTTGTTTTTGCAGCAAGTGCTATGTGATGTGATATGGCCAGAAGATGTGATGAATGATATATGTGATGTATGAGATTGATCATATTCTTGTAATAGGAATCACGACTTGCATGTCGATGAGTATGACAACCGGCAGGAGCCATAGGAGTTGTCTTTATTATTTTGTATGACCTGCGTGTCATTGAATAACGCCATGTAATTTACTTTACTTTGTTGCTAAACGCGTTAGCCATAGAAGTAGAAGTAATCGTTGGCGTGACGACTTCATGAAGACACAATGATGGAGATCATGATGATGGAGATCATGGTGTCATGCCGGTGACGAAGATGATCATGGTGCCCCGAAGATGGAGATCAAAGGAGCATAATGATATTGGCCATATCATGTCACTATTTGATTGCATGTGATGTTTATCATGTTTTTGCATCTTATTTGCTTAGAACGACGGTAGTAAGTAAGATGATCCCTTATAATAATTTCAAGAAAGTGTTCACCCTAACTGTGCACCATTGCGAAGGTTCGTTGTTTCGAAGCACCACGTGATGATCGGGTGTGATAGATTCTAACGTTCGAATACAACGGGTGTTGACGAGCCTAGCATGTACAGACATGGCCTTGGAACACACGCAATACACTTAGGTTGACTTGACGAGCCTAGCATGTACAGACATGGCCTCGGAACACGGAGGACCGAAAGGTCGAGCATGAGTCGTATAGAAGATACGATCAACATGGAGATGTTCACCGATCTTGACTAGTCCGTC
The DNA here is from genome assembly GCF_002575655.3 of Aegilops tauschii subsp. strangulata. Lineage (NCBI taxonomy): Eukaryota > Viridiplantae > Streptophyta > Magnoliopsida > Poales > Poaceae > Aegilops > Aegilops tauschii. The sequence continues at coordinate 118,707,073 of NC_053038.3, read as the reverse complement.
TCACGTGATGATCGGACACGGCCTAGTTAAACTCGGATCATGTTTCACTTAGATGACTAGAGGGATGTCTATCTGAGTGGGAGTTCATTAAATAATTCGATTATATGAACTTAATTATCATGAACTTAGTCTAAAATCTTTACACTATGTCTTGTAGATCAAATGGCCAACGTTGTCCTCAATTTCAACGCGTTCCTAGAGAAAACCAAGCTGAAAGATGATGGCAGCAACTATACGGACTGGGTCCGGAACCTGAGGATCATCCTCATAGTAGCCAAGAAAGATTATGTCTTAGAAGCACCGCTAGGTGAAGCACCAATCCCAGAGAACCAAGACGTTATGAACGCTTGGCAGCAGCATGCTGATGATTACTCCCTCGTTCAGTGCGGCATGCTTTACAGCTTAGAACCGGGTCTCCAAAAGCGTTTTGAGAAACATGGAGCATATGAGATGTTCGAGGAGCTGAAACTGGTTTTTCAAGCTCATGCCCGGGTCGAGAGATATGAAGTCTCCGACAAGTTCTTCAGCTGTAAAATGGAGGAGAATAGTTCTGTTAGTGAGCACATACTCAGAATGTCTGGGTTGCATAACCGCTTGTCTCAGCTGGGAGTCAATCTCCCGGATGACGCGGTCATTGACAGAATCCTCCAGTCGCTTCCACCAAGCTACAAGAGCTTTGTGATGAACTTCAATATGCAGGGGATGGAAAAGACCATTCCTGAGGTATATTCAATGCTGAAATCAGTTGAGGTAGAGATCAGAAAAGAACATCAAGTGTTGATGGTGAATAAAACCACTAAGTTCAAGAAGGGCAAGGGTAAGAAGAACTTCAAGAAGGACGGCAAGGGAGTTGCCGCGCCCGGTAAACCAGTTACTGGGAAGAAGTCAAAGAATGGATCCAAGCCTGAAACTGAGTGCTTTTATTGCAAGGGAAGTGGTCACTGGAAGCGGAACTGCCCCAAATACTTAGCGGACAAGAAGGCCGGCAACACCAAAGGTATATGTGATATACATGTAATTGATGTGTACCTTACCAGTACTCGTAGTAGCTCCTGGGTATTTGATACCGGTGCGGTTGCTCATATTTGTAACTCAAAACAGGAACTACGGAATAAACGGAGACTGGCGAAGGACGAGGTGACGATGCGTGTCGGGAATGGTTCCAAGGTTGATGTGATCGCCGTCGGCATGCTACCTCTGCATCTACCCACGGGATTAGTTTTAAACCTCAATAATTGTTATTTAGTGCCAGCTTTGAGCATGAACATTGTATCTGGATCTCGTTTAATTTGAGATGGCTACTCATTTAAATCCAAGAATAATGGTTGTTCTATTTATTTGAGAGATATGTTTTATGGTCATGCCCCGCTGGTCAATGGTTTATTTTTGATGAATCTCGAACGTGATGTTACACATGTTCATAGTGTGAATACCAAAAGATGTAAAGTTGATAACGATAGTCCCACATACTTGTGGCACTGCCGCCTTGGTCACATTGGTGTCAAGCGCATGAAGAAGCTCCATGCAGATGGACTTTTGGAGTCTCTTGGTTACGAATCATTTGACACGTGCGAACCATGCCTCATGGGTAAGATGACCAAGACTCCGTTCTCCGGAACAATGGAGCGAGCAACCAACTTATTGGAAATCATACATACCGATGTGTGCGGTCCAATGAGTGTTGAGGCTCGCGGAGGATATCGTTATGTTCTCACTCTCACTGATGATTTAAGTAGATATGGGTATGTCTACCTAATGAAACACAAGTCTGAAACCTTTGAAAAGTTCAAGGAATTTCAGAGTGAAGTTGAGAATCAACGTGACAGAAAAATAAAATTCTTACGATCAGATCGTGGTGGAGAATATTTAAGTCACGAATTTGGTACACACTTAAGGAAATGTGGAATAGTTTCACAACTCACGCCGCCTGGAACACCTCAGAGAAATGGTGTGTCCGAACGTCGTAATCGCACTCTATTGGATATGGTGCGATCTATGATGTCTCTTACCGATTTACCGCTCTCATTTTGGGGCTATGCTTTAGAGACTGCCGCATTCACTTTAAATAGGGCTCCGTCGAAATCCGTTGAGACGACACCGTATGAATAATGGTTTGGGAAGAAACCTAAGCTATCGTTTCTAAAAGTTTGGGGATGCGATGCTTATGTCAAGAAACTTCAACCTGAAAAGCTCGAACCCAAGTCGGAAAAATGCGTCTTCATAGGATACCCTAAGGAAACTATTGGGTATACCTTCTACCTTAGATCCGAAGGCAAGATCTCCGTTGCCAAGAACGGGTCCTTTCTAGAGAAGGAGTTTCTCTCGAAAGAATTGAGTGGGGGGAAAGTGGAACTTGATGAGGTGATAGTCACCCCTTCCGAACCGGAAAGTAGCGCAGCGCGGGAAGATGTTCCTGTGGTGCCTACACCGACTGGGGAGGAAGTTAATGATGATGATCATGAAGCTTCGGATCAAGTTACTGCTAAACTTCGTAGGTCCACAAGGACACGTTCCGCACCAGAGTGGTACGGCAACCCTGTCCTAGAAATCATGTTGTTAGACAACGGTGAGCCTTCGAACTATGAAGAAGCGATGGCAGGCCCGGATTCCAACAAATGGCTTTAAGCCATGCAATCCGAGATAGGATCCATGTATGAAAACGAAGTATGGACTTTGACTGACTTGCCCGATGATCGGCGAGCCATAGAAAATAAATGGATCTTTAAGAAGAAGACAGACGCGGATGGTAACGTGACCATCTATAAGGCTCGACTTGTCGCTAAGGGTTATCGACAAGTTCAAGGGGTTGACTACGATGAGACTTTCTCACCCGTAGCGAAGCTGAAGTCCGTCCGAATCATGTTAGCAATTGCCGCATTCTATGATTATGAGATATGGCAAATGGACGTCAAAACGGCATTCCTTAACGGCTTTCTTAAGGAAGAATTGTATATGATGCTGCCGGAAGGTTTTGTCGATCCTAAGAATGCTAACAAGGTATGCAAGCTCCAGCGCTCCATCTATGGGCTGGTGCAAGCATCTCGGAGTTGGAACATTTGATTTGATGAGATGATCAAAGCGTTTGGGTTTACACAGACTTATGGAGAAGCCTGTGTTTACAAGAAAGTGAGTGGGAGCTCTGTAGCATTTCTCTTATTATATGTGGATGACATACTATTGATGGGAAATGATATAGAATTCTTGGAAAGTATAAAGGCCTATTTGAATAAGTGTTTTTCAATGAAGGACCTTGGAGAAGCTGCTTATATATTAGGCATCAAGATCTATAGAGATAGATCAAGACGCCTCATTGGTCTTTCACAGAGTACATACCTTGACAAGATATTGAAGAAGTTCAATATGGATCAGTCCAAGAAGGGGTTCTTGCCTGTATTGCAAGGTGTGCAATTGAGCACGGCTCAATGCCCGACCATGGCAGAAGATAGAGAAAAGATGAGTGTCATCCCCTATGCCTCGGCCATAGGGTCTATTATGTATGCCATGCTGTGTACCAGACCTGATGTAAACCTTGCCGTAAGTTTGGTAGGAAGGTACCAAAGTAATCCCGGCATGGAACACTGGACAGCGGTCAAGAATATCCTGAAGTACCTAAAGAGGACTAAGGATATGTTTCTCGTTTATGGAGGTGACGAAGAGCTCGTCGTAAAGGTTTACGTCGACGCTAGCTTCGACACAGATCTGGATGACTCGAAGTCACAGACCGGATACGTGTATATATTGAATGGAGGAGCAGTAAGCTGGTGCAGTTGCAAGCAAAGCGTCGTGGCGGGATCTACATGTGAAGCGGAGTACATGGCAGCCTCGGAGGCAGCACAGGAAGCAGTCTGGATGAAGGAGTTCATTACCGACCTAGGGGTGATTCCCAATGCGTCGGGCCCGATGACTCTCTTCTGTGACAACACTGGAGCTATTGCCCTTGCGAAGGAGCCCAGGTTTCACAGGAAGACCAGGCATATCAAGCGTCGCTTCAACTCCATTCGTGAAAGTGTTCAAAATGGAGACATAGATATTTGTAAAGTACATACGGACCTGAATGTAGCAGATCCGTTGACTAAACCTCTCCCTAGGGCAAAACATGATCAACACCAGGACGCAATGGGTGTTCGATTCATCACAATGTAACTAGATTATTGACTCTAGTGCAAGTTGGAGACTGTTGGAAATATGCCCTAGAGGCAATAATAAATAGTTATTATTATATTTCTTTGTTCATGATAATAGTCTATTATTCATGCTATAATTGTATTGTCCGGAAATCGTAATACATGTGTGAATACATAGACCACAACGTGTCCCTAGTAAGCCTCTAATTGACTAGCTCGTTGATCAACAGATAGTCATGGTTTCCTGACTATGGACATTGGATGTCATTGATAATGGGATCACATCATTAGGAGAATGATGTGATGGACAAGACCCAATCCTAAGCATAGCATAAAAGATCGTGTAGTTTCGTTTGCTAGAGCTTTTCCAATGTCAAGTATCTTTTCCTTAGACCATGAGATCGTGCAACTCCCGGATACCGTAGGAGTGCTTTGGGTGTGCCAGACGTCACAACGTAACTGGGTGACTATAAAGGTGCACTACGGGTATCTCCGAAAGTGTCTGTTGGGTTGGCACGGATCGAGACTGGGATTTGTCACTCCGTATGACGGAGAGGTATCTCTGGGCCCACTCGGTAATGCATCATCATAATGAGCTCGATGTGACTAAGGTGTTAGTCACGGGATCATGCATTGCGGTACGAGTAAAGAGACTTGCCGGTAACGAGATTGAACAAGGTATTGGGATACCGACGATCGAATCTCGGGCAAGTAACATACCGATTGACAAAGGGAATTGCATACGGATTGATTGAATCCTCGACACCGTGGTTCATCCGATGAGATCATCGTGGAACATGTGGGAGCCAACATGGGTATCCAGATCCCGCTGTTGGTTATTGACCGGAGAGGCGTCTCGGTCATGTCTGCATGTCTCCCGAACCCGTAGGGTCTACACACTTAAGGTTCGGTGACGCTAGGGTTGTAGAGATATATGTATGCGGAAACCCGAAAGTTGTTCGGAGTCCTGGATGAGATCCCGGACGTCACGAGAGGTTCCGGAATGGTCCGGAGGTGAAGAATTATATATAGGAAGTCAAGTTTCGGCCACCGGGAAAGTTTCGGGGGTTACCGGTATTGTACCGGGACCACCGGAAGGGTCCCGAGGGTCCACCGGGTGGGGCCACCTATCCCGGAGGGCCCCGTGGGCTGAAAGTGGAAGGAAACCAGCCCTTAGTGGGCTGGGGCGCCCCCCTTGGGCCTCCCCCCATGCGCCTAGGGTTGGGAACCCTAGGGGGGGGGGCTTCCCCCTTGCCTTGGGGGGCAAGGCAACCCTTCCCCCCTTTGGCCGCCGCCCCCCCTTGGAGATCCCATCTCCCTGGGCCGGCGCCCCCCTAGGGGGCCTATATAAAGGGCGGGGAGGGAGGGCAGCAACCTACAACCTTGGGCGCCTCCCTCCTCCCCTGCAACACGTCTCTCTCTCTCTCGCAGAAGCTCGGCGAAGCCCTGCCGGAGAACCGCTACATCCACCACCACGCCGTCGTGCTGCTGGATCTCCATCAACCTCTCCTTCCCCCTTGCTGGATCAAGAAGGAGGAGACGTCGCTGCACCGTACGTGTGTTGAACGCGGAGGTGCCGTCCGTTCGGCACTCGGTCATCGGTGATTTGGATCACGGCGAGTACGACTCCGTCATCCACGTTCATTGGAACGCTTCCGCTCGTGATCTACAAGGGTATGTAGATGCACTCCTTTCCCCTCATTGCTAGTATACTCCATAGATGCATCTTGGTGAGCGTAGGAAGATTTTAAATTATGCTATGATTCCCAACAGCCACCGCCTCCTCGGAAGTCGATTTGACAAACCCTTTGGTGGAATTGTGCGGAATTGAGTATACAACAACCCTGTATAATTTCGTCGCCTTCCGATGGAGGAATCTCCGGCGATCTATGATATACCGGAGGCCTGTCGAGTCTGGACGGGAATCAGGACGATTTTAGGGCGTGGTCTCCAGAACCCATCTCGGAGGTTATTTGGAAGATCCAACCGTTTATATTCTGCATAATTTCCATATCTACCACCTCTTAAAATTTCAACTCGATCCGACCGTTCAAACTCCGGGAACCTTCCGATTAGTCCATCACTTTTCGGATCTGTTTTCTGCGCGAATATGAATCAGACCTGAGTTCATCTTCATTCATGAACGGGATATTGGACAACCTTTTCGGAAGAAACTCTTTCTAGGCATTGTGTTTTGTTTCCAAACACATGCTCACAAATTTTCTCCTTTTCGGAGATAATCTCCACCATCGTGCCGGTGTCAAACGAGCCCTTGCTCCACGTCTGCCGACCTACACTGGATAGATCGTTGCTTCATCGAGGCGAGCCTAACCTTATCAGATCATCAGCTCGGCAAGCCGAACAAGAGTTCGGCATCGCGAAGGCTAAATCATCACCAACACCATCGCTCCACGGATTGCACGGGTCAGGCGCGCCGACATCGCCGCTCGGTCACTTCATCAATCCGGCATTGACCGCGTCACAAGTTATGACCAGCGTCGGCATGGCCGAGCTGTAGCTTCTTCAAACCGATGTCTGCCACGCCGAACCGCTTCAACACCTCGGCTGGCACGACGGCTGCAATGTCACCTTACCGACCTCCTCCATCACCTCGGCTGGACCGGGAGCTTCACCATCTCTTCATCAACCTACTCCGGAGACTTCGGCGTCACCAGCCGACCAACTTAGTCACGTTAGCTGGACTGGGGACTTCGCCTCGCCGCGTCCTAGCCGAGCACGCGCACGTAACATCAAGCTAGCGCTGGCACTAGTACCATTACTAGATGCAAATCCATGAATGCCAGCGTGTGTCTCTTTGGGTTGCTACAACAAATAAACCAGGTGCTATTATTCCTACTAATTTTTTTGCTTGCATGGGTTTATTTTTCTCGATGAATATTACTCTGGTTTGTTCCATCCTCTGTACACAGGACTGTCAAATGTTGGCTGCATTAACGATGGTTGCGTGATGGTTCGGTCAGTTTCCCGTCCGCAATTCGGCGAACACCGCATCGGGAACTAGGACCACCCTGCGAATTTAGGCTTTGTCACGCCGACGCCTCGCATCGACATTGGCTTCGACACCAGGCCACATCTTTAAAAAAATATTTTGCATAAATTAATTATGCAAGGATCTTTTTATATATTTATATTATTATTTTTTGGACTGCACTATTTTACATGTGTAGGTAATCGACTTCGACTGCTTCACGCGGTCACTTCGGCAAGTCGACGACGTCGTCCCAATCGGCATATATCGGCTCGCGTGATCACCTTGTTGGTCGAATTACCATACCGACATGTTCGGTTGCCTCGGGGATTTCGGCATCGCTGAGAGAGTTCTACCTCATCGAGTGTTCGGCACACGGGCCATATTTCTTTTATTACTCGCTTTGCATAAATTATTAATTATGATACGATTTTTTAATTTATTATTATTACTATTATCTTTGGCTTGCACTATTTTCTGTGCACAGGTAAATGATTCGGGTTGGGCAGCGCTGTCACCTCGGCGTACCGACGTACCACGTCACCTCGGCTGGACCGGGGGCTTCGTCATCACTTCATTAACCCACGCCGGAGACTTCGGCGTCATACTACCGACCTGCTCCGTCGCCTCGTTCGGACTGGGGGTTCCACCTCACCACGTTGGCCGTGCTATGTCGCCACTTCGGAGTGCCGCTCTTCGCTCCGCCACCTCAGGATCGGCTTGGGGGCTGGGACCTCATCCCGCCGTAAGCTCGGGCCGCACATCGACACCGAGCACATTAACTAGCTAAGTCGCTTCCATGCTCAGTTTTTTTAATGCTTGTTCGGTTCGACCAAACATTATATTTGTGTTAAAAACTTAGTTTGTCAACATACATTGTTTGTTAAAAACACTTCCTTTCCCATGTTAACTGGGGGCTCTTAAATTTGTGTGAGCCATTCTATAATAATTGTTTTCTTCCTGGTCATTGCAAAGTCTTTTTCTACCACTCCTTTCTCGACTCGAGTGTGTGGTCAACAGTCGGATAGCCTGTTTTCTCTCTAATGCCGCTCGATTTTAGTTCGCTAAACTGGCCTAACGAGAGTACTCCGCCTTCGGGATAGGAGGTTGCAGCCGTAGGCTGACCCGCTTGAAGTCTTGAGATCGGATGTGTCATATTAATGCACGACAGAAGCACAAAAGTAAGACCAATTTTCGAATTGGCACCAAATGACTCGATTTAGTTCGGGCGTAAAGTTTTTACAAAATTCTTTTGGTTTTCCAAGCCTATGGCACTTTTAAACTATTTGTGTGTTTCCAGCATAAGTCTTGTAGTGCAACGCCGGACACCTTTAGAGATTCGGCAAAAACATTCTCGGATATTGCTATATATGCATCGGTTTCGAATTGTGTCTTTGGTCAATAGTTGGGTTGCGCGGCGCCTGTGCTTGCCTCCTACGTTCCGCTTTGTTCGCCTAGGTGTGCAAAGGGAGAACCACTGCGATAGTTCTTCCAACTCGAATGGTTAAGCACCTCAGTGGAGAAAGCCGAAAACTAGCTGTCACAATGGGCGTAAACTGGTCAGCGATCCGATGACGGTAACAAACTATAGATCGATACGGATTACCCCGTGTTAAACGATGGGCCTTTCATAACATTGGCCGAAGTGTTAATGGCTAGACTTCGGTCGGTGCCGAACACTAACCGGGGGCTCGTAGCTAGCTTCCCCAGTTTAAAGCTCCTATGACTAAGTGAAGGTTATAAAGCCCACATATCTGATCACCTCGTTTCTGCTAACACAACCGCCTTCGGGCACCGAGACGTCGGCTAAGGGTTGTTTTGTTATTGCGGAAACACCCTGCGTAGCATCTACAAGGGGGTGGAAGTCGACGATGGGCCACTTTGAACTGATAAACGGTCGCAACAAAGTCAAAATAAACATATCATCGGCGTTCGTATTTAATATACGAGGGCTGCCTTTCGTAATCATCGTTATAAAGCCATAAATATGCGTCAATTTGACTTAAGATTTTGGCCAAGCTGGGTTGCCTGGCTCCTGTGCTTACCCCTACGTTCCCGATTGTTCAGCTAGGCGGTAAAGGGAGCACCTCTGTGATTGTTACTACCGAGTCATCCTAGTTAGTACCTCAGAGTGGGTGAAGCCGAAAGCTAGCGATCTTAAAGGATATAATTGGTCAGCAATGACGAAAGTGAAATTTAGGTTCGCTAAAGACCACATAGTTTGGGAACTTTCCCCAAACTAAATCCTCAATATTTTTCTCCCGCATTGATCGGAGGTGAGGTTTCATGATCATTGGCGGCATGACAACCCAAAGAAAGGAACCGATAGCGGGACTATTTTCTTCGAAAGATGTTTCTTACATTAAATAGTAATATAACATTCTCTCCGCATACCTTTGTTTATAAAACCGTATGGCCGGATTGCCTTGTTTGTCTTAAATCTTTGCCCTCATAAAGGGTTTGTAAAGTGGAACAAACACTCCCCGGCTACTGGCTGAGGAGGTTGAAGCCGATGGTCGGTCAACAAGGTTTTGTACAGTGCGGATCCGAGCATTAATGATGTAGAGTACTTGGATACATAGAATCATTACACATAATTTGTGATTTTACTCCGGATATCGATCCTTAATTCGGCCACTCGTGCCCACATCAAGGCTCGGGGGCTACTGGGTTTCGGGCTTATCATTTACTAATATTAAAGGGGCACATCGATCCCCTGATCTGGTGTTGCCACCCGACCAATGTCTCGGGGGCTACTGCATTGCCTATTCAATACAGAAAATTCAAAGTGCTCAGTGTTCAGCTTGACTGAACTATGGGCAAACGCATCTTCGGATAACAATAGGAACTATCTAGGACCTATCCGGCGTCAAGCTAATATATTACAGCGACTTCTCGAGACCCTCTCTGAAGGGCCCGTCCGCCAATCACTATCTCCTCTAATGTGCATCTCGGATTTTAGGACGACACACACACACACACACACCTTGAGGGCTACTGGCTATATATCTCGTGACAATGGGATATTCACGTGATCCACTTGATGTATGTTTTGGTGATCAACTTGCGGGTTCTGTGACCTTGTGAACTTATGCATAGGGGTTGGCACACGTTTTCGTCTTGGATCTCCGGTAGAAACTTTGGGGCACTCTTTGAAGTTCTTTGTATTGGTTTGAATAGATGAATCCGAGGTTGTGTGATGCATATTGTATAATCAAACCCGTGTATACTTGTGGTGACATTGGAGTATCTAGGTGACATTAGGGTTTTGGTTGATGTGTGTCTTAAGGTGTTATTTTAGTACGAACACTAGGGCTATTTGTGACAGTTATAGGAATAGCCCAATAGATCGATCAGAAAGAGTAACTTTGAGGTGGTTTCGTACCCTACAATAATCTCTTCGTTTATTCTCCGCTATTAGTGACTTTGGAGTGACTCTTTGTTGCACGTTGAGGGATTGTTATATGATCCAATTATGTTATCATTGTTGAGAGAACTTGCACTAGTGAAAGTATGAACCCCAGGCCTTGTTTCCAAGCATTGCAATACCGCTTTCGCTCACTTTTGTTACTTGCTACCTTGCTGTTTTTATATTTTTCAGATTACAAAAACCTATATCTACCATCCATATTACGCTTGTATCACCATCTCTTCGCCGAACTAGTGCACCTATACAATTTACCATTGTATTGGGTGTGTTGGGGACACAAGAGACTCCTTGTTATTTGGTGAGGGATGTTTGAGAGAGACCATCTTCATCCTACGCCTCCCACGGATTGATAAACCTGAGGTCATCCACTTGAGGGAAATTTGCTACTATCCTACAAAACTCTGCGCTTGGAGGCCCAACACGAGTCTACAAGAAGAAGGTTGTGTAGTAGACATCAAGCACTTTTCTGGCGCCGTTGCCGGGGAGGCTAGGTAAGCGGCACTCACACCCCGTCAACTAAGCTCTTTTTTGGCACCGTTGCCGGGGAGGTTAGTGCTTGAAGGTATACCTTTAGATCTTGCAATTGAATCTTTTTGTTTCTTGTTTTATCACTAGTTTAGTTAAGAAAACTACAAAAAATGGAATTGAGGTTGCCTCATATGCTTCATCTTTTTAATATCTTTCGTGAAAATGATGGAAAGGAAAATTGTGCCAAAGTGTTAGAAGAAGAATGCATTAAAATGTTTGGCACTAAATGTTTGAATGATGAGCATGATTGCAATGTTGTTAGTATGAATTCTTTGAATATCCATGATGCTAATGATATGCAAAGCCATAAGCTTGGGGATGCTATGTTTGATGAAGATGATATTTTCTCCCCCAAGTTTTGATGAGAAAATTTATTATGATGATAGCATGCCTCCTACGTATGATAATTATGTTGATGAAAGTGGATTTGGAGAGGTCACGACTTTATTTAATGATGATTCCACTATTTTGGAAGAGGTTCCAATTGATTATGAGAACAAAGTTGCTATCTATGATGATTATTGTGATGACATGTATGCTATAAAGAATAATGATGACCATGAAACTTGTCATCATGATTTTAATTTTCAATTGGGTTATGCCTCACATGATAGTTATTTTGTTGAGTTTGCTCCCAGTGCTATGAATGAGAAGAATTTTGCTTATGTGGTGAGTAGTAAAATTTCTATGCTTATGCATCATGAGAATAATGCTTTATGTGATGGCTATATTGTTGAATTCATTCATGATGCTATTGAAAATTATTATGAGAGAGGAACATGTGCTTTTACATATCTCAATAATATCAAGTTTCCTCTCTATGTGTTGAAAGTTTTGAAGTCATGCTTGTTTTGCCTTCCTATGCTAGTTGATTCTTGTTCCCGTAAGTTTTTTGCTCACAAAATCCCTATGCATATGAAGTGGGTTAGACTTAAATGTGCTTGTCATATGATTCATGATGCTCTCTTTGTGTTTCAATTCTTATCTTTTATGTGAGCATCATTGAAATCATCATGCCTAGCTAGAAAGGCATTAAAGAAAAGCGCTTGTTGGGAGACAACCCAATATTTCCCCTACTATTTTAGGGTGTTCACATGATTAAGCTACTGTAGTAATCATGTTTTATAGCTTTTGTTTCAATAAAGTGCCAAGTAAAGCCTTTGGGATAGTGTGGATGATAGTTGATTCAATTCTGTCCAAAAACAGAAACTTTTGCGCCCATTCACAGAATTGTTAAAAATCACTGGAGCATCAAAAAATTCCGAATTTTTTACAGTATATTTATATACAAATTGCCCAGGTTGTCCTAAGTTTTCAGAATTTTTGGATTTACAGAAGTATGGATAGTTTTCATATTACTACAGACTGTTCTGTTTTTGACAGATTCTGTTTTCTGTGTGTTGTTTGCTTATTTTGATGAATCTATGAGTAGTATCGGAGGGTATGAACCATGGAGAAGTTGGAATACAGTAGATATAACACCAATATAAATTTAGAATGAGTTCACAACAGTACCTAAGTGGTGATTTGCTTTATCATACTAACGGAGCTTACGAGTTTTCTGTTGAGTTTTGTGTTGTGAAGTTTTCAAGTTTTGGCTAAAGTTTTGATGGACTAAGGAATAAAGAGTGGCAAGAGCCTAAGCTTGGGGATGCCCAAGGCACCCCAAGGTAATATTCAAGGACAATCAAGAGCCTAAGCTTCCGAGGCATCCCCTCTTTTGTCTTCGTTCATCGGTAACCTTACTTGGAGCTATATTTTTATTCATCACATGATATGCGTTTTGCTTGGAGCGTCATTTTATTTCATTAGGATGTACTTTCTGTTATTTAGAGTAATGTTTTGCATCTTTTAGTTTAACAAAAATTCAAGTGTAGCCTTTACCATGCTTATTTTACAAGTCTATATGTTGCTGTTTTGAAAACAGAAAGTTTTCTATCATTGTCTGAATTTTTTTGGAAAGTCAGAATGTGATAAAATCTTGAAATTTTTACAAAAGGAGCAACAACAAATTATCTACAGTGTGGTAATTTTTCAGAATTTTTGGAGTTCGGGAAGTATGATTCCTCTTGCATTCTTTACAGACTGTTCTGTTTAGACAGATTGCTGTTATGTTTGCATTGTTTGCATGTGTTTGCTTGTTTAATAATTCTATTTTAGGATGGGAGTATTAAATATGCAGAGGAATTTAGCATGCAATGTCAAATTATAATTTTAGTGACTTTCTACAATAGAGAATTATAAGGTTTTGCATTGATTTATACTAACTTATCTCACGAGTTCTTGTTGAGATTTGTGTGGATGAAGTTTTTAAGATTGAGGGAAACCGCGATATGAAAGGAATTAAGGAGACACAAAAGCACAAGCTTGGGGATGCCCAAGGTATCCCAAGTTAATATTTCAAGAAGTCTCAAGCATCTAAGATTGGGGATGCCCCGGTTGGCATCCCACCTTTCTTCTTCAACAACTATCGGTTAGTTTTGGTTGAGCCTAAGTTTTTTGCTTCTTCACATGATATGTGTTATCCTTGCAATGTCATTTTATTTTGTTTTGCTTGTTGTTTGAATAAAGTACTTAAGATCTGAAATTTTATTTATGAGAAGGAGTCTTCACATAGTTACATAATTATTCGACTACTCATTGATCTTCACTTATATCTTTTGGAGTAGTTTGTCATTTGCTATAGTGCTTCACTTATATCTTTTTAGAGCATGACGGTAGTTTTATTTTATAGAAATTGATGAACTCTCATGCTTCACTTATATTATTTTGAGAGTCTTTAAACAGCATGGTAATTTGCTTTGGTTATAAATTTAGTCCTAATATGATAGGCATCCAAGAGGGATATAATAAAAACTTTCATATAAAGTGCATTGAATACTATGAGAAGGTTGATTCCTTATGATTGTTTTGAGATATAAATATGGTGATATTAGAGTCATGCTAGTAAGTAATTATGGATTGTAGAAATACTTGTGTTAAAGTTTGTGATTCCCGTAGCATGCACGTATGGCGAACCGTTATGTGATGAAGTCGGAGCATGATTTATTTATTGATTGTCTTCCTTATGAGTGGCGGTCGGGGACGAGCGATGGTATTTTCCTACCAATCTATCCCCCTGGGAGCACGCGCGTAGTACTTCGTTTTGATAACTAATAGATTTTTCCAATAAGTATGTGAGTTCTTTATGACTAATGTTGAGCCCATGGATTATACGCACTCTCACCCTTCCACCATTGCTAGCCTCTCTAGTACCGTGCAACTTTCACCGGTACCATACACCCACCATATACCTTCCTCAAAACAGCCACCATACCTACCTATTATGGCATTTCCATAGCCATCCGAGATATATTGCCATGCAACTTTCCATCGTTCTGTTTATTATGACACGCTCCATCATTGTCATATTGCTTTGCTTGATCATGTAATTGACATAGTATTTGTGGCAAAGCCACCGTTCATAATTCTTTCATACATGTCACTCTTGATTCATTGCACATCCCCGTACACCGCCGGAGGCATTCATATAGAGTAATATTTTGTTCTAAGTATCGAGTTGTAATTCTTGAGTTGTAAGTAAATAAAAGTGTGATGATCTTCATTATTAGAGCATTGTCCCATGTGAGGAAAGGATGATGGAGACTATGATTCCCCCACAAGTCAGGATAAGACTCCGGACGGAAAAAAAGAGGCCAAAAAAAGAGAGAAGACCCAAATAAAAAAATAAAAAAGAGACAAAAGAGAGAAGGGACAATGTTACTATCCTTTTACAACACTTGTGCTTCAAAGTAGCACCATGATCTTCATGATAGAGAGTCTCCTATGTTGTCACTTTCATATACTAGTGGGAATTTTTCATTATAGAACTTGGCTTGTATATTCCAATGATGGGCTTCCTCAAATTGCCCTAGGTCTTCGTGAGCAAGCAAGTTGGATGCACACCCACTTAGTTTCATTTTTGAGCTTTCATGAACATATAGCTCTACTGCATCCGTTGCATGGCAATCCCTACTCACTCACATTGATATATATTGATGGGCATCTCCATAGCCCGTTGATAGGCCGAGTTGATGTGAGACTATCTCCTTCTTTTTGTCTTCTCCACAACCACCATATTCTATTCCACCTATAGTGTTATGTCCATGGCTCACGCTCATGTATTGCATGAAAGTTCAAAAAGTTTGAGAACATCAAAAGTATGAAACAATTGTTTGGCTTGTCATCGGGGTTGTGCATGATTTGAATACTTTGTGTGATGAAGATGGAGCATAGCCAGACTATATGATTTTGTAGGGATAAGCTTTCTTTGGCCATGTTATTTTGAGAAGACATAATTGCCTTGTTAGTATGCTTGATGTATTATTGTTTTTATGTCAATATTAAACTTTTGTTTTGAATCCTATGGATCTGAATACTCTTGCCACAATAGAGAAGATTACATTGATGAATATGTTTGGTAGCATTCCACATCAAAAATTCTGTTTTTATCATTTACCTACTCGAGGACGAGAAGGAATTAAGCTTGGGGATGCTTGATACGTCTCCAACGTATCTATAATTTTTTATTGTTCCATGCTATTATATTATCTATCTTGTATGTTTTATATGCATTTATATGCTATTTTATATGATTTTTGGGAGTAACCTATTAACCTAGAGCCCAGTGCCAGTATCTGTTTTTGAGTTTGGCAGAAAAGGAATATCAAACGGAGTCCCAATAAGCTGAAAATTTACGGTGATTTTTTATGGACCAAAAGAAGCCCCCGAAGCAAAAGAATTGGGCCAGAAGAGCCACGAGGCCTCCACAAGGGTGGAGGGCGCGCCCTACCCCCCGGGGGCGCCCTCCGATCTTGAGGGCTCCTTGTGGACCCCCCTAACTTGTTCTCGACGCCAAAAATTCCTATAAATATAGAAACCCCCAGAAATAAACCTAGATCAGGAGTTCCGCTGCCGCAAGACTCTGTAGCCATGAAAAACAATTCGGGAGCCCGTTCAAGCACCCTGCCGGAGGGGGAAACCATCACCGGTGGCCATCTTCATCATCCCGGCGCTCTCCATGACGAGGAGTTAGTAGTTCACCCTCGGGGCTGAGCGTATGTACCAGTAGCTATATGTTTGATCTCTCTCTCTCTCTCTCTCTCTCTCTCGTGTTCTTGATTTGGCACGATCTTGATGTACCGCAATCTTTGCTATTATAGTTGGATCTTATGATGTTTCTCCCCCTCTACCTTCTTGTAATGGATTGAGTTTTCCCTTTGAAGTTATCTTATCAGATTGAGTCTTTAAGGATTTGAAAACACTTGATGTATGTCTTGCATGTGCTTATTTGTGGTGACAATAGGATATTAACATGATCCGCTTGATGTCTGTTTTGGTGATCAACTTGCGGGTTCTATGACCTTGTAAACTTATGCATAGGGGTTGGCACACATTTTCGTCTTGACTCTCCGGTAGAAACTTTGGGGCACTCTTTGAAGTTCTTTGTGTTGGTTTGAATAGATGAATCTGAGATTGTGCGATGCATATCGCATAATCAAAACCGCGGATACTTGTGGTGACATTGGAGTATCTAGGTGACATTAGGGTTTTGGTTGATGTGTGTCTTAAGGTGTTATTTTAGTACGAACTCTAGGGCTGTTTGTGACACTTATAGGAATAGCCCAATAGATTGATCAGAAAGAATAACTTTGAGGTGGTTTTGTACCCTACAATAATCTCTTCATTTGTTCTCCACTATTAGTGACTTTGGAGTGACTCTTCGTTGCACATTGGGGATTGTTATATGATCCAATTATGTTATCATTGTTGAGAGAACTTGCAATAGTGAAAGTATGAACCCTAGGCCTTGTTTCCAAGCATTCCAATACCGTTTTCGGTCACTTTTGTTACTTGCTACCTTGCTGTTTTTATATTTTCAGATTACAAAAACCTATATCTACCATCCATATTACACTTGTATCACCATCTCTTCGCCAAACTAGTGCACCTATACAATTTACCATTGTATTGGGTGTGTTGGGGACACAAGAGACTCTTTGTTATTTGGTTGTAGGGTTGTTTGAGAGAGACCATCTTCATCCTACGCCTCCCACGGATTGATAAGCCTTAGGATCCACTTGAGGGAAATTTGCTTCTGTCCTACAAAATTCTGCGCTTGGAGGCCCAACACGAGTCTACAAGAAGAAGGTTGCGTAGTAGACATCACCCAGGGCATCGGGTCCAATGACAATCTTTTGTGACAACACTGGAGCAATTGCCATAGCCAAGGAGCCCAGGTTTCACAAGAGAACCAAACACATCAAGCAATGTTTCAACTCCATTCGTGATTATATCAAGGATGGAGACATTCAAATTTGCAAAGTACATACGGATCTGAATGTGGCAGACCCGTTGACTAAACCTCTTCCATGGGAAAAACATGATCAACACAAAGACTCCATGGGTGTTAGATTCATTACTATGTAATCTAGAGTATTGACTCTAGTGCAAGTGGGAGACTGTTGGACATATGCCCTAGAGGCAATAATAAAGTGGTTATTAATATATTTCCTTGATCATGATAAAGGTTTATTATTCATGCTATAATTGTATTGATCGAAAACTTCAATACATGTGTGAATACATAAACAAATACCTAGTCTGTAGTAAGCCTCTACTTGACTAGCTCGTTGATCAAAGATGGTTAAGGTTTCCAGACCATAGACATGAGTTGTCGTTAGATAACGAGATCACATCATTAGGACAATGATGTGATGGACAAGACCCATCCGTTAGCATAGCATATGACCGCTCAGTTTATTGCTACTGCTTTCTTAATGTCAAATACATGTTCCTTCAACCACGAGATCGTGCAACTCCCGGACTCCGGAGGAATGCCTTGTGTGTATCAAACATCACTTCGTAACTGGGTGATGATAAAGGTGCTCTACAGGTATCTCCGAAGGTGTCTATTGAGTTGGCATGGATCAAGATTGGGATTTGTCATTCCGTATGACGGAAAGGTATCCCTGGGCCCTCTCGGTAATACAACATCACAAGAAGCTTGCAAGCAAAGTGACTAAGGAGTTAGTTACAAGATGATGTACTACAGAACGAGTAAAGAGACTTGCCGGTAACGAGATTGAACTAGGTATGGAGATACCGACGATCGAATCTCGGACAAGTAACATACCGACAGACAAAGGGAACTATGTATGTAGTCATAAAGGTTCGACCGACAAAGATCTTCGTAGAATATGTAGGAACCAATATGGGCATCGAGGTCCAGCTATTGGTAATTGACCGGAGAAGCATCTCGGTCATGTCTACATCATTCTCGAACCCGTAGGGTCCGCACGCTTAACTTTCGTTGACGATATAGTATTATATGAGTTATGTATGTTGGTGACTGAATGTTGTTTCAGAGTCCCGGATGAGATCATAGACATGACGTGGAGCTCCGGAATGGTCCGGAGGTAAAGATTGATATATAGGATGATATGGTTGAGCCAAGGGGTAAAGCCCATCAGGCTTGAGGTCGATGCACAAAGGAGTTGTATGCAAGGCAGGGGCTAGATGCCATGGTTCATGTCGTCTACCCCTGGGATAGACGCCAGAGTCCGTGGCGTCTATGTAAATGCGAGGAACTGTGGCATTTACCCTGGAGTCCGAGGCGGACTCATCTTTGTGTTACAAACCGACTTTGGGGAGGCCTCCTCTCCAATTTACGACCCTAGGGCTCAACATATAAATAGAGGAGCAGGGCTAGCCCCTAGAACACAACTTTTTGAGCCTCCTCTAGTTGGTCCTAGTTGACTAATTAGAGCTAACCCTAGCTACCTATAATCCTCATAATTCGGAGCCCAATGTGGTTCTAATGTCCTCCCTCTAGTCCACCACCATCGTCACCACACTATCGTGCTGCCAAAACTCATCTACTACTTCGCCCCTCTTGCTGGATCAAGAAGGCGAGGACACCATCGAGCTGAATGTGTGCTTAACGCGGAGGTGTCATACGTCCGGTGCTTGATTGGAATGTATCGTGAAGGAGTATGACTACATCAACCGCATTGATAAACTCTTCCGCTTAGCGATCTACAAGGGTATGTATACGTAGGTGCTCTCCCCCTCTCGTAGCTATGCATCTCCATGGATAGATCTTGCATGTGCGTAGAAATTTTTTGTTTTCCATGCAACGTTTCCCAACAACAACCATCCCTCCCGCTCAAATTTGGTTTGGGTGAGCATGAGATAGGCTAAGTGCACAGACAACAATCCTTTCTTCTTGAACACCCAGGCCCAGAATGCAGTCATGTTACGTGTACACAGAGGAATCCCCGAAATGAGATAGGCATCCATGAGAAAAAAGACATTACGAACCACTTCCTCCCTCCATGATGGTGTTGTATGATCTATCAGATCGCTCACCATATGCATGTTTGCATTAAGAGCCGTAGTGATCGGTCACATAGATCCTTCCCTGGGAAGCCAACTATGGTTCCCGATTTCTGTCGATGCTCTATCCCCCATTCTCCCTATAAGACCATGCCATAGAACATCTCCACCCTCAAGGACTGACCGCCAAATCTATGAAGGATGTGGACCGATAGTAGCTTCAAGGATCAAGGTGTTTAGGAAGTACACAACTTTAAGAATCCTCGCACTCAAGGATGATGGATCAATCATTAATTTGCAAGGTTGGCGTGCAAGGAGGGCAAGGTTGACAAGCTCCAGATCTCTAAACCCCGCGCCTCCCATAGTTTTTGGCCTGGTCATCACATCCCAAGGTACCCATGCTACCTTCATTCTTCCATATTTGCGTCCCCACGAAAACTTTCTGATCATAATATTAATGTGCTCGCATAGACCTCGGGGGAGTTTGAAACAACCCATAAAATAAACTCAGATGACTTGCACCAGTGATCTCATTAACACCGTCGGTGTCCTGGGAACGGGGGTACCCAGACTTACCTGCCTGCGGCCCATGGCGTGGCTCCGTCAACGGCCCGGTATGGCCCAGCTTCAGCAACAACAAGCCAAGACCCTTGCGAGGGGCCAAGCCTCGCGGGGCGGATGACACCAAGACCTCACTAGGGGGTGGCCTCACTAGGCTGGCTCCCGAGGAGCGGAGATATCTATGCAAGGCGCACCTCGTGAGGTTCACATAACGTGAGCCATGACGACCAAGGCCAGGCGGGCGCCAGCGGGCATAGTGTACCAGTTTCCTCTTTGGTGCTAAGGAGGCAAGCGCAAGCGCGGGGTCCCGAGGAATCAAGCAAAGGTTTCCATATCGGTGCAACAAGACCAAGACCGACAGGATGGAGGTCATCGCGGAGCCCACTGCAGCGTCACCACCAAAGCCTTTTGCAGGCGAAGACTACTTTTTTCAGGATAACTTGTCACTACTAGGGAAAAGCCTATACACAGAATCTTACCAGTAGCATGTTTTAAAATAAGGCACTGCTGCTATATAGCAGTAGCGCGCTAGAGCAGAACTCGTTGCTGAAATAAAATTAGCAGTAGCGCGCCTCCTCAAAGCCGCGCTACTGCTATAATTCCCCCGACCCCACCGCGAAGCTAGTTTTAGCAGCAGCGCGTTAGCGCGAAGAGCGCTACTGCTACAGATCATTGCACTAGCGCATTCCAATAATACCCGCTACTGCTAAGTTTACTAAAAAAATTAGTCCCACCTCGCTCCGCGAAGAGGGTTTCTACCACCTTAAATATGTTAGTTCTCAAACTATCACAAGCACTTGGTCTTCACTGAACTCTATGTGTAAAATTTGTAGCCGCAATATGAGTCTTCCCCGCTTACTAAAACGGTGAGGACTCATATTGACAAATCAGATTGTACACAAAAAGATCATTGCTGATCAATGTATTTTTGATGTCTATTTTTACATGCTGACACATAGCAGTAGCACGTTCTTTGTGAAAGGCGCTACAGCTAGGTCGTTTAGCAGTAGCGCCTTTCTCTATTGCGCGCTACTGCTAAGCCATTCCATCTCCCACCCCCACTCTCCTCTATCCGATCCACTCACACTCACACTCAGTCGATCTCCCCCTCAACCCCCCCCCCCCCCGCGCCGGTCCTCCCCCGTCGCCCCTCCTCCCTCTGCGCTGCCGTCACCTCCTCCTCCTCGCTGGAATCGGTACCGCCCTCCTCCTCCGTCCTCCCTCCACTCGCCGCTGGCCGGCCCCTCCTCGCTCCGCCTTCCTCCTCCGTCCTCCCTCCAATCACCGTCGGCCGGCCCCTCCTCGCTCCGCGTTCCTCCTCCGTCCTACTCTCTTCTCCCTCCTCGAGTCGCCCCTCCTTCTCCCTCCTCCCTCCTCCATCCACAACCCCTCCTCCCTGCTACATTTTGATTTAGTAGGCTAGTTCATATGCAACATTTTGATTTAGTTGATTTAGTAGGCTAGTTGATTTACTTGATTTAGAACATTTTGATTTAGTTGATTTAGTATGCTAGTTGATTTAGCAGGCTAGTTGATTTAGTTGATTTAGTAGGCTAGTTGATTTAGTTGACTTAGTATGCACCATTTTATTGTTATTTTTTTGTACATGGATAGCTAGATGCTTTTGTTTTTCTGTAATAACTTATTTTTTGGCAAAATGTAGGTGCCAATTTAGTTAAATTTGCCACTTTTTTTTAATCAATTATCTTAGGCAATAGGGGCCAAATTAGATGAAATGTCTTGGTAGGTGGTACCCTGATTTGGTAGATATTTGTGAAAAGTTTTTTCGGCAATAGGTGCCACCGAAATGCTTTGGTAGGTGGTACCTTGTCATCTAATATGTTACTAGATCTTAGGATTATAATTGTCCATCAAGTTGCTTCTCGCGAAAGAACCAAAAATATCACATGCTACTGTTTTTCTTTCCTGTGAAGTGGATCATTAATTCTTTGCTCATATTGCTTTAGGAAAATGGCGCCACCACCACCACCATGTCGACTGTGCAAGTCAAGGTGCGCCAGCAGCCTTGCAACTGGCAAGCTGTTCGGCATCTACTTCCAGCCGAGTTTTCGTCATGCGGCAGTAAGAAATTAGATGAAATGTAACAACTATTTTATTTTTAGTGTTGGCATTACTGGATTGTGTCATTTTGCTTTTTTTACACAGATCGTCCCATGCAATGTGAGGTTGAAATTCAACAAGCTGACAGGAGACACTGTGACATTTGAGGCTCCTGGGGGGCCGTACACTATGGAGGTCGAGAAAGGACGCAATATGTGGCAGATTGGAGGAGATGGATTGGCCCGTTTCCTCGCCCGCATGCGTCTTACTGGTGGTGAGTTGATTAGCTTCTCCTTTAGAGTAGAAAGACCCAAGCTGGCTGTCATTTATATCAACCTGGTGGAAGATGATGAAGATGATGAAGATAATGAGGACCCACTCGATGAAGATGATGAGAACCCACTTCATGAAGCCATCATAGCTCAAAGAATGAAGCTGAATGAGGAGGAGGTGTGCAACCTATGGGACATGATTCCGCCACGTGGTGACTTTGTCGGGGTGCCATTTGTGACCCGCCTGACAAGTACCATGGTCGATCGGCATGAAATGGTATGTTATACTGACTGTAGTAATTTGATGATATATATGCTTTATTGTTATACTTACAAATGCAAATTATCCGATGATATGCTTAGTGAATCCGATGATATGCTTAGTGTAGAGTCCAATGATATGATGTGTGGAATCTATTCGATGATATGCTTTAGTGTAGAGTCTGATCACATGCTTATTAGTGTAGAATCCAAGGAACTATTAATAGTGTAGATAATCCATATATACTTATTAGTAGAATTCATGCTTAATTAGTACAAATGTGTAGTACTGTGTCTTTTGATAGTGTAGAAATATATACTTAATAGAAATATATTTACGAGAGTATGTGCGAGGCTATTTATTAATTGATATGTTTTCTTATTCAGAAATTGCCAAAGAACCTATTTGTGAGTTGTGGTATCGATCCTGATGAAGAAGGCTCAGCTGGACTACGCCTTACCGCAAGGGACTCCGTCACCACCTGTACTTACCGCATGGACACAGACGATCGCACACACTTAAACTCGGTTGGGTGGAAGAGATTCCTCGTTGGCAAGAATCTTCGTGGTGGACAGGCCATCCTAATTACTATCAGGAACACCCACCGCCCAGGCTTCAGGATGATGATCGTCGTCGGTATCATCTAGAACTACATATGTGTGTGTGTGTGGCCATATCATCTAGAACTACATATGATGATCGTCGTCGATATCATCTAGAACTACATATGATGATCATCGTTGATATCATCTAGAACTACATATGATGATCGTTGTCGATATCACCTAGTACTGTTTGAGGATGCATGTTGACTATATATGAAATTGTTATCTAGTACTCCCTCCGTTCCAAATTACTCGTCGTGGTTTTAGTTCAAACCCAATACCTATAATGCTTTATGAAATTGATATCTGGAAATTGCAGATATCTAGTAGTACCTAGTATCTGGAAATTGCAGTTTATTGAAACTGAAACGGGGTAGGAAGCAGGGGGAAATGATGAAAGTTATGGCAGTAGCGCGGGGCTAGGAAAGCGCTATAGCTAACTAATAGTAGCGTGTTCTGGAAAAGCGCTGCTGTTATAGTCAATAGTAGTAGCACGGGTTCAGACCGCGCTACTACTAATAGTTAGCTGTAGCGCCGTAGTAGTAGCGCGGCTGCCCGCGCTGCTGATAGCCTCAAGACCCGTGCTACTACTAGGGTTTTCCCTAGTAGTGTTTACTAGTTGTCTCCCTTCAAATTTGGCCGTTGTGGGATCCCTTCCCGCCTACATTTGGGAAGAGGACCAAGGCCACTATAAATAGGACTTAGCCACCACCATAGAGGGGGACTGATACATTCCACCCTGACCATCTCACCAGCTCATCGAGCTCAAGAACACCTCACCTCCTGAGGCTGTTCCACCACTGTACTAGTTCATCCTCAGCCCCTCGAGGCAATCCACCACAAAGCTGGAGTAGGGTATTACACCGCAAGGTGGCCCGAACCAGGATAAACGACCGTGTCCCTTGTCCCTGGGGTTCGTCGAGCTAGGCCTTGGAATCGTTGAGCAGGCAGACTGGGGAGGGAGAGTTCTTCGCATGCATCCCAGAGTTCGAACCTCTCAAGGGTCTACGGAAACCCGAATCCGACATTTGGCACGCCGGGTAGGGGTGCGTCGGAGCCTCTCCTCTTCCAGCCGGCCCGCCATCGCCTGACAGCCTCGATGGCTGATGATCTTAGGGCTCATGCCGAGCACTGGGCCACTTGGCCCGCCCGGGTGGTGTCGTCCGCCTAGGAAGACCTCCACTCCGCGCTTCAGGCGGCTCGCAACCCCGCCGGACCCGGGCAGCACGGTCCAGCACCGTCCACCCTCGCACCATGGCGCACGCGTGCTATAACGCGATCTTCAGGCTACGCTGCAGCGACGACACCGCACACTCGTCGGGAGCAGGCGAACATGCGAGCCACGATCATCGTGGCACGAGAGCTCCTGCGTTGCAGGTTGGCTGAGGGCGGCCGCAATGCCCTGTTGGAGCGGGTCACCGAGCTGCTTGACGCCGCCTGCAGAGGTGCGGCGCCCTTCTGCTCCCTGCCCATGTCTCAGGTAGTGGCGGGAGCGCGCGCCGGGCCCCGACGTGCCCGCGCGCCTCCTGGAGCACCTGAGGGGTTTGACAGCAACAACACGGCCCTCGGCGCTGCTCGTCCTGCCGCAACTGCACCTCCTTCAGGCGGGGCAAGCTCTGGCGGTTCCCTGCGGGGCCGCGTTGGGGTGCCACCTCATGGCCACCAGGGCCAGGCGCAGGGCATGGTGGCCCAAGGTGTGGGGCACCCAGGCGAAGGCTCCGGCACAGCGACTCCAGACGCCTACGTGCCCCGCATGATGGACCTGGAGTACACGCCGGAGGAAGACCCCGGCTCGTTCGCCGAGCCGAGCTGGGCAGAGGGGACGCTAGAGGCTGGGGCTTTCCATGAGCCGCCTGGGAGCTTTGCTGACCCCTTCGACGATAACTACCACAGGGTACAACCGATACCTCAGGGGCATGCTTATGCTAACCATGGACCGCAGGTGAACCAGACCACAGCAACGGCCAGAGACCCCAGGGCGGTGTCCCCGCTCCCGGCAGGACCAGCGCACTGGGGGCTACGTGGGAGGGGCCCGGAGGTAGGGCCTCCCCCGCGTTGCATGGAGCAAGACGTCACGCAGAGGTAGGCCCTCTGCCAAGGGAGGCGCTGGTGAGCCCTTCCCCCCGGCAGAGGGCCCGTGGTCGCCGAGGGTGCCGCCAGCGTCCCCTTGCCCCTTGGTCTCGTCCTGGTTTCCGGACGCCCCAACGGTGGTCGGGGGAGGCGCAGGGCCCTCGTCTGGCGATATGAAGCAAGGCTCATGCGTGTGAAGGTCTCCGCTCATGACACTCTCACGTAATAATGAGTAGGGCTGTACACGTCCCGGAGTCTCAAGAGTGCCGCCCCCCGGCCTCGGGGGCTCCTCCCATGTCCAAGTGGAAGCACCATGCTCCACGCTAGCCATCGACACTATCCCCCAATGACTATGCTCACATCCAGTGAAAGCACTTAGCCCTGCGCTGGTGGGAAGACCAGAAGACTAGCTAGGTGCCGGACGCGGCTGTTTGCTTTCGTCCCTTTTTCTATAACTCGATTCGCCGCCTTTGGGACTGGGTTTTGAAGTTCTTTTGTGTTATTGAAAACGGGGGGAGTTCTCTGTTGTTCGTGCCTTTTTTTGCATTCTGGTTGCGTGTTTCACTTTGAGGCTCGCGCCTGCTGCACCCCCCTACGAGCGCCTCGCAAGCGGGGGCTGGTCGGTAGGCACCGCCAGTCTCGTACGGGCGGCCCGGATGGGATCCCCTCGGGGCCAAGAGTGCACTCGCCACAGGATTGCCTCGTGCACAGCCCGCCGCGGTCTGGCATCCACTCCTCGCGAGGCCCTCTCGAACGGACCAGCAGGCTTCTCGGGAGGCCCAGAGTCTCGCGAGCCCCTAAGGGCTCACCTCAGGAGGAAGGTTCGACCAGGATATCAAGGCACACCCAAGACCTGCGGAACCAAGGTAAACCGTGAAAACTACCCAGCTCGGGAGCCCCGCGGGCCCGCGGTGGTGCACCTCAAGCCCTGACCACAAAAGGCATGCCATCATTTCATACAATCTGTTTCATATATGGCAAGCCCCCCTTTAAAATGCTTTCACACCCCACAAGGATGTGGCCGGAGGTTTCCCGTTTTACACAGGTTAAGGCGAATGAAACGCAGGGTTAGTCGGAGGCGCTGCCCTCTTTGCTGTCCCCGTTGTCTCCGTCCCCACCACCCGAGTTGTCGCTAATGTCGTCTGCATCATCGTCGTCCCGCCTTCTCCGACCACCACCACCGCCGCGTCATCTTCAGAGGTGAACTCCGTGACCAGGGTGTCCACGTGGTCGTCCACTCAGTCTGACAAGTTGTCTCGGATAACCCTGGGCACGGGGGCTATGGCAGCATCGAAGTCAAAATGGGGATCGAGGTTCTGAAGGTGACTGAAGACGCACGAGAATGCGCGCCCTGGGAGGCCCCGACTCCTCTCCTCAATGAGCTCATGAGCCCTCGCGGCCTGGTCCTCCAGGCGCGTCACGATTTTGGTGAAGAAGCGGAGGTGGCTAGCGTAATATTCCTCACGCGGGTGAGGGGCGCTCTCCTCGCAGATGGTGCTCAGGGCTCGGTTGGCTCTCACCCTGAGGTCCTGGAGCATAGAAGCGTGCTCACGCTGCAGCGTTAGCCAACGGCATGCCTCGTCCGCGTTCTTCGCGAGAGATGCGGCGCCGTCAATCTGTTGTTGGAGGAAGAGCAAGTCGACGCGTGCTGAGGCCAGGTCAACCTGGGCGGAGGTCTGAGCTGCCACAGCGACCCTCTCGCGCTGCTCTGCCTCATCCAGTTTTGTCCTAAGGGTGGTGGTCCTGCCCTTAGCCTCAGCCTCCATGAACACCAGCGCCAGGCGGTGCTTGTCGGCAAGATCTGCATGAGCCTTCGCCACCCTCTGGTCAACCTCCTCCTGGATCTTGGCTTCCCGCACGGTGACGGCGTCCTCAGCTATTGTCAGCTGGTGCTCCCTCGTCTCCAGCCGCTCAAGCTCGAGGCTGCGCTCCGAGGCCTCCAGCATCAGTGCCTCCTCGCGTTTCTGGATCTCCTCTCTTCGGAAGGCGCTCCCCTCATTGACGCCAAGACAGCCTTGCGTGCTTCAATCCGCTGCTCAAGGGTAGCGTTCAAGGCCAGGAGTTCTCGTTCACGCTCCTCAGCAGCCTCGCGGTGATGGTCGGCTACCCTAGCTTCCTCCAAGGCCTGGGCGCAGGCCTCGCATGAGGTCGCAAGGGACACCTCAGCCTTCGCATTGGCGCGCTCATGCTAAAGATGCTCGAGGTTGATGGCCACCTTCAACTGATGCCACTTGTCCGCCAGTCAAAGGTCCTCCATCTCAAGGCGGGCGTCGACGTCGACAAGCTCTTCTCCGAGCCGGCTCAGAGCACCCATTGCCTCCCGGAAAAGCTCGTGGCGTACAACACAGCGCCCGCGCGCGAGCTCCAGCGCATGGCCAAGTCCGTCCTTCACACCGGGGGTTATTGAGGAAGCTTGAGGTGGCCTGCCTGCCCGTGGCGGGGGGCTAGAGGCCGGCGCCTTCCCCGCCGCCCTTCGGGCCTCAGCGGAGGCGCTGGATGGCGTGGCCTCGCTACTCGAAGACGAAGCCAGGGCTGGGATCACCATGCCGCCGGTGATGACCAACGGAGGAGCCCTCGGCATGCCTTCTGCACCACAGGGTGGACCATGAAGGAGGGACGACAGGAACGCAGGATCAAGGCCCCCCGTCGGCGCGTCCGCCTCCAGGACAGGCCCTGCGCCTCGCTCAATGGTCTAGCGGGGGGGGGGGGAGCTCGAGACCAGGGGCGAGCCAAGGACTGGTGGAGGCCGCTCCTCAGGAGATCTCGCTGCCGCAGCTGAAGGGATCCTGAAGAGCCATTGCCAGGAAAGGATGCAACACGCAGAAAGTCATGAAGAAGAGGTACTTACTCGTCTACGGCTATGTACTTCCTCTACTTCAGCAGCCGGTAGGCGCCACCACTGCAGCTGGGAGGCCCCTTTCTCTTGCGGAGTGCCTCGAAGTTCAGGCGCAGCTGGCCGAAGCTCGGGGCGCGGCTGTCGGCATCCGGGGAAGGCTATGGAGCCCCCGGAATGGCGACCTCGGGAGCCCCGGGCTGCGTCGGCTCTCCGGCCACCACCTCAGGACTGATTGCCCGAGCTTCAGGGGCGGTGACCTCGGGAGCCACGGATCGTGCCAGCTCTTTGATCGCCCTATCCGGATGGCTCGTCCGAGCCTCGGGGGCTGCCATCTCAGGATCACCGGGCTGCGTCGCTTTGTCAGCACCCGCCCCGGCAGCACTGAGCGGCGCCCGCCCCCTGCATCCACCTCTGGGGCGTGCATCGCGGGGACGGCATGCTGAGGAACCGCGAGGACAAGGTTCTCACGGGGCCCCTCAAGTCCGGCTGGGCACAGCCCCCACTCATCAAAGAGGGGCATCTGGCTCATGAACTCCACCTTGTTCGAGCAACAGTATAGGAGGCAGCCCTCCTCCGGAAGCGTAGCTGCCGCCGGGTCACCCGTCAGAAGCTTGAGCACCGTGCGCAGCGTCTCGGGAGGAAGTGCGGGCGCATGGAGCCTCATGGGGTCCCTGCTGCCGGCAAGGGTCCACATCGGTCGAGGGTTTCGCTGAAATGGAGCAATGCGTCACTAAACGAACTCCTTTACCACCATGGGCGCCGTCATCCCGAGCTCCTTCAACCTGGCCACCCGGCGCCACACGTGGGCAAGCCGATGGTCAACGAGCTTCACGTGCCCCCAGCCGGAGCTGGGTACGGCTGGCGCCCGGGGAAGCAAGAGCAGAGAGTTGAGCACACCGACATCCACGAACACCCACCCCTTCGAGAATCCACTTACGACTGGTGAGAGCTCGAAGTCGATCCCCAAGCCGGCCGTCGCTGCTACGGCCTGAAAGGCCACACATCCCGAGCACTGGCGGGCGTCGGTCAGGTGAAGCGAGAAGAAATGACGAAACAAGGCTACGGATGGGGCAATGTCCACCATGGCCTCACATATGAAGGCGAAGACGGCAAGGAGGATGATGGATTGAGGATCCAGATGCAGCGCGTGGACTTGATAATGCGAGAGTATGGCGTTTAAGAAATCGGAGAAAGGGGGGATCAGGCTAGCCAAGAGAGCATGGAGATGGATGGGGATCTCAGTGGCTGCCATGTCGACCAAGGCGCGGGAAGCAGGCCATGCCACCGCCGCCTTCCATTCATTGGAATCGGCGGCGAGTGTTGGGCGAACCTTGTCCAGCCCTTCTTGATTAAGCACTATCGACCGCTCGAGGGCAGGCTCGAGGGCATGCGTAGATTCAACTGGAGCACAGGTTCTCCCCCTCTTCTTCTTCTTCAAGCGCGGCACCATAGCGACAGGGGAGGACCGGAGCCGGGTCAGATTCGGGAAGGAAGCCGATGTCTCTCAGGAAGGCGAAGGAGCCAAGGGAGCACACAACAAGCAATAAGGGCGGAGCTGCGCTGGCAACGGCGGCCGCCGAGCCATGTGAATATCAAGGCTGTGTGGGGAAGTGGGGGCGCCCACGTCTTGTCAGTAGCCATTCGTCAACCGAGGCCGCAGGCGGTTGGGCCCCGTGGCGCTCCACACTTGCCCTTTGGCTTCGCCTCTAAGCAAAGTTCGAGCGTGCCTTGGGCCCGGGAGATACTATTGGCGTCCTGGGAACGGGGGTACCCAGACTTGCCTGCCCGCGGCCCATGGTGTGGCTCCGTCAACGGCCCGGTACGACCCAGCTTCAGCAACAACAACCCAAGACTCTCGCGAGGGGCCAAGCCTCGCGAGGCGGACGACACCAAGACCTCACTGGGGGGCGGCCTCACTAGGATGGCTCCCGAGGAGCGGAGATATCTATGCAAGGCGCACCTCGCGAGGTTCACATGACGAGAGCCATGACGACCAAGGCCAGGCGGGCGCCAGCGGGCGCAGTGTACCAGTTTCCTCTTTGGTGCTAAGGAGGCAAGCGCAGGCGCGGGGTCCCGAGGAATCAAGCAAAGGTTTCCATATTGATGCAACAAGACCAAGACCGCTAGGAGGGTAGGACGGAGGTCATCGCAGAGCCCACTGCATCATCACCACTAGAGCCTTTTGCAGGCGAAGACTACTTTTGTCAGGATAACTTGTACTAGTTGTCTCCCTTTAAATTTGGCCGTTGTGGGATCCCTTCCCGCCTACATTTTGGAAGAGGACCAAGGCCACTATAAATAGGACTTAGCCACCACCATAGAGGGGGACGGATCCATTCCACCCTGACCATCTCACCAGCTCATCGAGCTCAAGAACACCTCACCTCCTGAGGCTGTTCCACCACTGTACTAGTTCATCCTCAGCCCCTCGAGGCAATGCACCACAAAGCTGGAGTAGGGTATTACACCGCAAGGCGGCCCGAACCAGGATAAACGACCGTGTCCCTTGTCCCTTGGGTTCGTCGAGCTAGGCCTTGGAATCGTTGAGTAGGCAGACTGGGGAGGGAGAGTTCTTCGCACACACCCTAGAGTTTGAACCTCTCAAGGGTTTGCGGAACCCCGGATCTGGCAAACACCTCTTTACCTCTCATAGATAACAACTTCTCGAGCTGGCCTTGGATCTTGGACCATATTATGTCCTTCAAATATTTAAATGTCCCATTTTTTCAACCTTCCCACATCTGAAGGCATACCTGGTGAAAGAGCATAGTGCCCCCATGTTTGGTTTTGGTAATTTATGGCAATCCCTCTGGACTAATGGTTTCCTTGAGTTATATTTGAAATGGTTTGTCCATAGTCATTGCTTAGAGACCATTTGTTGGTTTCAAGGTTATAAGAATGAGATTATGTGTTGACCAAGGTGATATTCAAGGATTTATCCAAATATTGGTCATGTTAGAGTTGAGCCTGTTGCAAGCATGTCTTGAAGAAGAAGATTGTGTGAACATTCATGTTTAACTTCAAGACATCATCTTTATGAAGAGAGAAGATAAGATTCAATATTGATCAAGACTAAGTCAAAGAATTATTCAAGTTGACCAACATACAAAGCGTGGAAGATGTACCGAGAGGGATCAAGTGATCCCATGGTATGGTAAGCATTGTCCATTACGATTTGTGTACTAACCCATTGCCTATGTGACAGTTCTTTGTGGGATTAGGTACATTTCCATGGGCATGCATCAAAAGTAAGATATCATATAACCATGGAGAATGTCTAGTGGTGATCGGCATCAAAGTTGTGTTGTGCAAGTTCAAGTGGAGCATCACTAAGAGATCACATGCTTGAAGCATGTTGTCCATTCTCTTGACAATGGACTTGTGAAGATGTGCCTAAGAGAGACTCACCCATAGTGGAGTATGGGGGAGCAATCGACTAGTCTTCATCAAGTGTGCAGAATCGGCAAAGGTGGTCCAACTTGAGGAGATTAGGATCGTCATCATCCAGCTCAAGTGGATTATGCGCAAGGCAAAGGTTTGTACTTGATATGTTTTCTATTTTACCGGTCTCATGGTCTTTGTTGGGAGACCGGGTCATAGGATTGATTGTCGTACTATCAAAGGGGGGCTCTCTCGAGTGATTAGCTTGATTGTATCATTCGTAGAGAGCTCAAATCATTGCATCCTTGGCATCATCTTTCTTGGCTCATGTTTGGTTTTTCTCTATGTGAGTTTTTAGCTTGTGGTCATCTTCATGACAAGCTCAGGTACATCAAAAACGGATTTCATATGCATCATCTATTGTGTTTACAATGTTGTAGTTTTTGCTGGTTCTTCACTGATGGAGGTTTCACACCTCTATATCATTGGCATATTTCTCTTGCCACTTCTGATGATTTGACAGCTCTTTTCATTAGCTTTCTATCAAGATTGAGTTCATCAAAACCAGAGTTCATTTGCAGGAGTTATGGTAGTTTTGGTCTTACTTTTATCTGTTGCATTAGCCGTTTGTTAGAGGCCACGCGGTAGTACCGTTGTTACCCATGGTAGTACCGCTTAGGCGGTACTTCCGCAGGTTGGTACTTTGGCTAGTTCCGCTTGGGCTTGAGGCTTCTGTTTCTCCCTCAACAATTCACGGTACCGCTTAAGCGGTACTTCCTCAGGTTAGTGTCGTGCTACTTCTGCTTTTGTTGAAGCCTTCTGTATGCCCTCTACCAATACGCGGTAGTACCGTTGGTGCTAAACGGTAGTGCCGCTTCATGCAGTACTTATGTTCTGGTGTCGTGCTGGCTATCGGTGGTTCCTCTGTAACCCTTCGACAATTAGTGGTAGTACTGCTAGTCGGAGGTTGTAGTACCACTCCTACGGAACTATCGTTCTAGTAATTCATAACTCATTGGGTTGCGTTGGCCGGTCTAAGCGATAGTACCGCTCCTCCGAGTGGTTGTACCGCTTGAGCATGACCAGTGCACATAACGGTTGGTTTTCTCTTCCCACTATTAAAGGGGGTCTTCTTCCTCATTGCCCCCAACGACTTTGGGCAAGCTTTCTCCTACATTGTTGACCTCAGTAAGCTTTGCCTTCTCTCCATTCCTCCCATAAATCTTGCATCTTTTTGAGGAAAAAGAGAGAGGATATCTAGATCTACATTTCCACCAATCCATTTGTCCTCTAAGTGAGGGGAACCACTTAGATCTAGATCTGGGAGTTCTTTTGTGTTCTCCTTGTACATCCTATCATATTCCTCCATAGATTTTGTTGCTTTGGTGGGATTTGAGAGTGGGGGTGTGGGGCCCCCGACATGCATAATCGAAGCCACCAACTGTGCTTGCACAGTGATCCCAAGGATCAATGCTCACTGTACACAACAAACTGAATATCAAGAGTTTACACCCATTACATAGCGTCTTACATAAATATGACCATTATGGTCAAGTCTTACATAGATAAAGCCTCAAGGGCTAAACACCAAATAAAACATCGCAGTGGAAATCTTCGTCGATAAACTGGACCCATGCCATCCGCCTTAAACCTATAGGCATTCTGACTAGGAAAGCGTCCTAGTTCACATGTTCATCACCGAAGAACTCTTCTTCAAACTCCTACTCTTCCATGCCTAGCCAACTTAATAGCCAGGGACAAGCCAACGAGTACTTTTGAATGTACTCGCAAGCAACCCATGATTGATAACAGGATAATATGCAAGGCTCTATTGCTAAGTTGGCATTTTGTAAAAAGCTAGTTTTTCTTATGCAAGTATGATCAATATTGCTCAAAAATCATGAACGCGTCTGCAACAAGTGTTAAGAGGTTGCAGACATCAACATCGAGAACAAGTTATGAACAACTCCATCTCAAGCTCATCGTGGCTTCCTCACGAGTCTCATGACAATACTTACAACCCAACTTTTGTAAAATCCGTACATAGTTTAAGCAGTACCACCCAACTGTCCTTGACCATTGACATGACTATTCAAATAGCTTTACACTCTATAGAGGTTGCACACTTTACACACAAGATCCGGGGAACTTTCATGTCAGCCACGACCCGGAGTACCTCAAGTACCCGGGGTAAGCACCAGATCACTACCTTTCCCTAGCCGCGACTAACATAGAGTCCACTCGATTGGTACCATCCCCCGTGCCACAATCATTCTCACAAATTTAACTCTATCAACGGAGCCACGCTCCAATACTTGTCACATAACTCATACACGGAGGTACCAATGGTGTGTCCAGTGCCCTGTAAAAACAGTCATGGCCGCCTAGCCAAGCAGGCCCCCGTCTCGAAAGTGACCATGCCACTCCTGCCGCTAGT
Organism: Aegilops tauschii subsp. strangulata; assembly: GCF_002575655.3. NCBI lineage: Eukaryota > Viridiplantae > Streptophyta > Magnoliopsida > Poales > Poaceae > Aegilops > Aegilops tauschii. The sequence goes on along the minus strand of NC_053038.3, from coordinate 118,673,141 downwards.
AACGCGGGCTCCATGCTAGCATGAACTAGGTAATCAATAGTGCCCCATTCCATACCAGGCTAGTGTGGTTGCGCATGTTTGGTTGGGACAGTCATGAAATCTTAAATCTAAACTGTTTTCGAAAACAACACACTCAGCTTGCCTCAGTACACCACTTCTTGCCAAGTAGTGACCTAGCTCATCATCTCCCAAGGGCATTAGTGTCACATGTTGGGGTTTTCTGGAAGTCTTTGTTAAACCACACTTGTTCCTTTCCATGCATAACCCTGCCCCAGTTTGCGTAGCCAAGCTTCTACAAGCATCTATCTACTTCCCACCAACACAACTCTAAGTAAGGATAGAGTCATGAACAATGCAAGTATGAACGGAAACATCCAAACTGAGGCAAGCCTAGCAAGGTTGTCACCACCAAGATATCATGCTTTCGGTGCAACAAAGGAAATGCTATTAGGACATAGAAAGGGTTCATCATGGTCAAAGGGCTGCTTGCCTAGCTCAGCAAAGTTTTCAACTCTTCTGGTCCTTCTCCAAGAACTCTGTCTACTTTGTCAATTAACATCGAAAAGGATCACAATAAGCAACACAACAAGGCGAAAAATAAAAGTGCTCTAAAAAATAGAAATTCCACTTTTCTAGGACATCTCTAGTTATATGAAAAATAACCAAAGTGGTTCTACTGGATTTGGATCAACAAGGATTTTTGAACATTTCAATTTGGTGGAATCAAGGGAGTAATGAATCTGCTAGAAGTTTATAGAATGCATTTTTTATAAAAATGAGTGAAAGCATTCATTAAATTAGGCATTATTTTAGAAACAATTAGAAATTGGTTTCACTGGATTTAGAGTTCAAATGAATACTCTAGATATTTCCTAAGTTGACTTGTGTGAATAAAGGACCTATACAGTAGATCCAGTGGAAACTAGGCATAGCAAAAATGTTCACTATAGCTCATTAAATAGGACATGATTTATGAAGAATATAGGAATTGGAATTATTGTAGTGGGACAAGTACTTAATCTTGTGGAATATTTCAAAGTTTCTGATAATAAGAAAAATAAAAACAACACTGTTTTTGTGGGCCAAATCGGGTGAGCCGAGCCGGTCTAGAGGCGAAAGAGGTCCGGCCGAACCGGCACGCGCGTACCAGGTTCAAACCTGATGGGCAGGCTCAGTCGTTAGTGGGAGAGAGAGGAAGGGTGAGAGAGAGGTGAGGATGACAGGCGGGCCCCCCTATCATCTCTAACCTCGCGGCAGAGGGGTTGGCGTGCTCATTGGCGGCGATGCGGGGCATGGCAGGAGGAGTGGCTAGCACCAACGGGTTTAGGGGGCTGCCGTGGTATGAGGGGTGTAGGAGATGGCCGCCGGGGAGGTCTGGCTCGCTGATGATGAGGAACAGCGCGGCGGAGCTTTGGGAGGAGATCGATCTGGTTGCCAAACACTGCAAAAGACACGAAGAAGAACGGGGAAATGATCAGAAGGCCGCGGGTGGTCCAAAGGCAGAGAAATGGACGCCGGGGAGGGCATGTACCCTTCGAACGACGGTGACTTGAGGCGGCGGCGATCTGGTTCAATCCGAGCACAGGGGGCTCTAGGGAGAGGATGGGGGCTCCAAGCGCTTGACTCAGAGCGTGGGAGGGTGGCAGGGGGAAAAAGAGTGGCCTGGGGCAGCTTATAAGGCAAGGCAGAGGTCCATCATGGACAATGTTCATGGGCGCCCGTTGGATCTGCTCGGGTGGCCACAGGAAGGAGGCGGGGCTGCTCTACGGCGTTCGTGGGCTTAGTGCATGGCTCTGGGGGGGGAGAGGAGTGGGGCGAGCTCGAGGCGGGTCCCTGGCGAGCATAGGGAGTGGCAGAGCTCAGGCAGCGTTGGGCACGCGTGAGCAGGGGAGAGAGAGAGAAAGAGAGAGAGAGAGAGAGAGAGAGGGAGGGGGCCGGAAGCGTGGCGTGCTGTGGACACCGAGAGGCCTCGGCAGGCATGCGGGGGAGAGCCGAGGTGGTCGGGAGCATCGAGCAGAGGATGTTTATAGTGCCATCGTGCACTGTAGCGTGCTCCAGAGCACACAAATGGCATGCCCTGGCATTGTTTTCGTGCCATGGGCGTGGCCACCTGTGTCTAGGGGTGCTAAGGAGGAGTAAACAAGGTGGGTGTGGCATTTGATGCCCACGGGGGGGGGGGGGGGGTTCTCTGGAAGATAGGTGGGTTGACAGAGAGAAGAATAAGTGGTCATCCCTAGAGGAAATGGTGGGGTTTCATCTGCTAACTATTGGTCTAATTCCTTGCAAGAGTTACTCGAGGTAGAAGATGACCAGGGGCAGCTCTGGTAAAAAAAATGAGCTTATGGAGAATCCATTTGGTGCCCCAATCAGTGATCACAAGATTGTGGCAGAAGGTGTTTGGCGATGACTTGAGGTAGCTAGAGGAATCCAATGGCTTTGAGAATTAACAAGAATGGGTTTGGGGTCAATTTGAGTTAGTCCACAAATTAGTAGCTCATTTGGATGAAGTTTACAATGTAAACTATTTCATACATGGATTTCGTCAGAAGGGGTTTTGGCAAGATTTAACCAAGTTACACTGTTCTCCATCTTGAATCACTTGGCCTAGATGAATCACTAAGTGATTTGAGCAAGTGTACCAAATTTGAGCACAACTGGAGAAACTGGCCAGTGCAAAGTTATTCGAACTTGGAAATCAACAGAGAGGATTTTGAGGGGGTTTGATGGGGTTATCTTGCTTTGCTTAAAATGAAACTTGGGAAGATCATCAACTAGGGCAATTCTAACATGATATAATTTTCTTGGAATTTATGGAGAAACTTTCCTTTGTAAATATTTCAAAAGCTTGAAATATCCAGAAAGGGTTTTGGAGGGATTTGTCCAATATTTTGGTCATGACCATGTCTTGAAACTCACATATATGGACAATATATGTCCATTGAGTTTCCCTAAATTTTCTCAAATATTTTTGAAATATTAAAATAATTTTAACCTATTAAAGACCATTTCTGACCTTAAGAAAAAGCCTTTAAATAAAATAACAAATTAACTTAAAAAAATATTTTTGGGATTTTGGGGAGTCCTATAGCTAATAGGATTCAAATATAATTTTGAAAGATTTTTCATAACCTAAATTAAGTACTTGTAGTTCAAGCCTTAACTCAGGGTTTTTTGGAAAACCTAATTTAGAAAATACTTATTGGCCAAATTGTTTTTGTAAGAAAATACTTTTATGTCCTATACACATGGTATGATCATAGTACACAGTTTTGGAGCAAGGGGATGAAGCATAAGAGTTTGGGAATTTATCTGATTTATGGGAGCACTTGAAAACAAAAAGCAAAAATCCAAATCAAACAAAGACCAAAGCAACACAAAAATTTTTGTTGGAGCAATTTGTTATGCTTTAATAACTTAAATGATGTGGTATAAAAATCAGGGTGTGACAGACCTACCCCCTTACAAGAATATCTTCGCCGAGATTCCTAAGCTGAGTACTAAGGAGATACAGAAACTTGGATCTAAGGTAGTCTTCACATTCTCATGGTGCTTCTGTATTGGTGTGGTAGCTCCACTGGACCTTGAAGTACTTGATGGTGCAACTCCACGTATGACATTCTACTTCATCCAAGATGGAAGTAGGTATCTTACGGTAGGTCAGATCAGGTTGAAGGTCAATGGCTCGATGGTCGATGTCCTTGTAGAAATTGGGCTTGTCAGGAACTCGGAGACACTCCCGGAGTTGTGACACGTGGAAATCTTTGTGCACATCGGATAACTCTGGTGGCAACTCCACCTGATAAGCGACTTCTCATCTTATAGTGATCTTGAAGGGTGACTTGGAAGTTCACTTCTCGGTGACGGGAGTCAGCATAGCTCTTCCGCCTTGACTTGGCGGTCTTCAGGCGTTCTCTAACTAGTTGAACTTGAACTTCGGCTTCGCAGATGACATCGGGTCTAAGTGTCGGTGTCAAAATCGGCGGATCTCGGGTAGGGGGTCCCGAACTGTGCGTCTAAGGTCGATGGTAACAGGAGATAGGGGACACAATGTTTACCCAGGTTCGGGCCCTCTCTATGGAGGTAATACCCTACATCCTTCTTGATTGATCTTTATGAATATGAGTATTACAAGAGTTGATCTACCACGAGATCGTAATGGCTAAACCCTAGAAGTCTAGCCTGTATGACTATGGTAATGAATATATCCTCCTCCGGACTAAGTCCTCCGGTTTATATAGACACCGGGAGGATCTAGGATTACACAAGGTCGGTTACAAAGAAGGGAATCTACATATTTGGTCGCCAAGCTTGCCTTCCACGCCAAGGAGAGTCCCATCCGGACACGGGTGCAGTCTTCGTGTCTTCACAGCCCATCAGTACGACCCATGGCTAACAGGCCGGACACCCGAGGACCCCCTAGTCCAGGACTCCCTCAGTAGCCCCTGAACTTGGCTTCAATGACAAGCTATCCGGCGCGTAGGTCTGTCTTCGGCATTGCAAGGCGGGTTCCTCCTTCCGAACTCCAAGGTAGTGTTTGGATGTATTGAACGTGTCCGGACCTATAACATACACACCCACACAACCGCAGAGAGAATATAATATTCCACGAGTCCAATCCGCTGACAACTTTTTGTAACATGACATTATGTCTGCCCGGTCGTAATTTCGAACCGTTTTTAGCCTGCAGCCCCGGGTTTCGAGGCACGGCTTTATTGGCACGTCTTATCCAAGTCGAGATCGTGTCCCCTTATTAAGGGATTCTCATCAACACAGACGTGGGTAACCCAACTGTCTCTGTGGTACAACTCCTTGGAAACAGGCAAGTTTTAAGGCCCAGGAGTAGACGTTTAGATACTCATGACCTTTATAAAGAGGTGCGCGCCCGTCCTTTTTCTCTTCCACGTTTGCTTCATCCTCAGCCCTGGCTATCTCGAGTTCTAAAACCCAAGTTCCGGCCACCTCAAGACTTAGTCATGTCCGGATCTGGCCTTCCCGGTCGGTGGGTGGTTTCTTCTGTTACAGAGGAGGATATTGCGAAGCTTAGGGCGACGAGATATTTGACCGCGGAAATCCTCCATCGGCTCCCTGCCGAAGGGCAGGTTATCCCTACCCCCAGATCCGGCAAGAGGGTCGTGTTCATCTCCCACTTCCTCTGAGGATTAGGTTTTGCTCTTAATCCCTTTGTCCGAGGGCTCATGTTCTACTATGGACTGGATTTTCACGATCTGGCCCTGAACTCTGTTCTTCTTATCTCGGCGTTTATCGTCGCATGCGAGGCCTTCCTTCGAGTCTCTCCACACTTCGGATTGTGGCTCAAGACCTTCAATGTGAAGCCGTAGATGATAGGGGGGAAGCAGGCGGAGTGCGGGGGCGCCGCCGTGAGCAAGCTTAATAGTGCTCTTTGGCTAAAAGGATCCTTCACCGAGTCCTCTGACTTATGGCAACGGGAGTGGTTCTATATCACCGAGCCCCACGGCTCCAAGTGGGCGGCCGCGCCTGCGTTTCGATCCAGCCCTTTGATTCAGCTCGCATCATGGATCAATAAGGGGTTGGACTGGGGGTCAACCGATGAAGTACAGACTCTGCAGAGCCGCATCCGGAGCCTCCTCGAGAGGGACATTGATCTCATTGATACGTCTCCAACGTATCTATAATTTATGAAGTATTCATGCTATTATATCATCTGTTTTGGATATTTATGGGCCTTACTAAACACTTTTATATTATTTTTGGGACTAACCTATTAACCGGAGGCCCAGCCCAAATTGTTGTTTTCTTGCCTATTTCAGTGTTTCGAAGAAAAGGAATATCAAACGGAGTCCAAACGGAATGAAACCTTTGGGAGAGTTATTTTTGGAACGGAAGCAATCCAGGAGACTTGAAGTAGACGTCAGGGAAGCTTCGAGGAAGCCACGAGACAGGGAGGCGCGCCCTACCCCCCTGGGCGCGCCTCCCACCCTCGTGGGCCCCTCGTGGCTCCCCTGACCGACTTCTTTCGCCTATATATATCCATATACTCTAAAAACATCGAAAAACACAATAGATTGGGAGTTCCGCCGCCGCAAGCCTCTGTAGCCACCAAAAACCAAACGGGACCCTGTTCCGGCACCCTGCCGGAGGGGGGATCCCTCACCGGTGGCCATCTTCATCATCCCGACGCTCTCCATGACGAGGAGGGAGTAGTTCACAATCGGGGCTGAGGGTATGTACCAGTAGCTATGTGTTTGATCTCTCTCTCTCTCGTGTTCTTGATTTGGCACGATCTTGATGTATCACGAGCTTTGCTACTATAGTTGGATCTTATGATGTTTCTCCCCTCTACTCTCTTGTAATGGATTGCGTTTTCTCTTTGAAGTTATCTTATCGGATTGAGTCTTTAAGGATTTGAGAACACTTGATGTATGCCTTGCATGTGCTTATCTGTGGTGACAATGGGATATTCACGTGATCTACTTGATGTATGTTTTGGTGATCAACTTGCGAGTTCCGTAAAATTGTGAACTTATGCATAGGGGTTGGCACACGTTTTCGTCTTGACTCTCTGGTAGAAACTTTGGGGCACTCTTTGAAGTTCTTTGTGTTGGTTGAATAGATGAATCTGAGATTGTGTGATGCATATCGTATAATCATACCCACGGATACTTGAGGTGACATTGGAGTATCTAGGTGACATTAGGGTTTTGGTTAATTTGTGTCTTAAGGTGTTATTCTAGTACGAACTCTATGATAGATCAAACGGAAAGAATATCTTCGTGTTATTTTACTACGGACTCTTGAACCGGTCGATCAGAAAGAATAACTTTGAGGTGGTTTCGTACCCTACAATAATCTCTTCGTTTGTTCTCCGCTATTAGTGACTTTGGAGTGACTCTTTGTTGCATGTTGAGGGATAGTTATATGATCCAATTATGTTATTATTGTTGAGAGAACTTGCACTAGTGAAAGTATGAACCCTATGCCTTGTTTCCTAACATTGCAATACCATTTACGCTCACTTTTATCGCTTGTTAACTTGCTGCTTTTATAATTTCAGATTACAAAAACCTATATCTACCATCCATATTGCACTTGTATCACCATCTCTTCGCCGAACTAGTGCACCTATACAATTAACCATTGTATTGGGTGTGTTGGGGACACAAGAGACTCTTTGTTATTTGGTTGCAGGGTTGTTTGAGAGAGACCATCTTCATCCTATGCCTCCCACGGATTGATAAACCTTAGGTCATTCAATTGAGGGAAATTTGCTACTGTCCTACAAACCTATGCACTTGGAGGCCCAACAACGTCTACAAGAAGAAGGTTGCGTAGTAGACATCAAGCTCTTTTCTGGCGCCGTTGCCAGGGAGGTGAGTGCTTGAAGGTATATCTTTAGATCTTGCAATCGAACCTTTTAGTTTCTTGTTTTATCACTAGTTTATACTATAAAAGAAAACTACAAAAAAATGGAATTGAGTTTGCCTCATACGCTTCATCTTTTTAATTTCTTTCGTGAGAATGATGGAAAGGAAAATTGTGCTCAAGTGCTAGAAGAAGAAGTCTATAAAATGTTTGGCACTAAATCTTTGAATGATGAGCATGATTGCAATGTTGTCAGTATGAACACTTTGAATATCCATAGTACCAATGATGATTGCACTAGTCATGATGAAAATGTCTCTTATAAGCATGTCAATTTCTGTGGAGTGCATGGAGCTTGCAAGTACACACCAAATAGGGAAAATAGATTTTGCAAGAGGCATAAGTATTTGGAAACTAAATGGTTGCAAGAAAGGCTAGATGTTTGTGCTGAGAATTTAAACTTTCTTTGCCGTCCTTGTGAACTTTGCAATGAACGTGATCATTTCAATACCCAATGCAAATTGTTTCATGATCGTATCGTGTCCAAAAATCGTGATGACTTGATTTCCCTTGCACATCATAATGAACTTAGTTTGCTTTTGGGTTATGAAGAAATGAAACGTATAACTAAGGATCTTCCAGAATTTGTCCTTGATAAAGTTCTTGATTTTGATCTAGAAGAAATTTTTATGTATTGTGCGGTGAATTGCATTGAAAATGCTTATATTGCCAATTACATAGAGACAAGAAAACAAATACAAGATGAAGAGAATACTAACGAAAGGGAAGAGACTTCCCAATATCCTCCTATTATTTCTTATGATGAATCAGGAAACGAGGAGCAGCCTTCTATTCAACCAATCTCATCAATAAGGAGCTCAAAAAAGAGGGTTAAACCCACACATGATGTGAAGAAGAAAAATAAAAGACGGAGAAGCAAAGCTATAAAGGTATCCCTCCCAAATGATGTTGGTCCTATTACCCATTGTGATGACGATAATTGCTATACTATTGGTGCTATCCATACTATTAATGATGAGAATGATTATGCTTATGATATGAAAGGGCCCAAGCTTGGGGATGATATGTTTTATGAGAATGACATGTTTGAGAATATATTTGCTGCAATTAATGTTTGTCCCAAGCTTGGGGATGCTATGATTTATGAAGATGATATTTTTAGCCTCCCAAGTTTTGATGAGCAAATTTATATGATGATAGCATGCCTCCTATTTATGATGATTATTGTGATGACACTTATGCTATAAAAAGTAGTGATGATTGTATTAAAACTTTTCATGATTATGATTACCCTTTTTCTGAACATTACTCTTTTAATGTGGAAACAATTTATAGTATTCAAGTCTCTTATGATACTCCCACTCTTCCGAATGAGAATAAATTTGCTTATGTGGAGAGTAGTAAAATTTCTATGCAAGTAGATCATGAAAAGAATGCTTTATGTGCTGGTTATATTGTTGAATTAATTCATAATGCTACTGAAAATTATTATAAGGGAGGAACATATGCTTGTAGGAATTGCAATAATATCAAGTTTCCTCTCTATGTGCTTAAAGTTTTGAAGTTATGCTTGTTTTGCCTTCCTATGGTAGTTGATTATTGTTCCCATAAGTTGTTTGCTCTCAAAATCCCTATGCATAGGAAGTGGGTTAGACTTAAATGTGCTAGTCATATTCTTCATGATGCTCCCTTTATGTTTCAATTCTTATCCTTTATGTGAGCATCATTGAAATCATCATGCCTAGCTAGGGGCGTTAAACATTAGCGCTTGTTGGCACACAACCCAATTTTATTTTTGTTCTTTACTTTTTGCTCCTGTTTAGTAATAAATAATCTATCTAGCCTCTGGTTAGATGTGGTTTTATGTTTTAATTAGTGTTTGTGCCAAGTAGAACCTTTGGGAAGACTTGGGTGAAGTCTTTGCGTTCTTGCTGTAAAAAACAGAAACTTTAGCGCTCATGAGATTAGCTGCCATGTTTTACTGGAGAGCGATTTTAGGTTGATTCTTTTTTTGGAAGATTAATAGACAAATTTCTCAGGTCCACCAATTTATTTCAGAATTTTTGGAGTTCCAGAAGTATACGTTTGATACAGATTACTACAGACTGTTCTGTTTTTGACAGATTCTGTTTTCTATGTGTTGTTTGCTTATTTTGATGAATCTATGAGTAGTATCGGAGGGTATGAACCATAGATAAGTTGGAATACAGTATATATTACACCAATATGAATTTAGAATGAGTTCACAACAGTACCTAGGTGGTGATTTATTTTCTTATACTAACGGAGCTTACGAGTTTTCTGTTGAGTTTTGTGTTGTGAAGTTTTCAAGTTTTGGGTAAAGATTCGATGGACTATGGAATAAGGAGTGGCAAGAGCCTAAGCTTGGGGATGCCCAAGTCACCCCAAGGCAATATTCAAGGACGACCAAGAGCCTAAGCTTGGGGATGCCCCGGAAGGCATCCCCTCTTTCGTCTTCGTTCATCGGTAACTTTACTTGGAGCTATATTTTTATTCACCACTATGTGTTTTGCTTGGAGCGTCAATTTATTTTATTAGGATTTTCTAGCTGTTATCTAGAACAATGTTTTGCATCTTTTAATTCAATAAAAGTGGCATTGATAGCCTTTACTATGCTTATTTTACAAGTCTACATGTTGCTGTTTGAAAACAGAAAGTTTACCGCTGTTGCAAAAATTCCCTAGAAAAGTCAGAATGTGATAAAATGTTGAAACCTTTTGCATAATAAGCTCTGATAAATTTACTACAGTAGGAAGTTTCTTTCATAATTTTTGGAGCTAGGGAAGTATGGATCTTGCTGCATTCTTTACAGACTGTCCTGTTTAGGCAGATTGCTGTTATGTTTGCATATGTTTGCTTCTTTAATGATTCTATTTGAGGATAGGAATATTAAATATGCAGAGGCATTTAGTATGCAATGTTGAATAATAATTTTAGTGATTTGTTACAGTAGAAAATGATAAGGTTTTTGCATTGGTTTATACTAACTTATCTCACGAGTTCTTGTTGAGTTTGGTGTGGATGAAGCTTTCGAGATTTAGGAAACCGTGATATGAGAGAAATTAAGGAGACACAAAAGCTCAAGCTTGGGGATGCCCAAGGCATCCCAAGATAATATTTCAAGAAGTCTCAAGCATTTAAGCTTGGGGATGCCCCGATTGGCATCCCACCTTTTTTTGAGGAACCAGGACAGTGGGAAAAACCTCCCACTGACTTTTATATTAGATGTTTAAAAGGTTAGGAGTCAATAATTACATGAGAGGGGGGGGAGGGGTTAGAAGGAGCGAGGCTGTACAAGGTTACACAAACTTACAACAGATCTCAAGGGGCAAAACAACAAACACCCACGAAAGGCAGAGGGGGGCTAGAGTGAATCAGCAAAGGAAGTAATAAAAGCAGACTCTCTCTGCGGAGACCTATGGACTAGTAAGCTAAAGTCCTCCTTGAACCAAGCCTTCCATGAGCGGAGAGATGGAGGAATCCCTCTGAACAACTTGTCGTTTCTCTCCTTCCATATCCCTCAGGCCGCCACTACAAACACTTCCATAAACATAGGAAGTCGCCAAGAACGCCTTCCAGCATGCATGATCTCAAAACGGTTCCCATGGGTCGGCCATGATATTCCCAGAGCGCTCCAGCAGGTAGACGCGAAGGGACACTGATAAAACAAATGAACCAAGGTTTCCTCTGGGGGAGTAGGGCACATCATGAAACTATAGTCATCATCTGCAAGCACAAATTGCCTTCTTTTGAGCATGTTTCTAGTATTCACGCGGTCCACCATCAAGAGCCAGGAGAACACCTTCCACTTCATGTTGCATTTGGTTTTCGAGATCCAAGAAAACACCTCATCCACCCGCTCATTTCTGAAGCAGAATGAGTAAAACTTACTGGATGTGGAGGAGCCACCCCATACACACTTCCACACATCTGATCGTTTGTTGTCCAGGGTCACCTGCGTGGTCAGCTGCTGAAGATGTCTCACCTCCTGCCTTGCTTGTAGCGAGAGAGGGAGGGCAAAAATGTCTCTGATCGATGTGGCCGAGAGGAAGTTCTTGACTGAGATATCTTCTGAGCTCGAGAATGTGAAAGCCCTTGGATGAGAGTCGGAAAAGATTTCATCCCGCCACTAATCCTTCCAAAACAGAACAGAGCCACCAGATCCCACCTCAACACTTGTAACACCCCTGTAAATCGCAGCAAGCTGAAACACATCACGCCACCAGAATGAACCACAATCACCCACGACATGAGGTACTTCAACAGTGTAGTACGAAGTCCAAATCAAATCAACCCACGGTACATCCGCTTTGTTATAAAACTTGTGAAGGTGTTTGAGTAACAGCCCCTGGTTCTGAATTGTGATGTTCAAAACTCCTAAGCCCCCCTTCTCTTTGGGCCTGCAAACAAGGTCCCACGCTGCCAAAGGATTGGTTTTCATGCCATCGTCAGATTTTTTTCCTCCAGAGACAGTTTCTTCTCAACTTATCCAGGTGTTCCACTATTTTTGGAGGTAACCTGAGCGTGCACATCGCATACACAGCCAGTGATGTGAGGACAGAATTGACTAGAGTCAACTTGGCACCATACGGTAGCAGACACGTTGTGGTGGAGAGCCTTCTTTCCATTGAGATGACGAGCGGCATCAAATCAGCGACCGACGGACACGTCGTGCCAAGAGGTAACCCGAGGTAAGTAAACGGCATATTGCCAACAGCACATCCAAAAATTCCTGCAATGTTGTTCGCTTGAGCTTCATTCAGATTGATGGGAATCAAGGTGCTTTTCTGGAAATTAATTCTGAGCCCAATGGAGGTGGCGTAATCCAGCAGTATGCTTTTCATGCGCTGAGCTTGTGTTGGGCATGCAGGCATCACGATGATGGTGTCGTCGGCATACTGGACGACGGGATAGTCGTTGCTACCCGTGGGGATGGGGTGTGAGATCAGCCCTTTCGCGAACGCATCATTAATGGCTGACTGTAGAAGATCCGTGGCTAGGACAAATATCAACGGCGAAAAAGGATCACCTTGACGAACCCCTCCCTTGCACAAGAACTGACGACCAGGAACACCATTAAGAAGGACCGAGGACCTGCCAGAAGAAAAAATAATCTTGATCCACTCAAGCCATCTTTCGTCAAAGCCCATTCTTCTCATAATCTCAATCAACGGTTCATGTTCGATTATATCGAACGCTTTTGCGAAATCCAATTTCAGCAAACATATCTCTCTACTTGACGTTTGGCACTGATGAATGAACTCAAACGACCACACCAAGCAATCCTGGATTGTGCGCCCCTTCAAAAACCCATACTGATTCCGATGAATGATCTTCAAGATCACTTTCTGAAGCCGGTTGGCTAAGAGCTTCGTAATGATCTTAAGACAACAATTCAGGAGTGTGATAGGACGGTAATCGTTGGCGGTTTCAGGAACATGGATCTTTGGGATGAGTGTTATGAACCCAGCATTGAGGCTCTCAATGTCCAAACCACCCTCATAGAAATCTTCACCGAGCTTGTAAAAATCATGTTTTATGATCTGCCAGCATGTTTTCAAGAAGCACCCGTTAAAGACGTCTGGCCCCGGGGCACGATCCGGCGGCATCTCCTTAACTACCCCATCAATCTCCTCGTGAGTGAATGGAACAGACAACTCCTCGAGCCCCTCCACCCTCCTAATGATCTCTACTAGATTAAACTGCATATTAGTTGTGTTAGAATGTCCGAGTCTTTCACGGAAACTTTGATACAAAACAGCCTCTTTACCCACATGGTCCATGACCACCGTGTCATCTGGTAGGCGAAGTGAGGAAATGGAATTAGCACGAAATCGTTCTATAGCGATCACGTGACATTTTTTGTGTTGCCATCACCGAACTTGAAGTGCCTAACTGTACATCTTTTTTTCCAATATTGTTGCTTGTAACCAGGAGTTTAAGCAGGTGTTTCCTGAGAATCAACCTGAAGTTCATTTCAGGAGTGGTAAGAGTTCTACGATCCTCAAGGTTATCAATCTGCAGCAGCGCCCAATTGGTATTTTCAATTAGAAGTGACAGGCGAGAGATTCCTCTACTCCATTTCTTCAGGGCATATCTGAGATTTTTCAGTTTCTTACAAAGGACAGCAGCAGAGTTTGGCACATGGCAGGGCTTGGCCCAACAGGAGCTGACCACATCAAGAAATCCATGATGGTTTACCCAGAAGTTCTCAAATCGAAAAACCTTGCTTTTAGGGACCGAGGATTTGATTGACACCACACACGGGACATGGTCCGAGACCGGTTTGCACTAAGGCAAGACCTGTGTGTTAGGGTAAGACGTGGTCCAATTAGATGAGTTAAAGTACCAATCCAACTGTTCCAATAGCGGTGAGTCTTGCATATTGCTCCACGTATACCGTCTCCCTTTGAATGGCAGCTCCATAAGAGAGTGAGAAAGGATTATGTCGTTGAACAGCAGCATGTCAGACACACTCCCTCCTGGTTTGTTTCGATTATTAGGTGATCTAATGAAGTTAAAGTCTCCCATAAGGACCCAATCCTCATCATCTGGAATATCTAGCTCATATAACCAGTCTACAAACATTTGCCTCTCCGGGCCAGAACATGGGACATACACATTAACAAGCTTCCACATGGATGCAGACTGTAACGAGGTAAATTGGACGCCAATAGCGAAAGATTCAGAGAATAATAAATTCCCAGTAAATAAAGAGCTGTTCCAAACAACCAAGAGACCGCCAGATGCTCCACATGAGGGAACACACAAGTACTTGTCTATTTTTTTTAGGAAAAAAGAGTTTAATAAAAGACATATCAAATGCAACACGCTTAGTTTCCTGCAAGCACACCACTGAACATCCACTGAGCTCAATAGCATTTCTGATCGCCAACTATTTTTCTTCAGAGTCGATCCCCCTCACATTCCAGCATAAGATGTTCCACTGTTTATTACTGGCCATGGACACTAGTTGGAAGTAGATGAACTAGCCCCCTCCTGCAGTTCATCTAGCAATTTTTTTGCTGCGATAACTCATCGGGTGCAATCCCACACATCCTTGTGCCTATGTTCTGCATGCAAGTGAGAGGGGTCGGAGGTGGTACAGGCCCTGGTGTGTCAGGTACACCAACCTTGGGAGCATTTAGAGCAGTATGAGCTTTCAAAGCAGCACGGGCCGATGGGGCAGCCCTGAGTTTCACCTTCTAAGTGTGTTTTTTGGCATCCGAGGGTTGTGGTACCTTGAAGCCATCGTATCGAGTCAATCAAGTGCTGCGCCTGAGGTTCGTAGTGTCAATATGGACACCTGCACTGATCTCTTCAGGTAGCAACTTCGCCCATGATGGATCAGATGTCATGTCCTCTGAGAGCATAGGGGGGACACCCTCTGTGGTCGGCATTGTATCATGACACAACTGATCAGACTCGACTTCATAAGATGCATGGCGAGCCTGCAAAACATCCTCTTGCAAGCTCACATCTATGTATTCCAGTACATTCGCAGCAGGACAGTTCAGGTAAGCAAGTGCAGCAGCCACTGGGCGCCATATGACCAAGTCAATTTTTAAGCCAGATTCTATTGCCTCAAGAACCGGGTCATGTGTGCGAAGACCAATTGGGATGTGGTTATAGTTAGCAATAATCGCAGCTTCAAGCACTAATGAGAACACTTTGAGTGGATTCAGAGGTAGCATCCTGGGCTCACATCTGTTAGATTGGTCAGTTCTCTCAAATTTGATTCTTGTGTGTAGACACACTTGATCATTTGCCCGATCAAGTGCAGGAGGCTCGGATTTTCTATAATCATCACAGTTTGGTTATCGCCGCCAGCACGAATAAATTGGTAAGCCGAGTTAGGCCTTCCATTAGGCGATGGGTTCTGCAAAGGGGTTTGCTCAATGGGCGCAGAGCTGGTGGAAGGAAGGCGAGGTGGCTGAGTATGGTCAGCGCAAGTATTGGGATTATGCTCCAAAACACGTTCCTTTGGAACCCAGATCTTGCGGGTACGTCTCTGTTTTTTCCTCCGTAATTTTCTTTCAGGTAATTCCCTCCAGAAGTAGCTTTTCCTCACATGGGGGACCAACTTGCACTCTCGGGCCAAGTGACCAAGGAATCCGCATTCGTTACACTTTGTAAGGGCCGAGCAAAACCAGATGTCATGAGTTGTCTTGTTGCAACAGGAGCAGGCTCTGGATAACTTGTGTCGGGTAAGCTGAGTTACATATATTTTGAAGTTGGTGACAACGCGGACAGTCAATACCGGGGCAGGAGTCCTGAGTATGTCCAATCAGAGAGCATAGCTGACATTTATTGAGGCGTTCATGAATAAAATCCGTGGGAGGCAAAGATGACAGGTTAAACATTGCCATGATATCCGATTCAATGTATTTAGCCTGCCTGGCGTCCAATATATGGTATAACGTATTTTCAGCAATTGACTCCCACAAAATCAGGCCAGAACGATCCAGGGGGTTGTTGGCCCCAATACTCGGGATAGGAACCGCAGTTTCCTGCATTGGCACCGGCCAAGCAAAACTTCCAAATTGAATAATCTGGGACCTAGGTTCTGATGGAATAGCTGGCTCCGGCGCCACTTCTGGCGAACTTGCATGAACAAACATCTCAAATGACTGCAAAAGATTACGACCAGCAAAAGAATCCTGAACGAGGCCAAACTTGGATAACTCTCTATTTGCAGAGTGGTCTCCACGAGCAGTGTTTGTTAGAGAGGATAAGTCCGGCCTGATTACAATTGATCTCTTGACGGAGGTTATGACTGGTTCATGATCAGAATACCAATGATTGTCCAGAAAATCATAATCCACCACACATTGCTTAAAGAGATGAAAATGACAAGTAAAATCTGGCCACACTCGATCTTGAAGTTTATAAATGAAATGCCAGACTTTATTGAAAGCAACGGAGAATTTGAAACTCCGATCACTGAGGCGTGAGACCTTAAAGCCAGCACTTGATCCCCCAATGCAACATTCACTACAAAAAAAATACACTTCCGTGATGATACGTGTTTGTCACAGCAGGTCGCGTTTTTTGTCATGCATGTACATCCATGACAAATTTATGACGGAATCAAGATAGTCATACCTGTGCTGTCGTAGAAGTGTTCCATGACATTACCAAAATTATCATCATGGAAGTGTCCACTTCCATGACGATAAATCGCACGTCACAGAAGTGCTTTCGTCAAGGGTGACCGACACGTGGCATCCACCGTAACGGAACGACGTTAAGCTATCGGGTCGGGTTTTGGATCCGATAACCCGTTAACAGCCGCGACCAATGGGGATTTTCCACGTGTAAAATCATCATTGGCTGGAGGAAACACGTGTCGGCTCATCGTTGGGACAGATGTCATCCACTCATTGGACAGAAGGCGCCTATGATACGTCGACACGTGGCACGGCCCATCAAGTTTAAATGGGCCGGCCCAACTAAAGGCCCACAAGATTTTGCGGACCATAATGGGCCGGCCCAGCTAAAGGCCCACGAGATTTTGCGGACCATAATGGGCTGGCCCAGCTAAAGGCCCACAAGATTTCGCGGGCCATAATGGGCCGGCCCAGGTAAAGGCCCACAAGATTTTTGTGTGCCATAATGGGCCGGCCCAGGTAAAGGCCCACAAAATTCTTGCGGATCATAATGGGACGGCCCAGCTAAAGGCCCACGAGATTTTGCCGACACTAATGGGTCGGCCTAGCTGTAGGCCCACAAGATTTTGAGGACCCTAGTAGGCCGGCCCATTAACTGGCTGCCATGTTTTGGGCCAAATGCCGGCCCATATTTGATCCGGTCCATTAATGGCCTGCCACGTTCCGGGCCTAATAATGGCCCATATGAGATCCGGCCCGTTAAAAGCCTCCCATGTTCTGGGCCAAATCACGGCCCAGATCAGGTCCGACCCTTTAAGAGGCTTTGGCCTCAATTATGGCCCATATCAGATTGGGCCCGTTAACTGGACGCTATGCTTTTGGGCCCACTTGCTAAAGGCCCATTTAGTAATTCGGCCTGATATTAGTTTCGGACTGTTAAGGGCCCGTTTAACATTTCGGCCCTATATTAATTTCGGCCTGTTAAAAGCCCGTCATATAGTTGGGCCTAACTACGGCCCAGTTTGCATCCGGCCTGCTCGCAGCCGATATCTGATTGGGCCAAACAAGGACCGAGACAATTTTGGCCTGTTAAAAGCCCGTGATTTGATTCACACCATCATGGGTCGGGTCCATTTCGGGCTGCTGCCGGCCCGTGAGCTATTCGGCACGTTTCAGGCCCAACCTACTTCTCAGCCTCCTAAAAGCCCATTGAGTTTGCTTGCGAAAAGAGGGCCGGGGGTTACTCGTCCTATTAAAGGCCCGAATCTACTACTGGGCCAGTTTGACGAGGCACGTGATGCGGATCATACATCGTGATTGCATGACGGCCCGATTATGTACCGTAATTTTACGGTTTGGCCGGTTTACTGCGAAGACAGGATATATATACAGTAAAATAACTGCAGCATCGTGAATAAGAAAAAACCTAGACTATACAATAAAGAAATTACGGCATATTACATCCACTGGGCATCAAAGTTCGCCACTAAGATAATAAAGCACAAGCAGACAGCAGATTACATACACTGGGCATCAAAGATCGCCACCAGTGCAAATAAACACGCCGACAAAATAATATACAAAACCAACAGCACTTCAATAGAGTTCAAGAAAGGTTAGCCCTGCTGGCGAGCTGCAGCGCAACCACCTGAGCAAGATGATGAGACTGCGCTTGTTCAACACTTATATCTTCCTCACTCTGAAAGATAAATAAGCAGACAGATGACAGGTTTTGCACATAAAAGTATCAGTGCTGACAATTCATCACATTTCTTACTGACGAATAAAGTGACACAGTTTAAAATTGCATTAACACAATATGGTATTGTTCAGGTCAAGACATGGCAGGAAATGACATTGTGAAGGAGTTGGCAGCTTCACGACACCACTGGATTACAGATCAAGAACTCATAAGTATCAATGGTTAGTGTGCTGTCAATTTATCCCATTTCAGATTGGCAAATAAAGAGACGGTTTAAATAATAGTAGAATGATATGATATTGTTCATAGTTAAGACAATGCAGAATATGACATTGTGTTGTAGTGGGTAGGTTCACCACACCACTGGATTACGGATGAAGAACAGAAGCATACATGCAGTGCAAAAGATGATCACTTGCTCTGTATAGTTTAATTTACATGGTATGAAGAAGGAACTTGGTTGTACAACTGAAAACTTAAATTGAGAAGGACAAACTTTTGTTTATGAACTACATAATAAACTTTAAACATGCAATTTGATGCAAACACCAAAAATAAACAGCTGTTGCAGTCATGCCTAACCAAATATACACAACAAAGTTTGAAGGCTTGAGAAGGACAAACGTACATTACTGGTGAAGACAGGCTCTATAAAGCCCTTGTCCATGCTGATGGGGGGGCAATTCAAGAAGTTTACCACAGAATCTTCTTCATAAGCATTGCCTTTATTCTACATTTTGTTAAGAGTAAATATAGATGTGATAATATACAAAAAAATAGAGAATATTTAAGATAAGATGAAGAGTGATGCTACATAACCAAGTAGCTATAAATGTATGTGCAGCGATACAGGCAAAAGGCACAGCCAAGAGCAATGCACAGCTAAACTTCTTCAGTACCAACCTTATGGTAAGAGTAAATATAGATCTGATGTGTAGAAAATGGAGGGCAAAGGAAAATAAGCTGCAGAGTGATGGTACATGAACAACTACCTGTCAATATAAGTACACTGATAAAGGACAGCATGTACTTACAAGAACAATGCAGAGCTAAAAATATCATTGGCATTGCATATATTCTACACTAATGTGACCATTCATACAGATCAGATAATTTGGAGCGAACAATTGATAAGCAAGCTATCATGCATACTGCTATCACATAATGAACAAGGTATGTATGCAAGTACAGTGATACAGGACAACAGGTACTAACAAGAGCAAAGCAGCGGGCAGCATATTTGCGATATCCTGTCGTTCTTTTCAAACCGGAATTCTTCTTCGAGCAGATTTCCTGCAAAAAAGATCCGTAAGGCACATGCGGAAAAGTAGAAGTTCAAATTGTCATTTGATTTCACAGACAGTACCTCATCCTGGGAACGAGACCAGTGCATAACAAGGTTTTTCCATTCAATGTCTTCTAAATTTAGCACAGGAGACTTCACCGGAAATTCGTTTATAGACTTGCCATCAAAGTGTGATTTCCTCAGGTAACACCGATACTGCTGCAATGCTTCCTTGAAAAGCACAAGCAAGATTTCCTCGTCATGACTATCCAGATTGACCCTCGCCTAGTTACAACAATGTAATGTAAATCATTGATGTGTTCGATCAGCAGAAAACAGGAAAATAATAACCATGAATAATAGCACTTACACGTAAGTTGGACAGGAAGATGTGAAAATGGTGTTTGTCTTCACTATAATCTTCCCATGATGGGAATATATGCACGTAGTCCCTAACAACATGGAAAGCATTGTCTTTTAAACTGGGAATAAATGGAATGGGGTTCCAATCTGCAGGAATTGGCCGTCTCTGCAGTTGGGATAGGTCTTCGGCCGGTGGACTTGCTGTACTTTTTGCTGGAGTGGGATTTTTCTGTGGTACAACTGGTGCTATGGCAAATGAAATCGGTATACCTTTTGCTGGAGTGCAGGTCCTGTGTGGTGGGGCTAGTGGTGTGGCCAGTGAAGTATGGGTACAGTCTGCTGGAGTCGGTCCTACGTTTAGTGTCACTGGTTGTACAACCAATATAAGTGGGGCGCTGTCTGATTTCTCCGGTACCACCACGTTTTTCAAGGACTTTGCTGGTGCTCCTTCAGGTTCAGCAATCACCCTCTTCCTTTTTGATGTCTAATGCACAAGAACAACATTTGAGTGGAAAAACATGGTATGATGACAGATGGAATATATATTGATAATGGATGGGCATGGCATCTCGAGTTATATGATGAGTAAACTAAGCAGATGGCGGTGCAACAAAGTAGAAGAAATGCAAGACAACATATGCAAGATACGCGCAATCAATAAAACCTTGCCAAATTAGAATAGGCACCTTGATGGGTGAACAGGACAGGCCATCTGCCTTTGACTCCTCGAGGTTAGAATAGTCATTAGGATGATATTCTGAACAAGAATCAACACGTGGGGGGCGTATGAGTTTCATTGCTTCCAGAATGGCACTCATGCCTTGGTGCTAATTTTGTAAGTCATTGCAGTGTTCCACAATATTCTTCTGATGCGCGGATTCTGATATTCACTGTAATTGCGTATAATATCTGAGAACCATGAAAACATAAATAGTTGTGAGATTATCTTTGTAATGCAGATGATATTCTAATATAGGGGCGCCCTTGTAAACACTTGTGTGCTATCACTGGATTCTGATGAGAGAGCTCATGTGTGCTGTAATATGGTGCGTGCATTTATATAATCTGGCACAAGTACACAAAAAAATAGGCTCTAGAAGTAAGGATAGCTGGCAGATGATAGGTTCATAATATACTATATAGAGAGTTTATTGCCAAACCATGATAACAAGAGCACACAACAACTAGGCAGATCATAGTGTACATAACAGGGGTACACCATAACCATGATATATAAATCGGGAAAGTGGAACTGGCTTGAAAATACGGTGTTGTATTGCCGCTAGTAATTGAAAGCCTATCGATCACGTACAGGCCAGCTCTATCAGCTGTTGACTGCAGATGTCCCTGCGCCCCTTCCTGACAAGGAACATACTGTATGTACTAAATACAGAATAAACAAAGAGGAACATGTTAAAGAATAGAAGAGGAAGCATATTCTTGAGGTTCCGCTTCATTGCATACAATGTTGGTTGCCCACTCATGATGAATCACAACGCCCAAAGAAATGCAATTCCATGTTGTCTCTCTATATGTGGCAATTTTGAACATGAGTCATTAGGATCATATTCTGAACAAGAATCAACAGGTGGGGAGCGTATGAGTTTCATTGCATCCAGAATGGCACTCAATGCCTTGGTGCCAATTTTGTAAGTCATTGCAGTGTTTAGCTTCAAGAGTGGACTGCTGCTAGTGCAACACAAAGCAGCTACATAGATCATAGTGTAGATATAACGGGGAAAACCGTAAGCATCAGAGTAAAATCAGCAAAGTGGAACTTGCTGGAATATATGTGCTAGTATTGCCGGTACGGCTAGAAAGGCTTCGGATACCAGCTCTCTTCAAGTGAAGGTGCGGTACTGTTAATATCAGTGTTACTCTCAAAGGCTACACAGCTCCCCGCATTTCCTTGCTATTCTTATAGGATTCAAGTGGGCAGGTGACTACAAATCCTATTCCTATGTTTACAAGATCCTACGAATCAAAGAGGCTCAAAGTGTCCATCACAACCGACCGTATAGACCTCTACACTGCAAAAGTCCCTGCTCATCTTCAGTACAAGGAACATACTGTACCACTATCATACTCCCTCCGTTCCAAAATATAAGTCTTGGTAGAGATTTCCACTATGGATCACATACATATGTATCCAGATACATTTTAGAGTGTAGATTCACTCATTTTGCTCCATATGTAGTCCATGGTGGAATCTATACAAAGACTTGTATTTAGGAACGGAGAGAGTACATATTAAAGAAGAACGGAAGAGGAACATGGTAAAGAAGAGCAAGCAGATTTTGGATAATAAAATGTTGGTTGCGCAGTGCCCACACATGATGAACCAGAGCGCATTAAGAATGCAACTCCCAGCTGTCTCTCGACCATTTCAGGTGGTTGGATGAAGATCCTACGTCTCCTAACCCATCTTCTTCCTCGTCTCTGATTCTTCCCATACAGAACACCGCACGGGCTGCCGGCCGGACCACCGGCCCCCGCCGCCTGTGTTCCTCCACCATCCCCACCCCCACCCCCACCCCAACCCCCACCCGCGTCGAGTTTTCTTCGTTCGGCAAGGCCCCACAACCACCCGAGCCCCTTCGTTCGCACCGGCGAACTCCGGCGAGCTCTGAAAAATCGACTGACCCAATTTTGAAATTTAGTCTACTGTGATTTAACTAGTGTGGAATATAAAAGGGGAAAACCACAAGCATTGGGAGTATAGTGTTGAGCGTGCGATGGCGGATCTGAAGGTGCAAACCGGACAAAGGCAACTTCGCAACCAAGACAAGAAATCAGAGTAAAGCAGTGGCGATCTATTTTCTTGCTGCGATAAATAAGTTGAGCAGATACGAAAGAGTACCGCCTCTGGTGCGGTGCCGTGTATGCATCTGCTGAGAATTTGACGGTGTTGCGGTAGCGATGGCTGTCGGCAGCGTGGAAGCAGATCTAGGAGGGTAGACGGTGGCGGCGGGGCGCGGTGGACGAGACGGCCGTAGGAGCGGCGCCGGTAAGGTGGACGATGGCGGGGATGAAGCGAGAGGACGGGATGCAAGGATCCCGGTCTGAAGCCGTGGATGAGAGAGGTCGATTTCTTGTAATGGACGGCGGCGTCGGGGTATCAGCTCCAGCATGGTGGAGGAGGACGGCGGTGGATGGGGTGGCGGACGGCGGCGGACGAAGGAGGGTGGGGTGGAGAGGGTGTTTTGGCGCCCATGGAGTACGAATGGGGAAAAGGGAGGTAGAGAGGAAGGGGGAACCATGTATTCAGGGCACGCTTGTCTCAAATGCGAGGAAATTTACAAACTTAGCCCCCGTTTCAAATTTCTACTACATCACAACAACATTAGTCGGTTGGGGATAGGACGGTAATCTCGCATACACCGAATATTTGCCGACGAGAGTTTGTTTTTGGCGCCCACCGTGTATGAATATGAATCGGGGAGGGAGTCGATTTCGGCCGAGGACACACTGTGTTTTGGCGCCCAGCATGTATGAATCCGGGTGAGAGGCGGTTATGTCACGTTTGAGTGAAATTACAAACCTACCCCTATCGAAACCTATAGAAATCCAGCAGATAGGCTTTGCGTGGCAGGGATAGGCAGTAGTGATTTCCATCTCGCATATTTTGGTTTCGGGCGGTTACTGCGACTTTCGCCGCTTCGTTCAAATTTTGCAGAGTGCACGTTTACCGTGCCAACTCAATTCGAATCCCGTTTGTATTCTATTTTTTTTCGGGCGGGATCCATTTTCAATTGGAATTACATTCTATATACATCATTTTTTATATATACTTTCAAAAGCACAACACCATTTATACATAAATATGGTTTACAAATGGGATGATCTCAGATTCATAAGGTTGTATCCATCAATTTGGATTTTCAAATATTTGAAACCACTTTATGTTGAAATCCAATGTATGCATTCCTCGCTAACTGTCTCCAATTAATGTGTGTTTCATGCGTTTTTTTTTACTTCTCAAACATGTATACTCTGTTTCACACACGCAACATATAGTGTAATCCCATTTAGACATTAATTGCATATAAACCATGCATTGTTTGTAATTGAAGAATCTATGGATCACCAATATTGATAAACTATATAACATTACACGTGTGCCCAAATTCAAATGAATATGCATGTTTGATACACCAATTTGCGTTATGATATTATCGATGTCGTGATCTCCAGTTTAAATATTTGAATCCCCTTTAATCCAGATATTCGTCTCATATAGCTATCACTCATGCTTATATAGGACTATCTCTCTGGACCTACACGTTCATCGTCTCTCAGGTATCTCTCGTGCTACCTGTATGTCGACAATGATCTTTTATCTTCGTAACACACTGACGGTACTCTCTCCCTCGACCTTGATCACTCTATCTCTCTCTAAGTATATCTCGCTCCCTGCTATGTGTCTCTAACTATGATTCTCCATGTGGAATCTCTTTCTCTCACACAAACACAAAACTTTTTCTCCTGGGGTCTCATTTCTCTCTACTATTCCCATGTGTGCCACTCGCACACCCCTCATACAGAGATGTCTTTCGCTCCTTAGATATGAGAACCTACGACTCTTCCTCTTCAATGTCTCTTTCTCACACACAAACACAAACTCTGTCTCCCAGGGTCTCATATTTCTCCATTGTTCTCTTGTATGTCGCTCACACACACCCTCTCTCCCTAGAGATATCTTGCGTTCCCTCGTATGTCTCTCTAGCTATCACTCTCGTTGTGAAATATCTTTCTCTCTCGTAGACGCAAAACTCCGTCTCTCTGGATCTCATTTCTCTCTGATATCTATTTGTATGTGACTCACATGCACCCTCTCTCTATCTCTCTCACACCCACACACATAACCCAGCCTTCTGATCCACTCGACTCCTATCTCTAACGCACACTAGCTAGCATCTTTATCTTTCTATTTATCTGTTTCTCCATCAACCTTCTTTCTCGCCCTCACTCTTGATTCCTATCACGCACACTACATATGTTTCTCTCTACATGCAGTCAAGTGCCCTCTCACACACATATATAACTTCACCCTTTGAACCACCCGACGGTCATCTCCAACACCCAAACTAGCGGATGTCCCTCTAGCTAGCATCTCCATCTCTGTATCTATCTGTAGTTTCTCCGTCAACATTTCTTTCTCGCACGGAGTCTTGCTTCCTATCACCCACACTATATATGTCTCTCCATACATATGCATTTATAGGTTGGTCTCTTTTGCACAATCGTTGCGCCTCACTCCCTCTGCCCGCCATAGATGCATGCTCCAGCCCACGCCACTATCTCTTAAAGACAAAAACACATGCTCAATTGTCGGTCCTTCTTCCCTGCATTCTCACATGCATGCATATTGTCATACCGATCCGTCTCTCCCATGTCGTTGATCTTATGACTTATGTCTTCTTTCTTTTATCTCGATCATGCGCACGCACACACACACACATCCCACGTATACATGTATACCTCTCACACATGCACGTTCAAGGTCTCTATGTCTCCATATGTAGTTAATTACCCTCAATCCTAACGCCACATCGAATCATTCTCCTCTTTTGTGCACATAACTTCCGCCTGGATGGGTAAAACACACACTCACACTTAACAATCTCCTTCTAGCTACCCCCCCCCCCCCCGCCTCTCACTCTTCCCCTATATCCCCGAAACCAATAAGAGCATCCCTTTGTTTAATTCCCGCCTACATGCACCATCGATATATAGTAGTCTTCCTTGGTGTCTCTCGAACAAACACGTTCTCTCGATGTCGACTCCTCTCACGCGCACACACCTTCTCTTCCCTCTCTACGGGCATTTTCTCTCTCGCACCCCATCGTTGGTGGCCTCTACCATACACATCACCTCTCTATGATGAAGCCATGCACACTTAAATTACATCCGCCACAGAGGACCCCGCGACACACACACACACATGCACGCACCCCCCCCCACACACACACACTAAGACTCCATCTCTCTCTCTCACACACACACAAACACACACACACACACACACGCACGCACGCACACCCCCCCACACACACACACTAAGACTCCATCTCTCTCTCTCACACACACACACACACTAAGACTCTATCTCTCTCTCCTCTCTCTCTCTCTCACACACACACACCCCACACACACACTAAGACTCCATCTCACACACACATGCTCTAGGCAGAGCATTTGTTTCTACCACCCTTCATCCAACCTTACCCGTATGATAAACAATCACATTTATTTACTTGCATAACATGGACAAATTCCACTTTACTTTAGTAGTCAGCAAACTTATCATCTGTACCCTTATAAAAAAACGAGTTGGCGATGATGGTGTGCCTGCCATCTTGTAATACAGACCGTATGATCTATATCTGAGGATAGAAAGCAAACTATGATAATTTTACAAAAGATACCCGCACCTCTCTCCACATCATTATATCCCGCAACCTCATTGCTCAGCAATTAAAAAAGGAATAAGTCTCTGGAACAATCTAGCATGCATGGTGGCCGCTGCCGCCTGCAAGCGCCGTCCATCCCCATGCCTCCGCCCATTCCGACCACCAGTCACCACCACACTCCACTCCTCCTCGCCTTATCTCTCATCTTTCATTTTTTTGATGACATTCTCGAGATACCAGTTTTCCGATAAAATTCTCGAGATATCATTAGTTTTTACACATGGGATTACTCCTGCATGGGTCAATCACAACAGGTGTTCTGTAAAAAAATGCATATTGATGTTCCGTGCAATGCACGAGAATCTTGCTTGTAATTATATAACGCAAATCACGAGCAGGAAGTGACATTTTTTTGACACAACCACGTTAACATGGCCACGTAAATCACTAGCTAAAGTAAATACCATTATACTTATATCCCGATGCAAAAGGTTGAGTACATGTCCGAAGAGTAGAGTCGCACACATGCACTCTGTCACGCAGAATCTCTCTCACACACACACCAGTTACGTGACGCCCACTTAAGCAGACACGTACGTTACAATTTGTGCACCCGCGGGTACACGTGATGTTGCGCATTTATTTAAGCCGGAAGGAGAACCCAAACAGTAGCTGCATTCATTCCCCTCCCGCCGCCTCTTCTCTGGTCGCCGTCGCCCGGTAGCCATGGGCCGGCCGAAGGTAACAACATACGCCATACTCCCGCCGGAGCGGCGCTTTAATATGGAAATTTTAGTGGTCATGCATGCATCTTTTTGTGCTAGCACTCCTATATAAGGGTTGACCGGTCGCTTCCCGCGGACGTGCGCGGGCAGTGGAAGAGGAAGGAGAAGGGAAGCGGGCTATGGAGTAACGTTTTTTACCACAATTTCTTAGGAAACTGAGTGCAATAATCGAGTAGTTTTGCAAACTACCAGTACTATACCTGAAACGGTTCAAAACCTATACTCCCTTGCCAGCGCGCGCTTCCCGCGTGAAACGGTCAGCGTCTCCCTGGAGCGTCAGTGCCGCATTAATGCCCGGCCAGAGCGGAGGCGACCTCTCACTGGTGCCGGCTTTGAAGTGGCGCGACGGCCGAGAGAGCGCCGCTTCCCGGTGCACGCGACTGCTCCGCGTCGAGACTGGCCATTGGCCCTGTTTGGATCCATGGGTTAGGTTAGTTTGAGCTAGTTGGGGCTCAAATAGCCCTAAAGTATCCAAGCATGAGGGTTTAAATTGGAGCAAGTTGCACCGAACCCACCCAAAAAAACTATCCCACCCAAGAGGTGCTAACTGGAGATAGTTCTCATTGGGACCACTGAAAAATCACTTTTCTCTCTCCATGAAGTACATTTATTGTCAATCTAACCCTGTCACCCAAACACCTCTTTGGCTACAGTTAGTTCAGGGTTAGTCATGAGTTAGTCTAACCTCTAGCTAAGTTAGAGTATCAAACAGGAGCAGTACAGGACATGCAAGTTGCTCAAAGCATACAGGCAAATTCGTACGTGAAAGGATTTTTTTCTTTTTGAAAACGGAACGTGAAAGGAATTTTTTTAGAATGCTCTTGGCATGTCGCTAACATGTGATAGTTAACCGACCTCAATAGACGGCAGAAACGCCAGCCCGCCGCACTTTGATGGAGATGAGGAGGGAGAAGCGATACAGGCTACTGGATTACTAGAGATAGGTGTCGCTCGAAAGCCAAGAAATATGGTGATAGCGTGGGTTAGCCATGTACTAGTATGATGTAACTACACTGGGCTGCCGTGTTTCGTACTCTTCTAGTCCACTGTGGAGATGATTGGTTAATTTTATATCGCTAAATAATATTAAATATTATGAGTGCAGACGCTCCACCACGAGGTTCCTTGCTCCTTCTCGGTCGTCCGGAATCTATGTTCTTCCACTCTATTTTTTTACGTGAGCTTTGTTCATCCTTTTGCCAACACGCGAGACATCTAGCATCAAGGTGCACGTGTTATGCAAGGATCGTTCCATCTATATGAAGAACACGTGGGACTGGAACTACGAGACGGACATGTACCCAGGAGTGGACGTACGAACCTGAGTAATGTAGCGCAGTAAGTGAAGTAGAAAGGCACACATGGTATGAACATGCGTGGCATATAGGGTGTGTTTGGTTGCGTTCTCGTCTCAGCATAGTTGTTCCCTCTTCATGCATGCTCAACTCAACACCCCTCTTCATGCATGCTCTCTTCATGCATGCTTCTAGTGTATTTGTGCTAAACTAGTGTGGACTCATGCACCCTCCATACTCTCTACCAAACACCCAAAAGTAGGTCGAGAAGGGAACTCTTGGGCGGCATTTGTCTCTTACTACGTACTACCACTAAATGTTGTACGTGCAATGCACGGTCATGTTATGGAGTACGTGCCTAAGTACTCTACTACTACTATATTAGTTGGAGGCACATATTGACTTCTATATTTGTTTACGTGTATGCCCCGAGACCTTCCAACTAGACGTGTCTTTCTCTCCAGGTCGCACTTTGTATCATTCATACCACTAAGTACTACTACGTGTGGTCTCCGACCCAGAAGTGGAAGAAGTGGAGACGCTCTACCACGCTGTTTTTTTACGTTGGGCTCTACCACGCTGTTCATGTCCCACTCCTTTCGCTGACGTGTGGGACATCCAGCACGTGCCGTGTTTGGCACCCTTCGTCGTAAGAGTTGAAACGCTAGCATTCATCAGAAATAAAAAATAATTATAAATCGGCAGTGATACTATTTTTTTGCGAACCAATCAGCACTGATACTATACAACGCGGTTTCCTTGCTCCTCGATATCGGAAAGAATACTTCCGTTCGCCAACATGTGGGACGTCGACCATCCTGGTCCACTTGCCATGCACGCAGAACTCCAAGGGAGAGTCACCCAGGTCATCGCGCCGCACTAACAATGACTAATGAGCCGTCAAATCACAGGCCCACTTCCCACTTTGAAGTTGCTCGGACGAAGGAACCATCATGACTTCGTTGAATTCCACTTCTTGAAGAAAACTACTGTACCAGCAGTACTGCTAGCTACAGTAGTTACTCCAACAGAGGCCTCCTTTCGTTCATAGGATAGGAATATGAAAATCATAGGAAGTGAGATGACATGCATCTCAATTCCTATAGAGAAAGAGATGCCATTTGATGCTTAGGATAGGAATTTTTCCATTTAGTCTAGGCTAATGTACTGGTAATTTGCTCTAGAAACTACAGTAGTAACTAGTAGTATTGGTACATGCTCGTACTCAGACACAGACACACACACACTAACTACTAGTACTACTACTTCTCACATGCTGGCCAGACGCCATCGTTCTCCTTCCCGGCTTTGTCGGTGACACCCCACCGTGCTTGGATCTCCGCCGACCTCTCCACAGCAGCGCGTGCGTCCTTTTCTTTCTTGCGGCGGCGGGCCTCTCTTTTCTTGAGTGCTTTCTGACTTTTCCGCTCCCTCTGTGCGGCTTTGGCCGCCTCTTGCTCTACCGCCCATTCGGCCTTGGCATCTTCAAATTCCTCCCACATAGTTGTGAGGTCGCGAGCGGTGATGAACTCAGCACGGCGGGATGCCATCGCTTCCCTACCATTTTGTGTGCGGTCGTGGGCGGCGAGGAACTCGGCGCGGCGGGATGCCATCGCTGCCTTACCGGTTAGTGTGCGGTGCGGTGGCATGAACGACGCTTGGTGAGAGCTCTGGGGTGGAGTGGCCGGACAACCGTATAGTGCATTGGTTTGTCAAGAGCTCAAGGACAGAAGACGAAGCAAATTTGGATTCCCCTTCAATCCTGGTCATTTGTTACCGAGTAAAATGCATTGGCGGTCATCGAACTTGTCTTGATAGCTCACTTTGATCATTGAATACGAGATATGGTGATTATACGGTCACTGGCTCAGCGTATAGCTCCGTATTTGTCTGGTTGGCCAGTCAAACAGTCCGCATGCGCCTCATCAGCTCGTGTTCTTTATCTATCTACGCGGGCCTACCTGTCAATGGAGAAATAAATACTGTAAAAACCAAAATTATGCGTATGTGGGGAATCAAACCACGGACTCGTCGCTGCAACGCACCCTCGTCAGCCAAATGAAAATGAAATACTTCGCGTCAGACACTCACGCTCACGCTGTCAAAGCATGCTAATGCATGCACGTCGCCCTCTAAATCAAAGTCCTGCTCATGGCGCAACGCAAGCGGCGAGCCCATCACTTGCGTGCCCCGGCGGTGCCTGACATTACTGTTTAGACGTTTGATGGAGGCCTACGCGAACGCCGAGCATGTATTCACCTGGCTCAACACCAACGGTCATACTCGGACCGCCTTGCTCATGTATATCGTCCATCACAACGACAATCTATAAAACAGCCTAAGCTAGAGAGGGTACTATGGTAGTATGGTACGGAGTATGTACTATCGTGAGCGACCGATCTTAGTGCCACTGCACACCGAAACCCCTTCCATCGCTAGCGCGCGCTTCCCGCCTGAAACGGTCACCGTCTCTCCAGAATGTCAATGCCGCATTCACCGGACTTAACTGCAGGTGCAATTGGTGTGTCACTGACATGCGGGCCAGATGCCCGTTGGGCCCACATGTCAGTAACCCAAACGCATCTGTAGTTAAGTCACTGAAGCAGCGTCCGCATTCACGCCCGACGAACCTACTCCGGCGCCAGTTGTCCATCCGTCTGCCGCGGCTCATTGCCATTCGCCCGCTATATTAACTTGAGCCCCAGCTCCCAGCCATAGCCAAAGACCCACACTTATTCTCCTCCGGTCCCTTCCTTCTGTCGGCACCACTTCAACCATGGCCTCCTGGCGCTCCGAAGCTCTCTTGGATGTACTGTCGCAGGAGCAGACGAGGGACATCGGCGGCTCCGCTCCAGGCGCGCTCCAAAGCTCTCTTCGACGTACTGTCGCAGGAGCAAACGAAGGAGATCACCGGCACCCCCCCGGCCGCCCTCCACCGCCACGACCACGAAGCCGGCGCGCGTGCGCGGGCACAACCGGCAGCGAGGAAGAGTAGTACACGGTAGGTGGCCGCCGCTCTTGAGGAGGAGGTTATCGAGGCGGATGAGGAGGAGGCAAAGGCAATGGTCGGCTTTCTCGGGTTCATGGCCGGACATGGTGGTCGGGCGCCGGCGATCGTTTAGATTAGGTTTATAGTAGGTTTTAGTACGGTTTGTGCGAAATATGTAATGAATTTCGTCCAGTTTGTAGGAAAAGTTTTCGAAATGTAATGAATTTCATCCGGTTAATTTGAAATTTGCTTTGTTTGCACGAATTTCGTCCGGTTAGTTCATATAGTTGTCGAAAGGTATGCGGGCAGCATCGGATGGCATCCATCAGTGTCCACGGATAGATGCCGGTGTAAATTTGTGGGCCAGCGCTAGAGATGCCCTAACTATCATGATATAATCGCGAACAATCCTCCATTATTTGGCAGGGAACAGTTATCCCTCGATCAAAATCAGATCCGCGGTGTTTCGCACTCCTCCCGCGTAAGAGTGTAAACTCTTGCTTACATAAAAATGGAGCAAGTGGACGGCACTGTAGCACGTCATATCACTCGAACTAGCCCGCCTAAAGAGCGGGAAAGCACCGCCCTCGTCATTTTGTTCTGGATTTCTATTGATCGATCGCGCAAAAATGTTACGCTTCGCAAGTTCTAAAGGAAAAGGCGGCACACTTACGACTCGTACGCGTTGCAACCCCGACAGTCCGGCTCGCACGCCGCTCACCAGAGGGGACACGCGTTGTCTTGCAATTTCACTGACATGTGGGACCGTAATTGAATAAACCGTCAATAGCCGAAATCTAATCGCTCGGCGGGCGTCGGCTGAGAAGAGAGAAATGGGGGAGGGAGAAGAGATCGCCCGCCCGCCGCGCACGGACTCCAAGAAATATATGGTGATAATGTGAGGTGGGCCATGCTGGAGTCCGGACCGCTTCCGGAGCCCGCTCTCACCGCCCTGGTCCCTCAAGACGCCAGCTGCCCGCCACATGCATGCATAGCAAGTAGTACTCCTTATGTGGAGGAGAGAGAGGCATTGACAAAGTCAAGGAGTGGGCTCTGCAAGAGCCCGTCTCTACACGTGCTCCTAGGTATAAAAAAATAATTCTAAAAAAGGCATAAAAACAATTGTGTCTTAAAAAAAGAAAGGTAAAAAACATTTGAGAGGTAATAAATAGAGAGAAAGTGAGAAAAAGCTGTAACCTGGGCATTACATGAGGAAGGAGGGAGTGGTGCACATGCCAAGTTCACTGGGCTGCCGTGTTTCACACTCCTCCGTCGTAACAGTGGAGACAATAGCTTTCATCAAAAATAAACAATGAATACTCGTTGCTCGTCCTCTATATCGGAAAGAATACTTTCATTCGCCGACATGTGGGACGTCGACCATCCTGGTCCACCTGCCATGCACAAAATTATCCTGGTCTACCCCAGTCGTATCGCAGGCCCAACCTTTCCCACTGTAAGTTGTTCAGACGAAGGAACCATCATGACTTCGTTGAATTCCGCTTCTTCAAGAAAACTTACTGTACCCGCAATACTGCTACCACACGCGAAGACTGGACGACACTGTACCACGTCATATCACTGAAACCCACCAGGCCAAACTAGCCCGCCTAGGTCATCTATTTTGGAACGGAGGGAGTATGTCTCTGCACTGCTATGATTTTGTGTTGCACGTTCTCTGTACTTTTGCTATGATTTTCCTACCCTATGAACCAAATGAGGCCTGAATGTATGTCGACTATTGTCTGATTGATCGCTAAGCCTACAATTTTAGGAGCTAGGGCTATTGGTCGATCGACGAGGGATAAGTATAAGCGTACCACGAGCTCATCAGCCCCAACGTTTCTCTTCGGTGAGTGTTTTGCAAGTACTATAGCTCGCACAGTAGCTAGCCTACTAACACCAAGAATCATCAAACAAGCCCTGCTGATATGATAAACCGTTCAAACTTACATCTAAGCATGCCATATATTACATCAAAAGCTGGTAAGGATACATCTGTTTCCATAACTCGGAGAGGGTTCGCATGATTCATCGCATGATTCACTATCAAACAAAAGTAGCAAGATCCGCCCAAACAAGACAGTGCACTAGCCCTAAGATGGTTTGATAACACACATCGTTCTGGTAATTAAACACAGGGCAATGCAAACTACCCTGAAGGATTAGCGCGACCAACTATTTCTTGTCATCGATCTCTCGGGCAATGACCACAGCTCGGACAGCGGCATGGGAATCGATTTCTGGGGCGATGTCCACAGGACTGACCGCGACATCGGAATCGATCTCTGGGGCGATGTCCATAGGATGGACAGCGGCATCGGAATCAATCTCCGAGGCGATGCCAACAGGACGGGCCACGACATTGGAATCATCAAGGACGTCCACCGGCACCTGCACAACCCTAACATATTAGCAAGCACATTGCAAATAATCAAAAACCACAACTATGGTAATAAGCCATTATTTTTTACCTTGTGCAGCTCACCGGGGGATCTCATCCCTCCGGGGGCCATCTCCTCATCCTCGATGGGGGCCATCACCTTGCCAGGGGAATACTGCTTCTCAACGGCGACTATCTCCTCAAACTCGGTCTTGAGCCTCACATAGGTGGCAATCAGAGTTCCTGGGGTAGGCACGGTGGGGCCCTTGCTGT
Source organism: Aegilops tauschii subsp. strangulata (assembly GCF_002575655.3). Lineage (NCBI taxonomy): Eukaryota > Viridiplantae > Streptophyta > Magnoliopsida > Poales > Poaceae > Aegilops > Aegilops tauschii. The sequence continues at coordinate 118,639,160 of NC_053038.3, read as the reverse complement.
TCTTCCAACTTTCTTTGAGGAGTTCGTCCGCCAACGTCCTCAACTCTTTGGCCAGTGCTTGTTTCTTGGAGTTCTTCGTCTCCATGGGTTGGCCCGCCAACATGGTCAACTCGTTGGTCGGTGCTCGCTTCCTGGAGATCGCTGTCTCCAGTGGGTTGTCTGCCGGCAACTCTTTACTTAGTGCCCCAGGATCCATCAATGAACTGACAAACAAAAAGCAATCGAAAGGAAACCACAATCGCAATGAAAACGGGAAAATAATAGGATGTGAGAATCGGTCGGTGCTTCGCAAAAAGAAGATTCTTGGAATGACAATATAGCAGCATAACTGATTCGCCCACCTTTCCTTCGTCGGTACAGAAGAAAAATGGCACAAGTGAGTAGCCTGGAGTGAGGTTTTCTTCAAGGAAGGGAAGAAAGGGCTTGAACGAGCGTTCCAGTGAAATGATGGTTGCTTCGTCCAGTCCAACTTGGAGGCCACCTTACCACTGCTAGTAAAGGTGTGGGTTTTGTGATATGACGGATCATGACGGCCACACCGGGGTGACAGGTGAGTCTCGACTGTAGCACCTCGCTGTGATTTGGTGGATGGCATGCGGGCCCGGATGCTTTGAAATGCCCCGCATGTAGATAGAGCGGCTAGTCATATAGGAGTGCTCAATATTGTGCACCGCGACCAAGGCGGAGAGGAAAACGAGAGAACTACGTACTTAATGCATGAGTTTAATTAGGGTAGTTTTGTAAAGTACAAGATACATTCATCCAATCGCAAAATGCCTTGGTTCATGAGATTTGAGCCCTGTAAACCGGAAGGGAGGGAGTACTGCACACGTTGTAGTCTAGTCACTTGTTGAAATCTCTAGAAAGGCAAATACTCCTTTCCGGTTTACACGGCTATACTACTCCCTCCGTCTAGGTGTGTAAGTCATCTTACGAAAACCAAATAGTCCCAAAACACTTAGGCGCGGTGCATTAACTTCTACCTTGTTTCTTGTTTCTTGACATATCAACCAATAAGAGATGAGAGGTGTGCATGCTTTTAATGACTTGCAATGGCTAGTTCATTGCATGCAATGCTATTAATTAGCAAATAAACATTGGTGACCCCAGGAGGAAACGGTGCTAAGCGCGTGGACCTATGCAGAATGAGTATCAACCAATGGATAATGGAGTTTAATTGTTAAACAATAGCAATTTTGTCTCATGCAAGAGCCTGGCTAGTACTCCAAGGAACCGCACCACGCGAGCTTTCGCAACTGCCACGTTCGGGTTGCGCTTGGCTCTTCGCCTCTTTGAGAAGACGAACAATGATGTTACTCCTACTTCTACAGTATCAAATCCACTGCTGCATGTCCGCCCACCTCGTGTGGGAGGGATAGCGTGTAGCGAAAGCTTCTACTTACTGCTCCTGCCTTTGCGTCTATGACAGGTGGGCCCAACAGGTGGTTGGCCCTCCTGTCATGCAGCCAAAGGCAGGTCCAGTTAAGGCACCGGAGCTCAGTCCGCGAGGGAGAGGGCATTGTAGTAATCAAATTTCTCGGTCTTGTACGAGTTGACGCGACACATCAAAACACTGCACTCGATATAAGTCTTTTTACACATTTAAAATGGGCTACTTCGTATGTAGGAGTAGACATATTCTGCTTCGTATGTAGTCACTTGTTGCAATCTCTAAAAAGACTTATATTTGGAAACGGATGGAGTACAACGCATGCATGCATGCCGTGACTTTCCTTTTGATACTTGCATGTGTTGATTTGATGCACCTTGCCAAATTTTGACTATAAATTTAACTAACCAAATTTTCATGCATGTCACAAAAAATTACGGGGCTGTTTGGATTGTGACTATGTTTGTCTTATGTTGCCACATTATTTTTCCCACACTTGCCTAACCTGAGTTGCTCAAATTGTTAGACACACTTTGGCTTGCCTAAGGGAATCTTGCCACATTTTTTGTGTCTATGACATGTGGGGTTCACTGCTAATAAAAAAATTCTTGTCTTAGGTGTGGCTTATAAAAAAGACTTATATTTAGGAACGGAGGGAGTAGAAAATATAAATAATAATGCATGTTGGCGCAACCCACGTTTCCGCTAATTTTAGCCATGGGCTTCTTCACAATTTTTACGAGGGGTTGGTTGTTCATTTAATGGAGGGACTTGTAGTACCAGACTTGAACGATACAAAGTGCAACCTGGCACACCGTAACACCACTTGGAACAAGCGGGTAGCTATCTCAAAAAAAAATCAACAACTAAAAAAACCGCGACCTGGCATGCAGTAGTACACAATTTTAAACGATTGTTTTGATGGAGTGAAAAAGGAAAACTACCCCACTACGTATATATAGGACGGAGCCTCCGCGCTTGCTTGCTAGGGTTGCTCTATTCACACACTCTCATCCTCTCCAGATCTAAACAAGATAGGGGTAGTAACACTGTCTTTCTCCCTTCAAAAAACACTGGCTTTCTATCCTCACCGCTGGTTACAGATTCGGACGTATCCCCCTCCGCCGGTGAAGGGGAGGAGGGGCAGCGTTTAGGCCGTCGTCGACAGCGAGGGAGGAGACCCACTGCCAGCCGCACCGTTATCTCTGGCCGAGCGCCGGCACGGGAGGTCCTCCGATCCCTTCGTCGTTGCCTGTGGGCGGATCCGGCATCCCGCCGCCCACCTATCCACATCCCGACGACCTTCAGGTATATCTTCGTTCGAAACCGCCTTAGCTCTACTTCCCCAGCTCACTACGTCGCTGCATGTGCATCATTTTCTACCTCTCAGCCCCTCTCGATCGGATGGTCCAACGTCACATATTTGTTTCTTCTATTGTTAGAGGTAACGCTACTTCATGGAGTCGAATCTTGTACTCCCTCCGTCCAAAAATACTTGTCATTGAAATGGATGTATCTAGATGTATTTTAGTTCTAGACACATCCATTTTGATGACAAGTAATTCCGGACATAGGGAGTACTTGTTCAAACAAGAAATAAAGTGGGGGTGGGGGAATTTAGTATGTACATAAGACTTGGTACAAACAGGAAGGAAAGGGAGTGAAAGTAGTACAGACTGGTCATCCAACCGGTCTCTTGGTCGAAAAGGGAAATATAGGGGTAACGCTGTACACAGTGGTATGACCAGGACTAGATTTGCTATCCACAGATAGGAGTAGGTGGCTAGAGTGAACAAAAATGGGACCAACCCAGATATGTTTCTTGGATGTTTGTTTCTCGGGGCAACAAACTATGAATCACCACTTTATGCCCCTGTTTACGTACATGCTGCTGGACTGTTGGTGCACCCACTGTCCCATGCCCTTATACCAAATATTTAGGCTCCGTTCGGAATAAAGGGGCAGAAAACATAGGTCTTGATGAAAATAGAGGAATAGGAAAGGAATGTAGGTATAAAACTATGGAACAGCGAACCGGAGGAAACTCTCAAGAGAATGTGTTCGGATGGACTACGAAATGTACAGATTTTTTTTTGAGTAGCATGCTTTGTAGTATGAGATGCTATTTGTTTATTCAGCTGCACAGTGACTACTCTTGTCCTCACCTCACGTACCACACGTAGGTTAATTTTTTATTCCGGCAACACAGCACAACAACCTATCTAACGCATGGCAGCGAGCGCCTGCCTCGGGCTTCCGCCCAAAAAATGAGCAGCGCGTGGATGTTTCTAATCCTATGGAATCAGTACTACCAGAACAGCTTTCCTATGAAACACTATTCACCGTTCCCGTGTTCCGAACAGTTGGAAGGGAAAGAATACCGTAGGAATTGTGTTCCTACGAAAATCCTGCACCAAACCTGTGAACCGAACGCAGCCTTAGCTATTCTTAATCTAATGTCCCTGGTAAAAATGAAGCCATGCCACTGTTATAAGCCATGACAAGTTTAGCCAAATGTTTTTGCCTGTAATTGTTTGAGACTCTGACTGTTTCCTCTGTGCCTTTTTGTGCAAACAGGGATATCCAATTCACCTGGTTGCTGTTGTGACCTTTTGGTGCACTGCACAAAACTCTTCTTAAAAGAAGTGACTTTTGTGCTGTTTAACTGGAATGTCAGAATGGAACAGTTGGTTCATTTTGGTGGAACTGCACAAAGGGAGATCTGTGTTCCAATCCTCATCATTCATATTGGCGCCATAACCTTCCTTTAGGTAAGAATGATATTTAATGCATGTGTTCATCTCTATTTTCCGACTGCCATGAGAAAATAATGCTGTTTTTTACTAGTACACTTGTACTCCCTCACTGACAAAACCAATTCTGAATTAGAAGGCCAATCATGTACTTGGTTTCACCAACTGGTGAGGAGAAAGAGAAACAGATCATGAAGAGGAAGAAGAAGAAGAATAAACAGTGCCAAGGCGATCTTGCTGAAGCCAGAGGCCTCAGTCGAGGCCATTCAAGGGCTCCGGCAACGACTACCTTACATGTGACACAATCCTCCAGGGAGCCCTTCCACTTTTGCTGTCTCACTTAATTAATTAGGAGTACTTAAGTACCGCTAATTTATTACTGCCTAATTTTCCTGTTGGAGTTAAACAAATCTTTAGTAGGACCCTATGCTGAATCATGTACGTGTGTATGTTTGTCTATGGAGGTGAATCATGTGGTGGAGCAGGGAGGGAATATTATTAGTGTCATGACATAATAGTGCTATTGTTTTGCATGTCAATTTATTGCCATTGGTTCAATGATGCAATGTTTTGCGTATTGTCCATCATGAATTTGATGCTACTATTTGAGTAATATGCTAATGTCTTCCTATCCTTTCTCACTAAGCTAATGAAGGTTTCACCTTGTTCCTACTTGTGCAAACAGAGATCATGTTGTGCCAGTCATACATTTTAGTGGAACTACACAAGACAATACAATGAACTGTATCCCAGCCGGTGCTTTAACTCTGCTGGAAGTTCTTGATAATCTTTCGATATAATCTCAGCACTGGTAAACAAGAGTGATTTCAACCATACATTTGAAGTGCACAAAAATATATACTATTGTGTGATTCCAGTGAGTGCTTTATCATCTCTTATGGGACTACATGAATAAGCTTTTTTCTCAGGTTGGTACGGGCCTAAGGCCTTCATCCATATTAGTTTGCTGTCATCTCTATTTGTATCGTGCTACTGTCATGAGAAACTCCTTTATCTTTGCACGTTAAAGTTTTGCAACCTATGATAAATGGCAATGCTTTGAGTGTTGAGTTGAGCTAATTGGCACTGATTAAATAAACTAATACCTCTCTTTAAGCAAGACTACTATGTTGCTAACTTTACCCATTAAGATAATGAGGGTGCTCTATTTGTTAGTGTATGTTTCATCAACTAGTCCCACTATTACAGTAATCTCACTCTCTCAATATATGTGCCAATAGGGATGCTCGATTTGGTGGAACTGCACAAAAACTTTGGGTGCTTCATTGCCTCGACAGCTTCCATCCTTTCCTGTCAGTCGCTAATCTCCGCTTGCTTTCTTCCTTTGTTGTCAGTCGCTTGGCTTATCTCGGCTTCCAGTCAAAGGAAATAGTAATTGATATGCTACCTCACACAGGTTGGTACTGGTATTTATCCTGATTATTGTGCCTGTCATATGTATTGGTAATTTGGTATTGTGCTACTGTTTGCCGATTTCATAAAGGAGTAATTTGGAGCCTGAACTCACAGGAAAATCATTACATCGGTTGATTTCAGTAGAACTGCACAAAATGATCAGATGGACAGGTACTGATGCTGCTGCTATGTACTCCAAAGTTCATTCAGACAAGCATCGATGTTGACAAGAAGTGCCTATATTCATTCGAGTATCAACCGGCGTCAACCAATTGTCAAACTCCAAGTATTAGGAGAGTGAACGCCAAAAATATTGCTTGGTGCATAGCCCAGAAAAACGCAGTCCAGTCTTTGGTCCCAACTTGTGCCTTTTGGTTATCGGCACATATGGTAGCGAACTATATGGCATGGAGTCTAAAGATTCCAGACAAGTTGGTTGACGCGTATATTCATCTGGCACTTAATCAGTCTGCACGCCAAGGATGCTCCATTTCAGTTGAACTGCACAAAAAATTTGGGTGGTTCATTTTCTCAACCGCCTCCTTTCTCGTCTGCAATGTAGAATTTTGGCGAGATACAGGACCAAGATGAGCCAGTAAACTAGTTGGATGAAAGTAGTGGCCAAGTTGCTCAAACCTCCCTCGGCACGAGGCCACTATTTGAGGATAAACCTACAAGCAAAGTTCAGATTGTCTGTGCTGCCTCTTATGTACTCAAAAGTTTACTCGTATAAGAACTAATTTTAGCAAGAAGTACCTCCGATTGAACACCATTTACCAGTCTGTACCCTAGGTAATTAAAGTTCGTCCATGGATCATATTGGCTGTGATCTCAATCATTTGGATGCATAAACATACTGAACATGTGTATATCTGAATCTTTTTGTGAATTATGTATGAATATTGTCATGTGATCTATCAATCATTTGGATGCATAGATATGCTGAGCTTGTGTATATATGAATCTTGTGAGTTGTTGATAGTGAATGTTGGCTATGAATATGAACGTGGCCTGTGAACCTGAGTTTGATATGAATGTTTACCTTTTCTGTTGTATTTGTGTGTGAACTTGTTAGTATGCCTACTGTGGGGTATAAAACGCAGGTCTCTTATAAAAGTAATGCTGTGTCCAATTTATGTTTTCCCTTCTAACCACATTATATATATTTATATTATTACTATTATCGTATATTTTATAGAGACTTATATATACATTATAAAAACATCCCACGTGTTATTAACTTATAAAAGTAAATGTTTAACAGAAGTTGGCAAGGAAAATCCTGGTTGTTTTTGACTCACAGGCAAGGAAAATCCTGGTGATTGCGTACAAAAGCTTGCGAAGATTTGAAGGACCAATTTAATAATAACGCGCTCATTTTTATTTTGAGCAATAACTCGCTAATTTCTTAATTATATATATAAAAAATGTGCCTCTCCGGTTTATTCTTTGATATTAATTGCTCCTTCTAACATAACATTATATATATAACGAGCCCACCTAATACGTGTATTTCAAGGAAGTGCAAATGGGCTGGGTTTTCTTAGAAAATATAAATGGGCCTGATTGACGTGAAATTATTTGTTCACCCAGCCCAGCAAATGGACTGTACATTCTAGAAAACATGGGTTAAATATATGCCACATTTTCGCAGGCTAACATGTGGGCCAATAGGTCGAAGCCTACGCAGGGCGTTGTCAACTTGGTCAACAAATGATTGTGTCATCCACGGCCATTGGATTTATATCCAACGGCCGGCATGCACGTTCAATCTCTCGTCTTCTTCCTCCAGCGTTGCCGGGACCGCCTGGTCCGGCCTCCGGCGGCTAGCGGCTCTGCTTAGCACGCATCGCTGTGAAGCGCTACCCAACCGCCGGCCAGGCTATCCCTCCACCCCTCGACACCTCCTGTTATTCTCCACAGACTACAGCCCCACGCTACAATAGAACCAGTTATAACCCTTCTCCTCCTCTCAATCTGCGACTCCACTGCCGTGTTTTCCCATCTCCGAGTCGTTCTCGTCCGGGGCCTCGCCGTTGTCCACCGCCTCGCTGCGTTCGGTGCGGCGTGGTCAACAAATGAGAGTCATCGGAAGAGGACTGTATGTGGAGAGCCTGACGGCTGGGACCCACGAGGTCCATGGCCGCACGCAAGGAAAGTTCCTCCTTATTAAGCTGAAAAAAATGTTTCCTCCACCTGACAGCTGGGACCCACCGGCTGTATCTTCGCACGGAAGGAAGTGCCTCCTTGTTTTGCGAAAAAAATTATTCATCCCGTTGACAGCTAGGACCCGTCAGATTTGGTGACTGACTTGTGGGCCTACTAAGCGGACGTGTACGCACGGCTTTGTCAACTTAATCAACAAATGATTCTAGCAGCTGGACTGTTGGATGTTAATCCAACAGCCGTGCTCCTTCTTCAACCTCTGTTCTTGCTCCTGTCTCCCGTGAGCGGCACCGCGGCTGTGCTGCCGCGCACCCGAACTAGTGAAGTTTCCCACTCCTCTCCATCTGCGACTCCACTGCCCCGTCTTCCCCATCTCCGGGTCGTTCCAGTCTGGGTGCGCTCGGCACGGTGTGGTCAACGTGGTCAACAACCGAGAGTCATCGGAAGATGACTGTACGTGAGAGGCTGACAGTGGGGACGCACCACGCCCATGGACGCATGCATGCAACGGAACGCGGCGAGGTCAACGTGGTCAAGGAACGACTTCCATCGGAAGTATACTGTACGTGGAGAGTCTCAGCTGGGTCCACGGCCGCAGCAAGTAAGTGCCTCCTTATTACACGGAAAATAATGATTCCTCCAACTGACCGCAGGGACCCACTGGACGGGCCACCGTATTTTGCGGAAAAAACGTTTCCCCCTGACTGCTGGGACCCACCTGACAGACCACCGTATTTCGTGAAAAAAATGTTCCCCCCGATGTCAGCTCGGACCCACCGGAATTGCCTCCTTATTACACAAAAAAAAATGAATACTCCCCCGGCTAGCTGGGACCCACCTTGGTGGGAGGCTGACTTGTGGGCCTACTAAGTCGACGGGGACGAAGGGCTTTGTCAACTTAGTCAATATGAATGATTCTAGCTCCCGTGACCGTACGATATCCATCCAACGGTCGTAGTGCTTCTTCAACCTCTGGTCTTCTTGCTCCAGCCGCCCAAAGCAGCGCCGGTCGTGCCGCATGCTCGTGCCTCCCGTGGCCGGCTGTGCTGCCGCGGAGGCCTCACCGCCCCCTACTATTCCCACCGCTGGCCAGGCCCTGCAGCGACGGCAGCCTCACACCGCAGCCGAACCAGTGAACCCTCGTACTCCTCTCCGCGCAGGCTTCCACTACCGCGTCTTCCCCAGCTCCGCGTCGTCCCCTTCCTAGGCCTCGCCGTCGTCCACCGCCATGGTGCTCTCCGCACGGCGTGGTCAACGTGGTCAAGGAACGACTTCCATCGGAAGAGTAATGTACGTGGAGAGGCTAACAGCTAGGTCCACGGCCACAGCCCAGTTTTTTTGTGATTTGCCAAGTAAGTCGCTTTGTCAGGCCTGTTGGGCCGCAAATCTTTCAAGACGAGGAGAGCTTTCATTCGGCTGGCCGAGAAAATGGCCCATCAGTAATGAGAAATGGGTTGTACATTTTTAAAACACATCAAACCGGCAATTAGTTTCAAATATCTTTTTTTTCATTTCGAGATTTTAAATTACATTAATTTTTATGCATGGAGAATTTGTTGGATATATTGATATACATTTATTTTTAAAATCAGTTTGAATGTGAGTCAAAATTTTGGGATTAAAAATAGTTCGGACCGCACCGAAATATGCAAAATCTCGTATAATTTTTTAACCGTGGCCACAATATGGGTTGTAATGCTAACAAAAAGAATATGGGCTCCAAAAAACCTTAATAATTAGCAAATGGGCTGTAAATTATTAGAAATAATGGCAGATGGGATGTATGCCGTTTTCCACAGATTTGAGGCTTTCCCAAAAAAAAAGGTTGACGCACAAGCAGTGACTGTTGGATGGCCATCCAACGGCCGTCGTGCTTCTTCAATCTCTGCTCTTCCTGCTCCTGCCGCTCAAACAAGCGCCGGCCGGACTGCCTGCTCCCTCCTCCCCGCGGCCGGCTCTGCTGCCGGGCAGGCCTCACCGCCCCACCATACTCCCATCGCTGGCCTAGCCATCCCTCTACTCACCCACACCTGTTGTTATTCTCTGGCTACGGCAGACGAACCAGTAAACCCTCGTACAGTCGTACTCCCCTCCGCGTGGGAAACAACTACCGAGTCTTCCCTGCCTCCGTGTCGTTCCCTTCCTAGGCCTCGCCGTCGTCCACCGCCCTGGTGCTCTCGGCGCGGCCTAGTCAACGTGGTCAACGACCGACATGCATCTGAAGTGGACTGTACGTGGAGAGGCCGACAGCTGGGTCCACGGCCACACGCAAGGAAATGCCTCCTTATTACGCGCAAAATAATGATTCCTCCACCTGACATCAGGGACCCACCGAAAGGGCCTCTGTATTTCGTGAAAAAACGTTACCGCCGCTGACAGCTCGGACCCACCAGCTATATCTTCGCACGCAAGGAAGTGCCTCCTTATTACGCACAAAAAAATGACTACTGCCCCTGCTAGCTGGGACCCACCATGGTGGGAGGCTGACTTGTGGGCCTACTAAGTTGACTGGGACGGGGGCCTTTGTCAACTTTAGTCAATATGAACGATTCTAGCTTCAGTGACCGTACGATGTCCTTCCAACGACCGTAGTGCTTCTTCAACCTCTGGTCTTCTTGCACCAGCCGCCCAAAGCAGCGATGGTCGTGCCGCATACTCCTGCCTCCCGTGGCCGGCTGTGCTGCCGCGGAGGCCTCACCGCCCCCTACTATTCCCACCGCTGGCCAGGCCCTGCGGCGACGGCAGCCTCACACCGCAGCCGAACCAGTGAACCCTCGTACTCCTCTCCGCGCGGGCTTCCACTGCCGTGTCTTCCCCGGCTCCGCGTTGTCCCCTTCCTAGGCCTCGCCGTCGTCCACCGCCGTGGTGCTCTCCGCGCGGCGTGGTCAACGTGGTCAAGGAACGACTTCCATCGGAAGAGTAGTGTACGTGGAGAGGCTGACAGCTGGGTCCACGGCCACAGCCCAGTTTTTTGTGATTTGCCAAGTAAGTCGCTTTGTTAGGCCTGTTGGGCTGCAAATCTTTCAAGACGAGGAGAGCTTTCATTCGGCTGGCCGAGAAAATGGCCCATCAGTAATGAGAAATGGGCTGTACATTTTTAAAACACATCAAACCGACAATTAGTTTCAAATATCTTATTTTTTCATTTCGAGATTTTAAATTACATTAATTTTTATGCGTGGATAATTTGTTGGATTTTATATTGATATACATTTATTTTTAAAATCAGTTTGAATGTGAGTCGAAATTTCGGGATTAAAACCAGTTCGGACCGCACCGAAATATGCAAAATTTCGTATAATTTTTTAACTGTGGCCACAATATGGGCTATAATGGTAACAAAAAGAATATGGGCTCCAAAATAAACCTTAATAATTAGCAAATGGGCTGTAAATTATTAGAAATAATGGGAGATGGGTTGTATGTTGTTTTCCACGGATTTGAGGCTTTCCTAAAAAAAGGTTGACGCACAAGCAGTGACTGTTGGATGGCCATCCAACGGCCGTCGTGCTTCTTCAATCTCTGCTCTTCCTGCTCCGGCCGCTCAAACAAGCGCCAGCGGGACTGCCTGCTCCCTCCTTCCCATGGCCGGCTCTGCTACCGCGCAGGCCTCACCGCCCCACCGTACTCCCATCGCTGGCCTAGCCATCCCTCTACTCACCCACACCTGTTGTTATTCTCCGGCGACGGCAGACAAACCAGTAAACCCTCGTACAGTCGTACTCCCCTCCGCGTGGGAAACAACTGCCGAGTCTTCCCTGCCTCCGTGTCGTTCCCTTCCTAGGCCTCGCCGTCGTCCACCGCCCTGGTGCTCTCGGCGCGGCCTGGTCAACGTGGTCAACGACCGACATGCATCTGAAATGGACTGTACGTGGAGAGGCCGACAGCTGGGTCCACGGCCGCACGCAAGGAAATGCCTCCTTATTACGCGCAAAATAATGATTCCTCCACCTGACATCAGGGACCCACCGAAAGGGCCTCTGTATTTCGTGAAAAAAACGTTACCGCCGCTGACAGCTCGGACCCACCAGCTATATCTTCGCACGCAAGGAAGTGCCTCCTTGTTACGCACAAAAAAATGAATACCCCACTGCTAGCTGGGACCCACCATGGTGGGAGGTTGACTTGTGGGCCTACTCAGTTGACTGGGACGGGGGCCTTTGTCAACTTTAGTCAATATGAACGATTCTAGCTCCAGTGACCGTACGATGTCCATCCAACGGCCGTAGTGCTTCTTCAACCTCTGGTCTTCTTGCTCCAGCCGCCCAAAGCAGAGCCGGTCGTGCCGCATGCTCCTGCCTCCCGTGGCCGGCTGTGCTACCGCGGAGGCCTCACCGCCCCCTACTATTCCCACCGCTGGCCACGCCCTGCGGCGACGGCAGCCTCACACCGCAGCCGAACCAGTGAACCCTCGTACTCCTCTCCGCGCGGGCTTCCACTGCCGCGTCTTCCCCGGCTCCGCGTCGCCCCTCTCCTAGGCCTCGCCGTCGTCCACCGTTGTGGTGCTCTCCGCGCGGCGTGGTCAACGTGGTCAAGGAACGACTTCCATCGGAAGAGTACTGTACGTGGAGAGGCTGACAGCTGGGTCCATGGCCACAGCCCAGTTTTTTGTGATTTGCCAAGTAAGTCGCTTTGTTAGGCCTGTTGGGCTGCAAATCTTTCAAGACGAGGAGAGCTTTCATTCGGCTGGTCGAGAAAATGGCCCATCAGTAATGAGAAATGGGATGTACATTTTTAAAACACATCAAACCGACAATTAGTTTCAAATATCTTATTTTTTTCATTTCGAGATTTTAAATTACATTAATTTTTATGCGTGGAGAATTTGTTGGATTTTATATTGATATACATTTATTTTTTAAATCAGTTTGAATGTGAGTCGAAATTTCGGGATTAAAAACAGTTCGGACCGCACCGAAATATGCAAAATTTCGTATAATTTTTTAACTGTGGCCACAATATGGGCTATAATGGTAACAAAAAGAATATGGGCTCCAAAATAAACCTTAATAATTAGCAAATGGGCTGTAAATTATTAGAAATAATGGGAGATGGGCTGTATGTTGTTTTCCACGGATTTGAGGCTTTCCTAAAAAAAAGGTTGACGCACAAGCAGTGACTGTTGGATGGCCATCCAACGGCCGTCGTGCTTCTTCAATCTCTGCTCTTCCTGCTCCGGCCGCTCAAACAAGCGCCAGCGGGACTGCCTGCTCCCTCCTTCCCGTGGCCGGCTCTGCTGCCGCGCAGGCCTCACCGCCCCATCGTACTCCCATCGCTGGCCTAGCCATCCGTCTACTCACCCACACCTGTTGTTATTCTCGGGCGACGGCAGACAAACCAGTAAACCCTCGTACAGTCGTACTCCCTCCGCGTGGGAAACAACTGCCGAGTCTTCCCTGCCTCCGTGTCGTTCCCTTCCTAGGCCTCGCCGTCGTCCACCGCCCTGGTGCTCTCGGCGCGGCCTGGTCAACGTGGTCAACGACCGACATGCATCTGAAATGGACTGTACGTGGAGAGGCCGACAGCTGGGTCCACGGCCACACGCAAGGAAATGCCTCCTTATTACGCGCAAAATAATGATTCCTCCACCTGACATCAGGGACCCACCGAAAGGGCCTCTGTATTTCGTGAAAAAAACGTTACCGCCGCTGACAGCTCGGACCCACCAGCTATATCTTCGCACGCAAGGAAGTGCCTCCTTATTACGCACAAAAAAATGACTACTGCCCCTGCTAGCTGGGACCCACCATGGTGGGAGTCTGACTTGTGGGCCTACTAAGTTGACTGGGACGGGGGCCTTTGTCAACTTTAGTCAATATGAACGATTCTAGCTCCAGTGACCGTACGATGTCCATCCAACGGCCGTAGTGCTTCTTCATCCTCTGGTCTTCTTGCTCCAGCTGCCCAAAGCAGCGCCGGTCATGCCGCATGCTCCTGCCTCCCGTGGCCGGCTGTCCTGCCGCGGAGGCCTCACCACCCCCTACTATTCCCACCGCTGGCCAGGCCCTGCGGCGATGGCAGCCTCACACCGCAGCCGAACCAGTGAACCCTCATACTCCTCTCCACGCGGGCTTCCACTGTCGCGTCTTCCCTGGCTCCCCGTCGTCCCCTTCCTAGGCCTCGCTGTCGTCCACCGCCCTAGTGCTCTCGGCACAGCGTGGTCAAGGAACGACTTCCATCGGACGTGGACTGTATGTAGAGAGGCTGACAGCTGGGTCCACGGCCGCAGCAAGGAAGTGCCTCCTTATTACGCGGAAAATAATGATTCCTCCACCTGACAGCTGGGACCCACCGGATAGGCCACTGTATTTCGCGAAAAAAACGTTTCCTCCTGACTGCTGGGACCCACCAGCTACATCTTCGCACGCAAGGAAGTGCGTCCGGGCAAAAAAAACAATTCGCCCCCTGACTGCTGGGACCCACCAGCTACATCTTCGTAGGCAAGGAAGTGCCTGACAGTTGGGACCCACCTGGTCGAAGCGTACGTAGCATTGTCATTCTGGTCGCGAACGTGTACGTACATACTGGTCAATGTAGAGCCGCGCACGTGTCGTAGTAGAGGCGCGCACGTAGCATGTACACGTACGTACAGCGGCCAGTGTGCAAGAATGAAAATACGGCCACGTACGTACATACGGGCAGGGTCTCGAACGCCTACTCGCGCATACGTACGGCCAGGGCTCGTGTACATGGCTGGGTCGGAACGGAGAAACAGCGTCGTCGTCGTGTTCATGGGGAGCCAACCGGCTGGGTCAGAACGGAATGCGTCGTCGTGTTCATCGGGAGGGCTTGGACGGAACAGCCGATGGGAACGAGGCCTGGCGTACCGCAGAACGGAGGAAACGGTCTTGTGTTCGACCGGCCACGTTTGAAACGGGATCCTGTTCATCGGGAGGGGTCTGGCGTACCGCAAAACGGAGGAAACGGACCTCCTACGGTCGAAATGGGGGTCCTGTTGATCGGGAGGGGTGTGGCGTACCGCAAAACGGAGGAAACGAACTTGTGTTGGAGCGCTACAGTCGAAACGGGGGTCCTGTTCATCGGGAGGGGTGTGGCGTACCGCAAAACGGGACTCCACAGGACACTGTTCATCTCCACCGTCGACCCCCTCCCGCCTCCACGGGCTGCTGTTCATCCACCATCGACCTCCTCCAGCCTCCACCTGCGACTGTTCATCCAGCCTCCACCACGCGCTACTCCACCGGCTACTATTCAACCATCCCTCTCCACGGGCTCCTGTTCAACCACCCCTCCACGGGCTACTGTTCGTCCAGCCCTCCATCGTCTACTGTTCATTCTGCCCTCCACGGGGTGGTCCTGTTCATCCTACCCTCCACGGGGTCCTGTTCATCCAGCCCCAACCGGCTCGATCGATCGGGGTCCTGTTCATCAAGAGGCAACACCACGGGGTCCTGTTCATCCATCCCCACCGGGAACTGTTCATCCAAACCCCCCAGCAACGCTCACTGTTCATCCAGAGGCAGCATCGATCGGCTTCAGTTAGCAGCAGTAGCGAAGGAATCGCTCGATCGGGTTCAGTTAACAGCCGTCGATCGATCGCTCGGGTTCAGTAACGCGTAGCCTGCAGTGCAATCACTCAGGTTCAGTTAGAGCCCAACGCCTCGCTCGGGTTCAATTAGAGCCAACGCCTCGCACACACGCGCGTACGTGTACGAGAGAAACGCGCATCGCTTGGCCCTCGACCTCCCACCGTAACCGGGAACTCCCCGAAATTTTCCTCGCCCTCGCTTCTACCACGGTTTTTTCCGTCATGGACGGCCCAAAGAATGTCATGCAGCTGCGTCTCCGGCCCGCCCAGGACGAAAAGCCCATTTTCTGTCATGATTTTTTGTCATAGAAGTAGGAGCCCACCACATCTCTGATGATACCGGGTTTTGTCACAATTATCGTCATAGAAGTGTCATATGTATGACAGAAAAAAAAATCGTTCGGCCCAAAATGTCACGGATGTGTCTTTTTTTTGTAGTGATTGGAGAGTAACATCCACAGAATCAATCGAGAGAGGAAAAGAGGCCGAGGAGAACGTGACCACCAAGAAGAACTCCTTGGTGTTGAAGCCAGGGGAGAAGTGGACGGTAGATCGGAAACGGCGATGAACCTGATCGGCCACGGCAAGGCCGGCCGAGAAGTCCCAATGGAGAAGACCCTCCATCACCCCACCTTTCTTCTTCGACAACTATCGGTTAGTATCGGTTGATCCTAAGTTTTTGCTTCTTCACCTGATGTTTGCTATTCTTAGAATGTAATTTTATTTTGTTTTGCTTGCTGTTTGAATAAAATATCAAGATCTGAATTTCTTAAATGAGAGAGAGTCTTCACATAACTACATAATTATTTAACCACTCATTGATCTTCACTTATATCTTTTTGGAGTAGTTTTTCATTTACTCGTGTGCTTCACTTATAGCCTATGAGTAAATAGTTGAATGATTTGAATATCATAAATCAGAAATTGTATATGTTTCGTATGCTTATCCCATGGGGAGTAATGACTTCACATATAAGAAGTAGAGGTGGTAAATTTATTGAAGGTTAGCAAACATTGTATTGGTCACTTGAACAATTCACGAAAGAATATTGAGGGAAGAGAGATTTCACATATAAATATACTATCGGACATCTTTTGTAATTGTGAGCACTCATTAAAATATGACATGCTAAAAGGTTGATGTTGGACAAGGAAGACAACGTAATGGGTTATGTTTTCTTATATCCGAAATAAAGTATATTGTCATGGATCATTCAACATGCTGAGCTTGCCTTCCCCCCTCATGCTAGCCAAATTCTTTGCACCAAGTAGAGATACTACTTGTGCTTCCAAACATCCCTTAAACCAGTATTGCCATGAGAGTCCACCATACCTACCTATGGATTGAGTAAGATCCTTCAAGTAAGTTATCATCGGTGCATGCAATAAAGATTGCTCTCTAAATATGTATGATCTATTAGTGTGAAGAAAATAAGCTTTATACGATCTTGTGATGTGGAAGCAATAAAAGCGACGGACTGCATAATAAAGGTCCCTATCACAAGTGGCAATATAAAGTGACGTTCTTTTGCATTAAGATTTTGTGCATCCAACTATAAAAGCGCATGACAACCTCTGCTTCCCTCTGCGAAGGGCCTATCTTTTATTCTTGTCTTATACCTTATGCAAGAGTCATGGTGATCTTCACCTTTCCTTTTTACATGTTATCCTTTGGCAAGCACTTTGTGTTGGAAAGATCCTGATATATATATATATCCAATTGGATGTAAGGCATCATGAACTATTATTGTTGACATTACCCTTGAGGTAAAAGGTTGGGAGGCGAATCTATAAGCCCCTATCTTTCTATGTGTCTGATTAAAACTTTGAACCCATAAATATCGCGTGAGTGTTAGCAATTGTGAAAGACTAAATGATAGTTGAGTATGTGAAGTTTGCTGAATCAAAGCTCTGACATAGACTCTTCCTGAAAATAAGATGAATTGTAATTGTTTGATGACTAATAACACGGTTCATTAGTTTTCAAGAAAGTTTATGATTTATACTTTAACATGTGAATAGTTTGTTACTTGATCATGAAAAGTTTTATGAGATGAGCTACTGTTATGACATATGATGATGCTAGAAAAGGTGATTGAAATTATCATTGATCAAACTTGTGCACCTGCTAGCATTCACACTTCATAAATTATTTCTTTTATCATTTACCTACTCGAGGACGAGCAGGAATTAAGCTTGGGGATGCTGATACGTCTCCAATGTATCTATAATTTATGAAGTATTCATGCTATTATATCATCTGTTATGGATATTTATGGGCCTTACCAAACACTTCTATATTATTTTTGGGACTAACCTATTAACCGGAGGCCCAACCCAAATTGCTGTTTTCTTGCCTATTTCAGTGTTTCGAAGAAAAGGAATATCAAACGGAGTCCAAATAGAATGAAACTTTCGGGAGAGTTATTTTTGGAACGGAAGCAATCCAGGAGACTTGGAGTAGATGTCAGGGAAGCCACGAGGCAGGGACGCGCGGCCCCCACCCTCGTGGGCCCCTCGTGGCTCCCCTGACCGACTTCTTTCGCCTATATATATCCATATACCCTAAAAACATCGAAAAACACAATAGATCGGGAGTTCCACCGCCGCAAGCCTCTGTAGCCACCAAAAACCAATCGGGACCCTGTTCCGGCACCCTGCCGGAGGGGGGATCCCTCACCGGTGGCCATCTTCATCATCCCGGCGCTCTCCATGATGAGGAGGGAGTAGTTCACCCTCAGGGCTGAGGGTATATACCAGTAGCTATGTGTTTGATCTCTCTCTCTCTCTCGTGTTCTTGATTTGGCACGATCTTGATGTATTGCGAGCTTTGCTACTATAGTTGGATCTTATGATGTTTCTCCCCCTCTACTCTCTTGTAATGGATTGAGTTTTCCCTTTGAAGTATCTTATCGGATTGAGTCTTTAAGGATTTGAGAACACTTGATGTATGTCTTGCATGTGCTTATATGTGGTGACAATGGGATATTCACGTGATCTACTTGATGTATGTTTTGGTGATCAACTTGCGGGTTCCGTAACATTGTGAACTTATGCATAGGGGTTGGCACACGTTTTCGTCTTGACTCTCCGGTAGAAATTGGGGGCATTCTTTGAAGTTCTTTGTGTTGGTTGAATAGATGAATCTGAGATTGTGTGATGCATATCGTATAATCATACCCACGGATACTTGAGGTGACATTGGAGTATCTAGGTGACATTAGGGTTTTGGTTGATTTGTGTCTTAAGGTGTTATTCTAGTACGAACTCTATGATAGATCGAACGGAAAGAATAGCTTCGTGTTATTTTACTACGGACTCTTGAATAGATCGATCAGAAAGAATAACTTTGAGGTGGTTTCGTACCCTACAATAATCTCTTCGTTTGTTCTCCGCTATTAGTGACTTTGGAGTGACTCTTTGTTGAATGTTGAGGGATAGTTATATGATCCAATTATGTTATTATTGTTGAGAGAACTTGCACTAGTGAATGTATGAACCCTATGCCTTGTTTCCTAGCATTGCAATACCATTTGCGCTCACTTTTATCGCTTGTTACCTTGCTGTTTTTATAATTTCAGATTACAAAAACCTATATCTACCATCCATATTGCACTTGTATCACCATCTCTTCACCGAACTAGTGCACCTATACAATTTACCATTGTATTGGGTGTGTTGGGGACACAAGAGACTCTTTGTTATTTGGTTGCAGGGTTGTTTGAGAGAGACCATCTTCATCCTACGCCTCCCACAGATTGATAAACCTTAGGTCATCCACTTGAGGGAAATTTGCTACTGTCCTACAAACCTCTGCACTTGGAGGCCCAACAACGTCTACAAGAAGAAGGTTGCGTAGTAGACATCACTCATCAATGTTATTCAAGTGATGTTGGTTCGTCGGACCTTGCCATGCCAAAGGCGGCCTCTCCTCATGTGGGAGTTTAATCCTGAAGGGCCGCGGACACTTCAACACTTCCTCGGCACTACGCACAAAGGGATGTGGAAATTATTTTCCGGGAAACGAAAGCAGTGGCCGGATACTACCGAAGACACCGGCCTTGACTGTAACCATCCGAATACAACGGTAAGTACTCGTCCGCCCAACACCTCCTAATAAGGTATCCTGTGGTAAGACACTAAGCAAACCATCTTTTTCCAGGGCTGGATAAAGAAAGCGGAACGGATTAGGTGTCCGGCCCCTCTTCCCGAAGACTCAGTGGACCCCGTGTTAACAAGGATGCTGGCACCGACACCGTACCAGGCGCCATTAAGGGAGGGCAAGGTGGAGAGTGAGAAGACCCGGGATGACCTTCGTTGCGGAGGTAAGTTAGATACTGAGTCCGGAGAAATCGACATTTCCTCGTCTGAAGACAAAGGCGAAGGAGAAGCAAGCACCCCTTCTCCATTCAGGAAGAAAAGGGCCGCCTCCGAAGGTTGAGAGGGGCGGTCTCCCAAGAGGAGCAAGATGCCATCGTCGGGCGGCTCGGGATTGGAAGGCGACGCCGTTGAACAGCTCCGTCGTGAGGACATGCCTTCGACCAAATCGTAAGTGAATCCGGGGTGTTTTGATCACATCTCATTCCTTTCCTGTTACCGAAGTGACATGTAACGTACATGTGTATCTTTACAGTTCGACGCAGAGTTTTCCTAGGCAATCCTCTTCTTCGGGAGATCTTCTCCCAGAGATGATGGAAAGCGAGATGCCTCCCCCGACCTCCTCGCCCAAGGCGGATGACTCCGAAGTGTCATCTCGGAGGGTTTTTCTTGATCAACAAGCGGCGCGGGGGATGAAGGAGGCAGTACCCGAAGGTGAACCTCCGATCGTCTGGGATTCGGGGGCCAACAATGAAGGCCCCGGACTATCCGGTTTCCAGCCAACGATGATTCTGGAGATGGGTGAACAGGTTCCTTCAAAGGATGGTCATGCTCCTACAGCTACTTTCGGAAACCCGGCGGCACCGGATACGTTGAGGGATATGTTGCGAAAAGCATCTGTCTCAGAGGAACAGCGTACCTTGATGGGTACGGTGGTTGAGAAGATTCTGTCTGCGAAAAGCGGATTGAATGAAGCCTTCATGAGCCTGCTAAGAGGCCTCGAGGTTTGTGATGTAATATTTTCAACTATATTTTAATTGCAAAATGCACCTGTGTATAGGTAGTAGCCCCTGAGACTCGGGTTGGCTTCCCATGGGAGGCGAACGGAGGATCAAGAAGAAACACTCAAGGACTAATCTGGTTAATTGGAACACAGGTTGTTTCTCCCCTGACGACTACCCGGACTACGGATATTGTCGAGTTGCAGCGTAAGCTTGATGTGGCAGAGAATCACATTGTGTTAATCAATATGTGTCTTAACGAGTCACAAGGTATGTATTCGGAGTAGTCCTTACACATACGTGTTTGTAATATAAGCGTGACGCTGAAAGT
Organism: Aegilops tauschii subsp. strangulata; assembly: GCF_002575655.3. Taxonomy (NCBI): domain Eukaryota; kingdom Viridiplantae; phylum Streptophyta; class Magnoliopsida; order Poales; family Poaceae; genus Aegilops; species Aegilops tauschii. The sequence goes on along the minus strand of NC_053038.3, from coordinate 118,618,456 downwards.
TGCATACTGGGATGGATGCAGATGGTGCCGCCGCCGTTGAGATTCTTCGGGCGGAGCTGGCCCGAGCCAAGGAGCAGGCCCGGTTTAGTAATGCGGCTGCCGAAAAGGCATCGGCTGAGTTAAAGGCCGAACAAGCTGCTCGGCGCCAAGACGAGGAGAAAATATCCACGATGGCGCTCGAACTAAAAACTTCTACTAGCCGCTGTGAATTGCTTGAGATGGAGAATGAAGCCAAAACGGCTGAACTTGACAAGGCCTTGAAGAGGCGAGAGAAGCGCGGTCCGAATCTAGAGTAGCCCGTGAGTAGATTCGGCAAGCTGGGGAGATTGCGGCCGGTAAGCCCTTTTTACTACAGACTAAGTTCAGCGATCCGAACTATGCTCAGCTGAACCAAGTGTGGAGTTCTCCAGACGAGTTTTTAGACTTGCCGAAGAGTTCTTTCGATGCGGCGCGGTTTTACCAAGAGCGAGAGGGTATGCAACGGAGAAGCTTTTCTGGTCACAATTTGACGCATCAAAGCGTCCTCTGTTGCTGAATGAACAGATGTCCCAATGGGCCGAGCTTCATAGGATATCCGGCGCTGCCATGAAGAACGCCATAATCCGGCTGTGGCCGACTGAGCCTATTCCGAATAGCTACTTCGGCTTGGTGCAGCGGCTTGTTGATGTGGCGCCACGTATCGACGCTGTTAAGCGGTCGGCGTGCATCGAGGGTGCATGGATGGCCTTTGCCCGTGTCAAGACATACTGGGGGAAGATGAAGGCCATCGATGTTGCGGCGAAGAGTCCACCCAAGGGCAAGGACCATCATGCACCGGAGCATTAGTTTGATGACAACTTAGAGGCTGCCCGCTTGATAGAGGGTCAATGCTCAAAAGGCATAATATTCGAGTGAACTCTGTACGAATTGTAAAAGACAATTTTTATAATCAGCCTATATTTTAGTTTTTCCTAAAAGGCTTTTGTTCCTCCTGTGCGGCCGTTTGTATATGATCTGAAAGTTTTCCAGTCGTCGGCTTCAGCCCCCTCGTAGGAAATACGGGGGTGTTCTGAAAAGCATCTGAGCACTCTTGACCCAACGTCTTGGTCCATGAAGGAGGTGTCAATGCGGTGAACGAGGCAATCGGACTATGGGGCGTTAACACTTTCACTTAGCCATAGGAGTTTTATAGGGGGGGCTACGATATAGCCCCTGGTATGTGTACGGCTTATTCCAATATGGTGCGTTACATATATGACCTGAAGAAAAAGGTCCTTCGTATAATACGAAGGGAATCACGAAAGATCCCGATAAGTCATCGAGTGGTTGACCAGCTCTCGAGGCATCATGACAGTCGGTTTTCGGCTTTCTCTACTGAGGTGCTTGACCAGATGAACCGGAAGCACAATCGCATTAGTTCTCCCTTTACTACCCTAGCCGATAGAGCGGAACGTAAGGTAGCAAGCACAGGAGCCGGGCAACCCAACCATTGACCCAAGACATAATTCGGAGCTGATGCATATAAGGCCAAACTCGCGACGCCGAAGTACGCTATAAAGCTGTTCGGACTTTGTCGGCAACTCATTTGTTCCCATACCGAGCCCTTGGCACGTTATGCCGAGGTATATGTGTGAAATAACCATAGGAGCCACATTCATTTTTGAAAAAGAAACGAATGATGAATGTGGATTATGTTTTAGTGGGACCTGAGTGATATGCCAATGGTTACTTCATAGATAAAAAGACCACAACCCCAGCTATTTGACATGCCCGGGGTCGAAGGCGGAGGAAAAAGGCATATTACAGGCTCGAAATAAAGAGTGCGGTCTACAAAAAGTTATTTTGGACCTCCTGTCACACGTCTACGCCGTCTGTCCTCGGCGAGGGGATTCCTGGACGGAAGTGGCCCCCTAGGTGAGTGTACGGATCCGAACTTCGATAGAGTCAGTTAGATGTTTGTCCTTTGCGTCACCTGTTTTTAAGAGATAATGAAGAAAGAAAGAGTAATTTAGAGGAAAAAAATGTTACAGAGATATTTGCAGGCTTGTCTGTATTGTGCTTCCGCCGATGCCCATGGTATCTTAAGTGCGTAGTTATGTATGCGCGATACCAATTTCGCAGGTATATGAGGTGGGCGGCGGAAGCCGAACTGCTATGTCCGCTCCAGAATTGGTCGATCCTGTTGAATGGAGACCGGTGGCTTAATGGCCAACAAGGTATGCGGTTTAATAAGACCGTTTTGTACTGAAGTTGCGGCAGTATAATCTTCAGTCCGGAGGGAGTGCTTCTCCTGCTCCCTAATAGAGTTGTGTGTCGCGTATACCATTTTTACTCTTTTTACTTCGGGGGGAAATTGCTTTTGACCCCCGGTATTTGGTTGGTGAGTCCCTTCGTCGTCCCTATCATCGGGCGGCCTCCTCCCCTTGTGTTCGGCGTTGAGGTTGCCGGCCTGCTTGAAGACCCAACAACTTCTGTTGGTATGATTAGCTGGTTTGTCGGGGTGGCCGTGAATCTGGCAGGGTCGATCCAATATCTTGTCTAAGTTGGATGGCCCGTCTCTGTTCACCTTGAATGGCTTTTTCCGTTGACCGGGCTTGGGACCACTGAATCCGGCGTTGACCACTGTGTCGCGCGTTCTTTCATTATCATTGCGATGTTTGTGTTTGTTACGTCGTGGCTTGCCATTACCGTCTCGGACTTCGGAAGTGCCCGAATCACTGGTGTTGTTGCTTCTACGAGCGAGCCATCTGTCTTCTCCCGCGCAAAAGTGGGTCATCAGAGCGGTAAGGGCTGACATGGATTTTGGTTTTTCTTGACCGAGGTGGCGGGCTAGCCACTCGTCCCGGACACTGTGTTTGAAGGCCGCTAGGGCTTCCGCATCCGGACAGTCGATGATTCGGTTCTTTTTAACTAAGAACCTAGTCCAGAGCTTCCTGGCTGACTCTCCGGGCTGTTGGACAATGTGACTTAAGTCATTGGCATCCGGTGGCCAGACATATGTTCCTTGGAAGTTGTCGCGGAAGGCGTCTTCCAAGTCTTCCCAGCTGCCAATAGAGTTTTCCGGCAGACTGTTTAACCAGTATCGAGCTGGTCCTTTGAGTTTTAATGGCAGGTATTTGATGGCATGGAGGTCGTCGCCATGGGTCATGTGGATATGGAGGAGGAAGTCTTTGATTCATACCGCGGGATCAGTTGTTCCGTCGTATGATTCGATATTCATGGGCTTAAACCCATCTGGGAACTCGTGCTCCATTACTTCGTCTGTGAAGTAAAGAGGGTGCGTGGCGCCTCTATATTGGGCCACACTGCGACGTACCTCCAATGGAGTTCGTTTGCGGTTTTTGGCCCGGGCGTGGCTAGGTTAGTCACGTCCGAATAGGTAGCCGTCGTCGTGTGTCGAGGCACATGCTCGCGATCCGTAGATCGATCTTGTAAGTCCTGCTCTAATGTCCAGGCCCTGCCGAAGGTCGTCTGTATAACTCCGAGCTGTTTTATTCCTGCCCTTACGGCGAGGTGGGCGGTCTGGTGTTCGGCTTGAGTTGCCGCTTTATCACGACCGCGTGGCGGTCGGTCGGCCGCGTTGTGAGAGGATGGTACGGGCTCCAGCGCCTCGTCATCGAACTGAGGTAGCAATTTGCGCTTCGGATAATTTTTGGCTGGGCCACTAAGGCCGTATTCCTCGGCGGCCAGGATTTTGGTCCATCTATCATTGAGCAGATCTTGGTAGCTTGAAGCTGCAGCTGCTTCTTTTTCAGGCTCCTTGCGATGGCTATTAGCTGGCGTTTAAGACGCTCCTGCTTGAGAGGTTCCTCAGGCACGATGAAATCCTCGTTGCCGAGGCTCTCCTCTTCCTCAGAGAGCAGAAGATAATTACTGTCCTCCGAGTCTTTGTGTATGGCCTGTTCATCAGGGCTAACGTGCCCGTCATTCCGTTCGTCATGCTCGGAGATTGCCCCAACGGGGTCTTCATTGTCTTCGGCATCGTCCAGAGTATTGTTTTCTCCGGTGCCGGTGTTGTTGTCTTTTGCATGACGTGACTTAGAGCGGCGCCGCTGACGCTGTTGTCTGGGCTGTGTCTCAGGAGGGTTGTCCTCAACTGGATCCTCTTTGTCATCGCTGTTAATTTCTTTAGGTGTATCCACCATGTATACGTCATACGAAGAAGTGGCCGTCCAGCGTCCGGTAAGCGGCGGGTTTTGGCCCTGCTCCTCATCGTCATTGTCGTCCATACCGTTGATGTCTTCGGAGCCGTAATCAAGCACGTCGATTAAGTCCTCAACAATGGCTATAAAGTGGGTGGCGGGTGGGAAGCAAGATTCTCCATCGTCAACCCCTAGTTCGAACCGGACATAGTTCGGCGCTGGGTCCCCTGCCAAGGACAGGTTCTTTAACGAGTTCAGCACATCGCCCAAGGGCGAGTGCTGGAAGATGTCTGTGGCGCTGAACTCGAAGATCGATAAGCGATCAAGTTTGGCGTCCCCGGACTCACATGGTTCGGAACTTATAACCAGAGACGAGTCTGGCGTTCCGGTGACACAAATATTGTGTGAGGTTAAGTCCATGTGCGGCTCCAACGTCGGGGAATCTGTGGCCTCCATGGTGGGGTTGAGCCTCCAATCCTTGGATGGTGCAGTATGCTCCGGATCTAAGGCCAGAGCAGTTACAGTAGCTATCTCCTGAACGCGGTCCAATGACAGATTTAGGTCATGTTCATCGAGGTGACCAGGAGCGGTTGCCGCGGTCTTGAATCCGGCGAAGATCAAATCTCCGCGGATGTCCGCAACGTAGTTCAAGCTCCCAAATCTGACATGATGGCCAGGGGCGTAGCTATCGACCTACTCCATATGGCCAAATGAGTTGGCCCGCAGTGCGAAGCTGCCAAACACGAAGATCTGTCCGGGGAGGAAAGTTTCTCCTTGGACAGCATCATTGTTGATGATTAAAGGGGCCATCAAAACCTTTTGGGGACGGCACAGTGGAACTCTCAATGAAAGCACCAATGTCGGTGTAAAAACCGGCGGATCTCGGGTAGGGGGTCCCGAACTATGCGTCTCAGGTCAATGGTAACATGAGATAGGGGACACAATGTTTACCCAGGTTCGGGCCCTCTCTATGGAGGTAATACCCTACTTCCTGCTTGATTGATCTTGATGAATATGAGTATTACAAGAGTTGATCTACCACGAGATCGTAATGGCTAAACCCTAGAAGTCTAGCCTGTATGACTATGGTAATGAATATATCCTCCTCCGGACTAAGTCCTCTAGTTTATATAGACACCAGGAGGATCTAGGGTTACACAAGGTCGGTTACAAAGAAGGGAATCTACATATTTGGTCGCCAAGCGTGCCTTCCACGCCAAGGAGAGTCTCATCCGGACACGGGTGCAGTCTTCGGTCTTCGTGTCTTCACAGCCCATCAGTCCGGCCCATGGCTAATAGGCCGGACGCCCAAGGACCCCCTAGTCCAGGACTCCCTCACTAAGGACTAGTCCTTCGCCAATCTCTGACCAATTGAGGGGAGTGCGACACTTGCATCCATACAATACTTCAAATGGTGCCATTTGGAGACTTGATCGATAGTTGTTGTTGTATGAGAACTTGGCAAAAGGGAGGTAATCTTCCTTTTTAGCAGCATGTGCTAAGACACAAGCTCGAAGCATGTCTTCATTAGGGTAGGCTTGACTTCCAGGTTGGCTAGGTATCCATACGTAACCAATTCCAAGCCAAAATATTCCACCTCTTCAAATAGGCCTGGTGCCTTTCTTTCATCATGGCACTCATGGAGCAAGCCTTTCTGCTTAAGGCGTCTACTACCCCGTTAGCCCTCCCAGGGTGGTATTGAACACTGAGGTCATAATCCTTGATCAATTCCATCCATCTCCTTTGCCTCATGTTCAATTCCTTTTGAGTGAAAAATATATTTCAGATTCTTGTGGCCAGTGTATATCTCACACCGCTTCCCTAGGAGGTAATGTCGCCATGTCTTCAAGGCATGGACCACCGCCGTCAACCCAACATCATGTGTGGCATAGTTACCTTCATGGGGTCGTAGCTGTCTTGAAAGGTAGGCCACGACTCTACCTTCTTGCATTAGAACCCTTCCCAGTCCGGTTTGGGAGGCATCATAGTATATCATGAACTCCATGTGAATATCAAGTGTTGCCAGAACTGGGGCTGGGTCAATCTCTTCTTGAGTTCTCGGAAGCTCCCTTCACACTTGGGCGTCCATTCGAACTTTTTGTCCTTCTTCAACAGCCGAGGCATAGGTCGGGCAATGTTGGAGAAACCTTCTGATGCAGAGCATCCCAAGGTCATCCCGATGGACCAATCATCGTCTCACCAAGTGCCTAGTGGACCCACGACTCGAGCACGTGCAAGAGCTCTTGAAACCGAGGTGACATCTCTCCTTTTCGAACTACCACTCTCTATACACGAGACATGGCTGCTACCTCAAACGGGGACACTTTGCATACTCAGGTACCTTGGAGAAGCTAAGGAGCAAAGCGGACCGGAAGGAGAAGATGGACGCGAAGAAGGAGAAGAATAAGAGCTGCCGAAGAAGCTCCAGCCACCGGACGAACGGTCTGGACCGGACGTCTGGAGCCTGAAGCCAAACCTGCCCAAGTCCCAAGCTACAGCGAGCGGACGGCCAGCCCGGACCGGATGACCGGCCTCACCCTCTAGCGAGCGGACGACCGAAGTCACCGGACGTCCGGCACCGCACCTACAGAACAAAACTAGCGGAAGTATGAAGACACCAGACGTCCGGCGCCGCCTTCACAGAACCGAATTAGCGGAACACCGACGACTTCCGGACGTCCGGCCGTTCCTATGCCACCGGACGACCGGTCCCCAGCGGACGTCCGCTGCCTGTGTGCCCGCGACCTCGGGCTGATGCCCTTGTACCCTTCACTTCGACCCCCATTTGTACTACGACTATAAATAGACCTCTCCCACCTCCTAGTTAGGGTTAGCATTGGTTTAGCTCATACTTGAGATAGAGCTTTGCTCATCCATACGGATCTACTCCACGAGAGAGACTGCGGCCCCTCTTCGGAGAAGATCCACGTTGGATTCAAGACCTCCTTTACGGAGAAGACCATCATCAAGACCTCCTCACGGAGAAGAACCGGTTACCTCTTGTATCGTCCCTTGTTGACTTTGGATCGTGTATCTCCCCTTGTGTTTCGAGGATCTAGCGCATGTGTGATCTATTCTTGTTGGTTGAGTGATTTCTCTCGTGTTTCCCTCGTGACTTCCCTTGTGTTTTCCCCTCGTGTTCATCGTGGGATTCGCTCCTTTCGTGAAAGATCGGCCACATAGGGTTCCACCCTACATCATCTTGGTATCATGAACCACGTTAATCACGATTTCAGAGCCTCCCCTCTTCGTTTTCTAGCTTGATTTTGTTGTTTTTTGTCCTAATCCGAAAATTCCCACCAAAAATAGGCCCAATTTTTTTTTGTGATTTGTTGGTGTGATGAAGTTTTGTTGGATTTGATCCATGGATTTGCTTTGCCTTGAGTGGATCTAGCTTTTCCCCAATTTTCTCCACTTTCCATCCACGAAATCGCTCGAATTTTTCCCCCAAAATCCCAAAATTCCGCCCAAATTCGCGCCCCGCATCTTGCACATCGCGTTGACCCCAACCCACCGGACGACCGTCAGTTTACCGGACGTCCGAAGCCCTTGGAACGACAGGACGTCCGTCATCCACTGGACGACCCGAACCAGTCGACAGAACCAAAACTATGGATTTCCGAGCCTACCGGATGTCCGACGACCGGACGACCGCAACTTCCGGACGTCCGTCAAAGCCCGACGGAACTGAATTTCTCCCCGAAAGTTCTCAGCCACCACATCCACTTCCGCATACACATTCCTATACCACCACCACTTCCGCATACCACCTCCATAGCTTGTTCGCTACCCACCTTCGATGGTTTTGACAAGTTTTGATCTTGGAGAATTTGAGTTGTGGTAACCGTGTCCTTTTGTGTTTCGGCTATCTAGGTACGGTTCGACATCGACATCACTACCGCTCATCTTCGCCACGGACTACTACGATCAGCTACATCGTTTTGGTATCAATCTCATCTTGGTATCGTGATAGCCTCATACTTTCTTACAATTGCATTTGATAACCCCATAGCCTTACTTTTGCGTAGCTTACCCATCGAGACTAGCCTTTGAGTATTGCCAGCAACGTGACTTGTGCACATTAGTGATCATACTTCCCATAGCATACATACCATATCTTCGTGGTGCATATCTTGGTATCATCTCTTGTGTCACAAAGTTGTCATCGCATACACAATTGCTATCTTGGTTCGTGAAGCATTGCATGAGAAAAGATCTCAAACAACAAAGAGCCAAACAAGCTTTTAAGCAAAAGGGAAAGATAAGAAAAGAGCTTATAAGCAAGAACCATAGCATCATACAACATTAAGATTGTCATACTCGATCATCTTGGATCATATCATCGGAACATCATACATATAGCATACTTTGGATAGAAGTAGTTGCATTTTTGCTTAGTAGGTTGTGCACAAGTTCGTATCCGCCTATTTTGCAATCGTGCTAGCGTCTCTCTAGTGTTGTGCAACACGAGCATCTTGGTGGATTCCACATTTTGGCTCACCCTTGGTTGCACAACCCCACATTATCTATTTGCGTGTGTGTTTCCTTGTACCATATCTTGCTATTGGTCTACTTGTTGCATTTGCAAATTTGTGAATCTTTTCCAACATTATTGAAGCTCACTTATAGTTGCATCAAATTTTGTGCCACCATCCTAACCAAGCTCCACCATAAGCTTTTACTTGTGTAGGTGTGAGAAACCGACAAGAATTGGTACCAATTGTGCTATTTCCTTTGTTACACATTGGAGTGTTCTTGATCCATCTTCAACATCGGTCAAGGTACATTTGGTATTCGTCCTTCTCTTTCTCCCACTCACATATCTTTGTTTGGAATGATGGATAGGCCAACCACTTCTACCAACCCACTCTTCTTGGAGCAAGACGACAACATGTCATCCTATGTCACAAAGAGCCACCTCTTTGGTGCACAACGAGCTTTGCATCAAGAGCAACAAGCAATGAGCGACCGCATGGACAACCTCGCCACCGACTTGCGACTCTCCGAGCAACGTACAAGGGACTACTTCGACAACAAGCTCGATGAACACAAGCACGAGAATGACGCAAGAATGGATGAGATTCGTGCCTTATTGGTCAACCGCTCTTCTACCACTTCGTCCTACTCAAGAAGGAGCCGCTCGAGTCGACACTCCGACGACACTATATTCGGCTCAAGTACCCCGACATTGAACACTCTTCGTCGTGCCGCGCGTCAAGATCGTCATGCCAACCGCAATCCTCTACACGACACCGACTCTCAAGAGCACCGACAACGTCAAACCCAAGCGGCATTTGCACAAGCACAAGAACGACAACGGCAACGACAACACGAACAAGAGGAGCAAGCGCGACAACACCAAGAAGCACAAGATGCTGAGGCACAACGTCACGAACAAGAACTACGTGAATCCCAAGCACTTAAGACGCAACAAGCCCTCCGAGATTCAAGTAGAGCCGTCGCCACACGCAACCGGCAAGCTCGTGAACAAGAAGAAGCTCTTCGTGATGAAGTCCAAGAACGCATCTATGAAGCGCGGGCACATCGTCAAGCTCCTCAAGCTCCTCGTCAAGCTCGACAAGTTCCTCCACAAGCTCAACGAGTACCCCAAGTTCACCAAGAACATGATGACTATGAAGAGCCTCCACGCCAAGAGCACTATGTGGTTGACAATCCTCCACGTCAAGGGCGTCATCATCCCCGACCCCAACACAATGAAGAGTAACGCTATGGCAAGCTAAAGTTCACCATGCCCAAGTTCACCGGAAGCAATGATCCCGAGGAGTATCTCTCATGGGCATTGAAGGTCGACAAAATCTTCCGCTTGCACAACTATGAAGAAGAGAAGAAGATCGCAATGGCATCCCTTGAGTTCCAAGATTACGTCCTCATTTGGTGGGAACAAATTGTTGAGAGGCGAGAAGCGAAAGGTGAACCACCCATCACCACTTGGGCGCAAATGAAAGATGTCATGAGAGCACGGTTTGTGCCAACCTACTAGAACCGCGACCTCTTCAAGAAACTCCAACTCCTCAAGCAAGGAACCAAGAGCATTGAAGAGTACTACAAGGAAATGGAGATTGCCATGATAAGAGCCAATGTCAAGGAAGATGATGAGCAAACTATGGCACGTTTCTTGAATGGACTCAATCATCCTATCAAGAAGATTGCCGACTTCCAACCATACTCGAACCTCATCGAGCTAGTGCATCAAGCTACCAAAGCGGAACGTCAAGTGCAAGATGACTTCAAGTATGCCAAGTTCTCATCCAAGGCCTATGTTTTCTCCAACACACAAGCTCCTACGACTCCAACAACTTCTACTTCAACGAAGCCATCTACAAGCAACGGCGACAAGTCAAGTTACAAGAAAATTTCGACAAGCTCAAGTCATCCTCCTACTACAAGCAACTTCAAGCCGAAAGCTTCATCATCATCTACTCCAACCGACGAGACCGTCAAGACAAGTTCCTTCAAACGCTTCACATGCGGCGGCCGAGGCCCCAAGTCCTTTGAGTGTACAAACAAGCGCACCATGATCCTCAACGACGACGAAACCTATGACTCCATGAGTGAAGAGGAGATGGAAGCCCTTGAGCAAGTGGCCATGCACCGGCAAGTGAACGAGGATGAAGATCAAGTATTTTGTGATGAGGATTCAAGCCCCGCTCTTGTTGTCTCCAAGGTCTTGACTCTTCAACATCAACAAGATGAAGACCAAAGATGCCATATCTTCCACACGAAGGCCGGTATCAATGGACGGTCCATCAAGGTCATCATCGATGGAGGGAGTTGCCATAACTTATCAAGTGAAGAATTATGCTCCAAGCTCCATTTGGTCAAGATGAAGCACCCGCACCCCTACAAGGTTCAATGGCTAAGAGACAACGGCACCATCCAAGTCGAGCATAGGGTACAAGTCTCTTTCAAGATCAGAGCTTATGAAGATACCTTGGAGTGTGATGTCCTTCTGATGACCGTGTGCCACCTCCTTCTTGGACGGCCATGGCAATTCGACCGAGGTGTCATCCACAACGGGCGCACAAACCAATATAGCTTCAAGATGAAAGGGAAGGAGTTTGTGCTACGACCTATGTCTCCAAGCCAAGTGCTCGCCGACAAGCAAGCCACCCATCGTGGAGAGAGTAGTGAGAGAGCGAGCCACCAAAAAGAGAGTGAGCGCCACAAGCCAAAATTGAGTGCCTCCATGATGAGCGACAAGAAAAACCTAGTTCTATTTGCCACCAAACATGAGATGAGAGAAGTGTGTGAGAACCCATCAAGTGTCCTACATTATGTCCTATTGTGCAAGGACGAGGCACCACAAACTAACAACACTCACAATCTACCTTTGGTGTTATCTTCTCTATTTAAGGAATTCCAAGATGTTTTCCTCGACGAGCTACCTCCGGGTCTACCTCCACTACGAGGTATCGAGCACCGAATCGACCTCATCCCTGGAGCACCACTTCCAAACAAGGCTCCCTACCGCGTCAACCCCGAAGAAACCAAAGAAATACAAAGGCAAGTAAAGCATCTCATAGATCATGGACATGTGTGTGAAAGTTTGAGTCCTTATGCCGTACCGGTCATTCTTGTGCCAAAACGAGACGGTAGCTTTCGCATGTGTTCCGATAGACCTATCAATGCTATCACCGTTCGCTATAGGTACCCCATTCCACGCCTTGATGATATGCTTGATGAACTTAGCGGTGCCACTATTTTCTCCAAAATTGATCTTAAAAGTGGTTACTATCACATCCGCATACAAGAGGGTGATGAATGGAAAACCGCTTTCAAAACAAAGTTTGGTCTATATGAGTGGTTAGTCATGCCTATGGTTTTATCGGAAGCACCCGGTACTTTCATGCGTCTTATGCATTATGTGTTTTGCCCTTACATTAGTGAATTTGTTGTTGTCTACTTCGATGATATCCTTATTTTTAGCAAATCTCTCAAAGAGCATGTCACCCACCTTCGCACCGTGCTACAAACTCTTCGAAAAGAGCAACTTTATGCTAATATGGAAAAATGCCTCTTTGGTGTTGATAAGCTTGTTTTCTTGGGTTTTGTAGTCTCTTCTAAGGGTGTTCATGTTGATGAATCTAAGATCAATGCTATTAAAACTTGGCCCCAACCAACCAATTTGCAAAAAGTACGTAGTTTTCTTGGTTTAGCCGGTTTCTACCGTAGATTTGTGAAGGATTTTAGCACCATTGCTTCACCTTTGCATGCTTTGAGTAAGAAAAATGCACCGTTTGTTTGGGGAACATCCCAAGATATCGCTTTCAATGAGCTTAAGAATTTGCTTACTCATGCTCCCGTGCTTGCTTTACCCAACATTGACAAACCTTTTGAAATACATTGTGATGCTAATGGTAATGGCATAGGAGGTGTGTTAACGCAAGAGAAGCGCCCCATAGCATATTTTAGTGAGAAACTCTCCGGCGCGTAACTCAATTATCCCATCTATGACAAAGAGCTATATGCTTTAGTGCGAGTTTTGCATGAATGGGAACATTACCTTCGCCCTCATGAATTTATCATCCATACCGATCATGAAACGCTCAAGTATCTTAAGGGTCAAACTAAGTTGAACAAGCGTCATGCTAAATGGAGTGAGTTTATAGAGTCTTTTCCTTATGTCATCAAATACATTAAAGGGAAGGAAAATGTTGTGGCAGATGCACTTTCCCGTATATGCATGCTTGTTACTCAACTTGAATTGAATGCCATTGGCTTTGAGCATATAAAAGACTTGTGTGAGCATGATCCTACTTTTGCCATTCCTTATGCCAAATGTTTGATGCATACACCTTGGGAACGATATTACATCAAGGATGGTTATCTTATGAGAGCTAACAAACTTTGCATCCCCGAGTCTTCTCTTCATTTGTTACTTTTGCAAGAATCTCATGGAGGTGGCCTCATGGGGCCATTTTGGATGCGACAAGACACTTGCTACGCTCTCCAAGAACTACTTTTGGCCAAAGATGTTTCGCGACATCAACCGCTTCACCAACCGATGCTCTACATGTCACAAAGCTAAGTCTAAAGCTCAATCTCATGGCCTTTACATGCCACTCCCAATTCCATATCAACCATGGGAAGATATTAGCATGGATTTTGTGCTTGGTTTGCCTAGAACTAGGAATGGCAAGGATTCCGTGTTTGTTGTAGTGGACCGATTCTCTAAAATGGCACATTTCATTCCTTGCAACAAGATAGACGATGCTTCACATGTTGCCAATATCTTTTGTACGGAAATCTTGTGCCTTCATGGAGTGCCAAAGACGATTGTCTCGGACCGCGACGTCAAGTTCTTGAGTTACTTTTGGAAGACCTTATGCGCCAAGCTTGGAATCAAGCTTCTATTCTCCACGGCATACCATCCGCAAACCGACAGCCAAACAGAGGTGACGAACCATACACTCTCCACTCTACTACGCGTGTTGATAAAGAAGAACATCAAGGAGTGGGAGGAGTGCCTACCTATCGCTGAGTACGCCTACAATAGTGCAAGACATTCCACTACCGGCAAGTCCCCCTTCGAGGTCGTCTACGGTTTCAACCCGTTGTTCCCATTGGGAATTCTTCCTCTACCACTACAAGAGCGCATCAACATGGACGCGAGCGACCGAGTGAACCACCTCAAGAAGATGCATGAAGATACAAGGCACACCATCGAGCGCCAAGTACAACGACTCGCGACCAAGCTCAACGTCAACAAGCAACCCATCATCTTCAACATTGGAGATATTGTGTGGCTACACCTTCGCAAGGACCGTTTCCCAAATGAACGCAAGTCCAAACTTCTATCACGAGCCGATGGACCCTTCAAGGTGCTAGCACGCTACAACAACAACAACGCCTACAAGATCGACATCCCACGCGACAAGTACACCGTGGGCGACATCTTCAATGTCAACGATCTTTCTCCATACCATGGTGATGAGGATTTCAATCCGAGGTCGGATCTTCTCGAAGGGAGGGGAGATGATGCAGAGCATCCCAAGGTCATCCCCATGGACCTATCATCGTCTCACCAAGTGCCTAGTGGACCCATGACTCGAGCACGTGCAAGAGCTCTCGAAACTGAGGTGACATCTCTCCTTTCCGAACTACCACTCTCTATATACGAGACATGGCTGCTACCTCAAACGGAGACACTTTGCATACTCAGGTACCTTGGAGAAGCTAAGGAGCAAAGCGGATCGGAAGGAGAAGATGGACGCGAAGAAGGAGAAGAAGAAGAGCTGCCGAAGAAGCTCCAGCCACCGGACGACCGGTCTGGACCGGACGTCCGGAGCCTGAAGCCAAACCTGCCCAAGTCCCAGGCTACAGCGAGTGGACGGCCGGCCCGGACCGGACGACCAGCCTCACCCTCCAGCGAGCGGACGACCGAAGTCACAGGACGTCCGGCACCGCACCTACAGAACAAAATTAGCGGAAGTATGAAGACACCGGACGTCCGGCGCCGCCTTCACAAAACAGAATCAGCGGAAGACCGACAACTTCCGGACGTCCAGCCGTTCCTCAGCCACTGGACGACCGGTCCCCAGCGGACGTCCGCTGCCTGTGTGCCCGCGACCTCGGGCTGATGCCCTTGTACCCCTTCACTTCGACCCCCATTTGTACTACGACTATAAATAGACCTCTCCCACCTCCTAGTTAGGGTTAGCATTGGTTTAGCTCGTACTTTAGATAGAGCTTTGCTCATCCATATGGATCTACTCCACGAGAGAGACCGCGAGCCCTCTTCGGAGAAGATCCATGTTGGATTCAAGACCTCCTTTACGGAGAAGACCATCATCAAGACCTCCTCACAGGGAAGAACCGGTTACCTCTTGTATCGTCCCTTGTTGACTTTGGATCGTGTATCTCCCCTTGTGTTTCGAGGATCTAGCGCATGTGTGATCTATTCTTGTTGGTTGAGTGATTTCTCTCGTGTTTGCCTCGTGACTTCCCTTGTGTTTGCCCCTCGTGTTCTTCATGTTCATCGCGGAATTTGCTCCTTTCATGAAAGATCGGTCGCATAGGGTTCGACCCTACATCACCTTCTGTGAATTTTTGATAATATTCCGCTAATCTGACGAAGTTTCTAACCTCCTTGATGATGGTTGGGGATTGCCACTCGGTCACAGCTCCAATCATGGCGGCGTTTACTGACAATCCTTCTTCAGCCAGAACATGACCCAACAATCCAACTTTGCGTAGCCAAAACTCACACTTGCTGAATTTGCCATACATTTGGTGCTCTCGGAGCTTGTCCAAGACCATTCTCAAATGCTGCTCGTGCTCTTCTTCCGTCTTCGAGTAGACAAGTATGTCATCAGGATGACCACAAACTTGTCCAAGTACTCCATGAAGACCTTTTTCATGAGGTACATGAAGTAGGCTGGGGCATTGGTTAACCCAAATGACATGACTGTATACTCATACAGGCCATATCGGGTTACAACCGGCATCTTGCTGGAGCGGTCAAATACTTATGATTGGGAAAGACGAAAGGGGAAGCAATATGGATGGGGTGCCTAGTAAGGAGGTTAGTACTACACAAGCTTGGTTTTAGCAAAGGCCGAATGGGCCAAACACATTCATTGAAAACCAAATGGGTGATGTAGCCATTCACAAGTTCCCAGAGGGAAAGTATGACTTACATCAAAACACAAAAATCAAACACAAACATAGCATGGTTTCATATGAACCATCTAAAGGACTCGACTTCGCATAGGGGATACATGACCTATCCTACCCTGCGGGTTGCAGACTAGCACATCCTAGTCTTGAGTGGTGCCTAGGTGGTGGAATGCTCGGTCGCGTACTCTAGCTCTTCTGGGTCTTCCTCCTCATTGGCATATGTCTGACTTTCTTTATTACTCGAGGGAGTGGGGGAGCGGAGGAGCTCAACAGGGCATTGATTTGTCGGGGTGTGGTGAAGAGTTTGCGGTAATCCCTTGCGATCAAGCGGTGTTTCTATGATGATCCTCTATCCTTGGCAGGCGCATTCTCTGGGGGTCTTCCACCTTGGTATGCGACTACGGGCTGTCCAGGGGGAGCACCTTCACCTTCCTTCTTTATCCTATCTGTCTTCCCTTGTGCTTGGCGGAGAAGTTCCTTGGTCTCATGAAGTTCCTTTCGGAGGTCCATCGATTCCGAGGCCAAGTGTTGTGCCAAGCTGTCGGCACATAGCCCGAAGTAGGTCTTGAATCGGAGTGTGAGTCCTTCCTCCAAGGGTGGAGCTGGTGCACTGCTCTTGTCATCACCCTCCTTCCGATAATGTAAGTAGTGGGTTTCTGGCTTGTCCGCCATCTCGGGAAGAAGGTCTTGAAGGCGGGTTAGTGCCTTGAGTGCAACTGTCTCGACGGCGAGGACCAGTGTTACCATCTGGCGCCCCTCGAAGAACCAGCTCATCGTAGGGTCACTAGCCTCCACGATTACTTCCACATGGTACTTCGTCTTGGTGTCGTTGATCCAGTGCTCATGGAGGTGAAAGTGGGGCTCAGTAAAACTGGCACTTCTTGAGGCTATCCCCGAGAAGCACAGGGATCCGATGGTCAAGAAGTCTTTGGGTACAGTGGTCATTTACAAAAGTTTCTGAAGGGGACATATTAATAAGGAGAAATATATCTTAGGTTTGGAAAAATCAGAAAAGGAGAGAAGTTTTGATAGTTTTGAAAATAGTTTTATCCTAACTAACATCCATGCTAACTAAGGCTTCCTACAGTCAGTATGGCTCTCATACCAGCTCTGCGGGAACCCCAAATTGCACAGTCGAAGCCACCAATTGTGCATGCATAGTGATCCCAAGGATCAATGTTCATTGGAAACAACAAACTGAATATCAAGAGTTTACATCCATTACATAGTGTCTTGCATAAATGAGACCATTATGGTCAAGTCTTACATCAATAAAGCCTCAAGGGCTAAACATCAAATAAAACATCGCAGCGGAAATCTTAGTCAATAAGTTGAACCCATGCCATTTGCCTTAACCCTACAGGCATTCTGACTGGGAAAGCATCCTAGTTCACATGTTTGTCACCGAAGAACTCTTCTTCAAACTCCTGCTCTTCCATGCCTAGTCAAGTTAATAGCCAGGGACAAGACAATTAGTACTTTTGAATGTACTTGCAAGCAACCCATGATTGATAACAGGATAATACGCAAGGCTCTATTGCTAAGTTGACATTTTACGGAAAGCTAGTTTTTCTTATGCAAGTATGATTAATATTGCTCAAAAATCATGAATGTGTCTGCAACAAGTGCGAAGAGGTTGCGGAGATCAACATCGAGAACGAGTTATGAACAACTCAATCTCAAGCTCATCGTGACTTCCTCACGAGTCTCATCACAGTAGTTCTAACCCAACTTTTGTAAAATCTGGACATAGTTTAAGCAGCACCACCCAACTTTCCTTGACTGTGGACAAGGCTATTCGAATAGTTTTACACTCTGCAGAGGTTGCACACTTTACCCACAAGATCCGGGGAACTTTTGTGTCAGCCACGACCCGCAGTACCTCAAGTACCCGGGGTAAGCACCCCAATCACTACCTTTCCCTTGCCGCGACTAACATAGAGTCCACTCGATTGGTACCATCCTCGTGCCATAATCATTCTCACAAATTTAACTCTGTTTGCAGAGCCATGCTCCTAGACTTGTCACATAACTCATGCACACAGGTACCAACGGTGTGTCGGGTGCCCTATAAAAACAGTCATGGACGCCTGTCCAAGCATGACTAACGGTGTCCTGGACTAGGGGGTACTAGCTTGGTTGGCCCATAGTCCTTGGGTTGGGCCAATGGACCTACGCTCCCATTAAGGAAGACTCTGAAAGTTGTGCACCTGGATGAGATCAAGACTGTAACTGTCGAAGACTTGACGTATACTCCAAGATATCCCTTGCCGCCTCATGAGACCCAGAGTATACTGACCATGTAACCCTAGATGCCCTGCCTGGCGTGTATATAAGCCAAGGGGTTTAGCCCGTAAAGGGAACTGAATCACAATTACATTCACCTAGACCTAGAGGTAGAACACAACTCACGATCTGGAGGAAGATCAACTCTGTACTTGATACATATCCATCAATATAAACAAGAGCGGGACATAGGGTTTACCTCCATCAAGAGGGCCCGAACCTGGGTAAACATAATCTCCCTTGTTCCTGTTACCACCGAGATATCAGCTCGGGACCCCCTACCCCGAGGTCTACCGGATTTCACACCGACACTGGTGCTTTCATTGAGAGTTCCTCTGTGTGATCGTCGGAAGGATCAATGGCTCATCTGCAGATCAACTGTGGCACCAACCACGGAGACGTTTACGTCCCTGGCCAACTTTGGGGGCATGGAGTACACCACGGGTTCCCGCAGGCCATCTGGCCTCCATCGAGAACTAAGCCCTAGGTCAGATCATAAGCTTTGGGGGCATGGAGTACACCACGGATTCCCGCAGCAAGCTTGTGCTATCAGGCTGGACACCAGGCCGGGTTGAGGATCTACCATACATCGGAGGCTCGACTCCGGAACCGATCTCCTCCGAGGACGTCGGACCAGGCCCCTTGGCACCGCCGGAAGAGCCTAGCATGATGACCCCAGGCGATCTCACCTCGACTCTCGGCCCGGACGCTAGTCCGATCAACATCTCGGATGCCACATCGGATTTAGAACCGACCCTGGCGCAGGATATAGAATTGTCCTCAGATCCTCACCACTCTCAAAACATGCTGAGTCATACGCCAGGCGTACTTCAAGTTAGTCCCGCCTATAGTCAGCCATTAACTCCGAGGAGTTATCTCACTTGAATGAGATGCTTGACCATATCCAGAGTATGTCAATCTTGGACAGCCAGACCTCTGTTTTTGACAAGATTGGACTTAAAGCTGATGATCGGGAAATTTACGTCCCACCCACCACCCGTCTTGTCGCCACGGTCGATGACTTAACCGATGTACTAGACTACGACGAGGCCACAGACATGGATGAAGATGCCGAGGGCCCCACCAAAAACACCCAGCCGTTGATAAACCCCGGTAAATGGACTGCAACATCTACTCACAATGTGTACATGGTCGACACCCCTAGAAACCCCTCCAGGCATTAATGCCGCCATGGATGGGGCGCCAACTGGGACCCTAGTGGGAATAACGCCACTGTTGATAACGGCGGCACGGCAGCAGATGACGCCGACGACTCGAGGGAAGATCTTGAAGCCTCCCTGGTGCGTCACGCTACTCCAGAAGGAATCCCCGAGGACCTAGACACCGATGACCACTTTGAAGGGGCCGACGACAATTACATGCCGGAATCAAAGGAAGACGAGAGCCTCGGTATTTAGGACTTCATAATCCTCGAAGACCCTATTGAGCAGGAACGCTTCTGGCGGCACCTCGTAGCCACCGCCCAGAGCATGAAGCAGAAGCAGCGGAAACTGTAGGCCAATGAAGATGCACTAGACGACAAGTGGGTCAAAATACTCTTGGCCAAACAAGATCTCAAAGAAGGGCACTGATGTTTACTACGCAACCTTCTTCTTGTAGACGTTGTTGGGCCTCCAAGTGCAGAGGTTTGTAGGACAGTAGCAAATTTCCCTCAAGTGGATGACCTAAGGTTTATCAATCCGTGGGAGGCGTAGGATGAAGATGGTCTCTCTCAAACAACCCTGCAACCAAATAACAAAGAGTCTCTTGTGTCCCCAACACACCCAATACAATGGTAAATTGTATAGGTGCACTAGTTCGGCGAAGAGATGGTGATACAAGTGCAATATGGATGGTAGATATGGGTATTTGTAATCTGAAAATATAAAAACAGCAAGGTAGAAAGCGATAAAAGTGAGCGTAAACGGTATTGCAATGCTAGGAAACAAGGCCTAGGGTTCATACTTTCACTAGTGCAAGTTCTCTCAACAATAATAACATAGTTGGATCATATAACTATCCCTCAACATGCAACAAAGAGTCACTCCAAAGTCACTAATAGCGGAGAACAAACGAAGAGATTATGGTAGGGTACAAAACCACCTCAAAGTTATTCTTTCCAATCAATCCGTTGGGCTATTCCTATATGTGTCACAAACAGCCCTAGAGTTCGTACTAGAATAACACCTTAAGACACAAATCAACCAAAACCCTA
Organism: Aegilops tauschii subsp. strangulata; assembly: GCF_002575655.3. Classification (NCBI taxonomy): domain Eukaryota; kingdom Viridiplantae; phylum Streptophyta; class Magnoliopsida; order Poales; family Poaceae; genus Aegilops; species Aegilops tauschii. Next base: position 118,598,194 of record NC_053038.3, on the reverse strand, counting down.
ATGTCACCTAGATACTCCAATGTCACCTCAAGTATCCGTGGGTATGATTATACGATATGCATCACACAATCTCAGATTCATCTATTCAACCAACACATAGAACCTCAAAGAGTGCCCCAAAGTTTCTACCGGAGAATCACGACAAAAACGTGTGCCAACCCCTATGCATAGGTTCATGGGCGGAACCCGCAAGTTGATCACCAAAACATACATCAAGTGAATCACGTGATATCCCATTGTCACCACAGATACGCACGGCAAGACATACATCAAGTGTTCTCAATTCTTTAAAGACTCAATCTGATAAAATAACTTCAAAGGGGAAACTTAATCCATTACAAGAGAGTAGAGGGGGAGAAGAAACATAAGATCCAACTACAATAGCAAAGCTCGCGATACATCAAGATCATGCCAAATCAAGAACATCAGAGAGAGATTAAACACATAGCTACTGGTACATACCCTCAGCCCCGAGGGTGAACTACTCCCTCCTCGTCATGGAGAGCACCGAGATGATGAAATGGCCACCGGTGAGGGATCCCCCCTCCGGCAGGGTGCCGGAACAGGGTCCCGATTGGTTTTTGGTGGCTACATAGGCTTGCGGCGGCAGAACTCTAGATCTATTCTGTTCCCCGAAGTTTTTTAGGGTATATGGATATATATAGGCGGAAGAAATATGTCAGGGAGCCACGAGGGGCCCACGAGGGTGGAGGGCGCGCCCAAGGGGGTGGGCGCGCCCCCTGCCTCGTGCCTTCCTTGTTTATTCCCTGACGTGCACTCCAAGTCCCCTGGATTGCTTCCGTTCCAAAAATCACGTTCCCGCGGGTTTCATTCCGTTTGGACTCCGTTTGATATTCCTTTTCTGCGAAACACTGAAACAAGGAAAAAAACAGAAACTAGCACCGGGCTCTGGGTTAATGGGTTAGTCCCAAAAGTAATATAAAAGTGCATAATAAAGCCCATAAACATCCAAAACAGAATATATAATAGCATGGAACAATAAAAAATTATAGATACGTTGGAGACATATCAGCATCCCCAAGCTTAATTCCTGCTCGTCCTCGAGTAGGTAAATGATAAAAACAGAATTTTTGATGTGGAATGCTACCTAACATATTTATCCATGTAATTCTCTTTATTGTGGCAAGAATATTCAGGTCCATAAGATTCAAGACAAAAGTTTAATATTGACATAAAAATAATAATACTTCAAGCATACTAACAAAGCAATCATGTCTTCTCAAAATAACATGGCCAAAGAAAGTTATCCCTACAAAATCATATAGTCTGGCTATGCTCTATCTTCACCACACAAAATATTTAGATCATGCACAACCCCGATGACAAGCCAAGCAATTGTTTCATACTTTTGACGTTCTCAAACTTTTTCAATCTTCACGCAATACATGAGCGTGAGCCATGGACATAGCACTATATGTGGAGTAGAATGGTGGTTGTGGAGAAGACAAAAAGGAGAAGATAGTCTCACATCAACTAGGCATATCAACGGGCTATGGAGATGCCCATCAATAGATATCAATGTGAGTGAGTAGGGATTGCCATGCAACGAATGCACTAGAGCTATAAATATATGAAAGCTCAACAAAAGAAACTAAGTGGGTGTGCATCCAACTCGCTTGCTCACGAAGACCTAGGGCATTTTGAGGAAGCCCATCATTGGAATATGCAAGCCAAGTTCTATAATGAAAGATTCCCACTAGTATATGAAAGTGACAACATAGGAGACTCTCTATCATGAAGATCATGGTGCTACTTTGAAGCACAAGTGTGGCAAAAGGATAGTAGCGTTGCCCCTTCTCTCTTTTTCTCTCATTTACTATTTTTTATTTTTTTTTATTTGGGCCTTTTCTCTTTTGTTATGGCTCTTTTTTTTCTCTTTTTTTATTTTTCGTCCGGAGTCTCATCCCGACTTGTGGGGGAATCATAGTCTCCATCATCCTTTCCTCAATACTTAGAACAAAATATGACTCTACATGAATGCCTCCGGCGGTGTACCGGGATATGCAATGAATCAAGAGTGACATGTATGAAAGAATTATGAACGGTGGCTTTGCCACAAATACGACGTCAACTACATGATCATGCAAAGCAATATGACAATGATGGAGCGTGCATAATAAACGGAACGGTGGAAAGTTGCATGGCAATATATCTTGGAATGGCTATGGAAATGCCATGATAGGTAGGTATGGTGGCTGTTTTGAGGAAGGTTTATGGTGGGTGTATGATACCGGCACACCCACTTTCAGATTCATCTATTCAACCAACACATAAAACCTCAAAGAGTGCCCCGAAGTTTCTACCGGAGAATCACAACGAAAGCGTGTGCCAACCCCTATGCATAGGTTCATGGGCGGAACCCGCAAGTTGATCACCAAAACATACATCAAGTGAATCATGTGATATCCCATTGTCACCACAGATACGCACGGCAAGACATACATCAAGTGTTCTCAATTCTTTAAAGACTCAATCCGATAAAAATAACTTCAAAGGGGAAACTCAATCCATTACAAGAGAGTAGAGGGGGAGAAGAAACATAAGATCCAACTATAATAGCAAAGCTCGCGATACATCAAGATCGTGCCAAATCAAGAACACGAGAGAGAGAGATCAAACACATAGCTACTGGTACATACCCTCAGCCCCGAGGGTGAACTACTCCCTCCTCGTCATGGAGAGCGCCGGGATGATGAAGATGGCCACCGGTGAGGGATCCCCCCTCCGGCAGGGTGCCGGAACAGGGTCACGATTGGTTTTTGGTGGCTACAGAGGCTTGCGGCGGCGGAACTCCAGATCTATTCTGTTCCCCGAAGTTTTTTAGGGTATATGGATATATATAGGTGGAAGAAATACATCAGGGGAGCCACGAGGGGCCCACGAGGGTGGAGGGCACGCCCAGGGGGGTGGGCGCGCCCCCCTGCCTCGTGCCTTCCTCGTTTATTCCCTGACGTGCACTCCAAGTCCCCTGGATTGCTTCCGTTCCAAAAATCATGTTCGCGCGGGTTTCATTCCGTTTGGACTCCGTTTGATATTCCTTTTCTGCGAAACACTAAAACAAGGGAAAAAACAGAAACTGGCACCGGGCTCTGGGTTAATAGGTTAGTCCCAAAAGTAATATAAAAGTGCATAATAAAGCCCATAAACATCCAAAACAGAATATATAATAGCATGGAACAATCAAAAATTATAGATACGTTGGAGACGTATCAGGCACCATAGTGCACCTAAGTCTTATCAACGCATGCATCTGCTGCCGGAGTTCGATGATGAACTAACCGCCGACCTGCCCGACCGACCTCCAAGAGGGCGTGATAGGCCAGTGCGGGAAAATTTCCACACCCAGCCGGCTCCACGTAGTCACGACAAGGACCCGATGGACTACTTAGATCCTCACGACGTTCGACGTCGGATAGAGGCAAACCAGGCTCCGCCTCGGTCCATTTACAGATCAAGCAGGCGCGAACCCACCGTACTCGAAGGCTATGATGCTTGGATGGACAGGAACGGCAGAGCTCGGGACCGGGCCTATGCACAGATTTCCCCTAATATCCGGCATGACACTACTTGGACCTGAGGTCCCGCCCACCCGATCTGTTTCACAGACAGGGTAATGGAGCATCACTTCCCAGATGGGTTTAAACCCATCAATATAAAATCATATGATGGAACAACCGACCAAGCTGTATGGATCGAGGATTTCCTCCTACATATACATATGGCCAATGGAGATGACCTCCATGCCGTCAAGTATCTGAACTCAAGCTAATGGGGCTGACAAGGCATTGGCTAAATAGCCTGCCTCCTCACTCCATCGGGAGCTAGGAAGCCCTTGAGGACGCCTTTAGGGAAAATTTCCAAGGAACCGACGTCCGACCTCCGGACGTCGACGACCTTAGCCGCGTCATCCAGTAATTCGGTGAATCAGCCCTAAAGTTTTGGAATAGGTTCCTCACTAAAAAGAACTAGATTATCGACTTCTCCGACGCTGAGGCTATCACGACGTTCAAAAATAACATTCGAGATGAATGGCTCGCCCGAAACCTTGTGCAGGATAAGCCGAGAGGACCATGGCAGCCCTCACCTCGCTTATGACCCGCTTTTGCATGGAAGAAGATAGCTGGCTAGGCCGCAGTACTCACAATTGTGAGGCAGGCACCTCGGAGACTCGCGATGCTAACGGCAAGCCCAAGCGCAATAAAAATAAGCGCGGGCATAGAAACGGCAGAAGAGATACACAGGACGCCGCAGCTATACACAGGACGCCGCAGTCAATCCAATGTTCAACGAACCTAGATCCGGGCAGAAAAGGATGCCCTTTCAAGGGAACAAGGATGGACCCAGCCAGCTAGACAAGATCCTTGATAGGCCGTGCCAAATCCACGGCACCTCGGACAAGCCGGCAAATCACACTAACAGGAATCGTTGGTTCTTCAAGCAGGCTGGCAAAATAGCAACAGAGGGGAACAGTAAAGCCCAGCCCCACAGCGAAGACGAGGATGATCCCCGACGGCCAAATTATGGTGTCCAGAAGCAATTTCCTCATGAGGTGAAGGACGTAAATATGATCTACGTCACCCACATCCCCAAGCGGGAGAGGAAAACGCACCTCGAGACATTTATGCATTGGAGCCTGTCGCCCCGAAGTTCAATCCGTGGTTGGCTTACCCAATCACATTTGACAAACATGACCATTCATTAGGCATGGCAGATTGGCTACGCTGATCCTGGACAGAATCCTTGACGGCTTTCATCTGACGCGTGTCCTCATGGATGGAGGCAACAACCTCAATCCAATCTAATCTGACACCATCAAAAATATGGGAATCGACTCGTCTCGAATCAAGCCCAGCACCACCACCTTTAAAGGTGTGATACCAGGCGTCGAAGCTCGCTGCACGGGCATTGTGACACTGGAGGTAGTTGTCGAGTCACCCGAGAACTTCTGGAGCGAGGATACCACACGCTCCTAGGGCGCATCGCATTTGCTAGCTTCAGCGCAGTCCCATGATGACCCACAAGTATAGGGGATCAATTGTAGCTCTTTTCGATAAGTAAGAGTGTCGAACCCAACGAGGAGAAGAAGGAAATGACAAGTCGTTTTCAGCAAGGTAATGTTTGCAATTGCTGAAATTGTAAGTAGCAGACTAGTTTGATAGCAAGATAATTCGACACGAGCAAGTAACGATAGTAGCAGCAAAAGTGCAGCAAGGTAGCCCAATCCTTTTGAGGTAAAGGATAGGCCAAAATGGTCTCTTATAATAAGCAAAGCGTTCTTGAGGGTACACGGGAATTTCATCTAGTCACTTTCATCATGATGATTCGATTCGTGTTCGCTACTTTGATAATTTGATATGTGGGTGGACCGGTGCTTAGGTGTCGTTCTTACTTGAACAAACCTCCTACTTATTATTAACCCTCTCACAAGCATCCGCAACTACGAGAAATGTATTAAGAATAAATTCTAACCATAGCATTAAACTTTTGGATCCAATCGGTCCCTTACGGAATAGCGCATAAACTAGGGTTTAAGCTTCTATCACTCTCGCAACCCATCATCTACTTACTACTCCACAATGCATTCCCTTAGGCCCAAACATGGTCAAGTGTCATGTAGTCGACGTTCACATGACACCACTAAGGGAATCACAACATACATACTATCAAAATATCGAACACATATCAAGTTCACATGATTACTTGCAACATGATTTCTCCCGTGACCTCAAGAATAAAAGTAACTACTCACAAATGATAATCATGCTCAAGATCAAAGGCTTGTTACAATGAATAAATAAAGCAAACACCACTGCTAGGAATTCTTTTTTAGTAGTAGCATAATTCCGTTGTGCACTGTCTAGAGTTTTACTAGCATAATGAATAACATTTAGTTTCTTATCAACTCTTTGTCCTAGAACAGCACCACCAGCATAATCACTAGCATCACACATAATTTCAAAAGGCAAGTTCCAATCAGGTGGTTGAACAATAGGTTCAGAAATTAAGGTTTTCTAGAGTGTTTCAAAGGCTTCTAAACAATCATCATCAAAAATAAAAGGAACATCCTTTTGCGAAAGGTTTGTAAGAGGCCTAGAAATTTTAGAGAAGTCTTTGATAAATCTCCTATAGAAACTAGCATGACCTAGGAAACTATGAATACCTTTGATATCTTTAGGACATGGCATTTTCTCAATTGCATCAATCTTAGCTTTGTCCACTTTGATACCTCTTTCAGAAATTTTATGGCCAAAAACAATACCTTCATTAACCATAAAGTGGCACTTCTCCCAATTCAAGAAAAGATTTGTTTGCTCGTATCTCTGCAAAACTCGATCAAGATTGCTTAAACAATCATCAAAAGACTTCCCATAAACAGAGAAGTCATCCATGAAAACCTCAACAATCTTTTCACAAAAGTCAGAGAATATAGCGGTCATACATCTTTGAAAGGTAGCAGGTGCATTGCATAAACCAAAAGGCATACGTCTATAAGCATAAGTTCCAAAGGGACAAGTGAAAGTGGTCTTTTCTTGATCAGGTTGAGAAACAGGTATTTGTGAAAAACCAGAATATCCAGCAAGGAAGCAAAAGTGTGTGTGCTTAGATAATATTTCTAACATTTGATCAATAAAAGGCAGAGGTTAATGATCTTTTCTAGTTGCTTTGTTTAATTTTCTAAAATCGATTACCATTCTATAGCCAATAACAATTCTTTGTGGAATAAGTTCATTCTTATCATTAGGAACAACAGTAATACCTCCCTTCTTAGGAACACAATGAACAGGACTTACCCATCTACTATACCTGCTTCCAGAAGTTTTAATATTTCAGTTCTTACCACTTCTTTCATCTTTGGATTTAACCGACGTTGGTGATCAATAACGGGTTTAGTATCAGGTTCCATATTAATCTTGTGCCGACATAGAGTAGGACTAATGCCCTTTAAATCATCAAGAGTATACCCAATAGCAGCTCGGTGCTTCCTTAGAACTTATAATAATCTTTCTTCTTCATGTTATGGAAGGTTAGCACTAATAATAACAGGATATATCTTCTTTGCATCAAGATAAGCATATTTCAAAGTGTCTGGCAATTGTTTTAATTCAAACACAGGGTCACCTTGAGGTGGAGGAGGACCTCCTAGAGTTTCAACAGGCAAATTGTGTTTAAGCGGAGGACGTTGTTCAAAGAAAATTTTATCTATTTAATTTCTTTCATGCATCTGTAAATCATTTTCCTGGTCTAGCAAATATTGTTCTAAAGGATCAGTAGGAGGCACAGCAATAGAAGCAAGACCAATTATTTCATCCTTACTAGGAAATTCTTTTTCATGAAGCTTTCTACTAAACTTGGAAAAATTAAAATCATGAGATTCATCACCAAAGCTAACACCGACAGTTTGTTTCACACAATCTATTTTAGCATTAATGGTGTTCAAGAAAGGTCTACCAAAGATAATGGGACAAAAGTCATCTTGTGGGGAACCAAGAACAAGAAAATCAGTAGGGTATTTTATTTTGCCACACAAGACTTCAACATCTCTAACAATCCCAATTGGTGATATAGTGTCTCTACTAGCAAGTTTAATAGTAACATCCATGTCTTCTATATCTGCGGGTGCTATGTCATTCATAATTTCTTGATATAAGGTATAGGGAATAGCATTTACGCTAGCACCTATGTCACATAAACCATGATAACAATGATCTCCTATTTTAACAGAGACAACAGGCATGCCAACAACGGGTCTATGTTTATCCTTTTTATCAGGTTTGGCAATTCTAGCAGCTTCTTCAGAGAAGTAAATAACATGCCCATCTCCGTTTTCTTCCAGGAGATCCTTAAACATAGCAACACTAGGTTCTACTTTAATTTGTTCATCAGGTTTAGGTGTTCTAATATAACTTTTGTTAACCACAGTTGAAACTTTAGCATGTTCCTTTATCCTAACAGGGAAAGGTGGTTTCTCAATATAAGCAGTAGGAATAACTGGATCAACATTATAAAGTATAATTTCCTCTTTAGTTGGTACCGGTTCTTTACTTTCTTCTTTAATAGGTGGATGATATTTGAACCACTTCTCCTTAGGGAGATCAACATGAGTAGCAAATGATTCACAAAAGGAGGCTACTATCTTAGAGTCAAGTCCATATTTAGTGCTAAACTTTTGAAAAGCATCGGTATTCATAAAAGATTTAACACAATCATACTTAAGCTTAATACCTGACTCTTTACCTTTGTCGAGTTCCCAATCTTCAGAGTTGCGTTTAATTCTTTCCAAAAGATCCCACCGGAATTCAATAGCCTTCTTCATGAAAGAACCAACACAAGAAGTATCAAGCATGGATCAATCAATATGAGAAAGCCGAGCATCAAAATTCTAGATAATAATTTCTCTTGTCAGCTCATGATTGGGCATGAATATAACATTGACTTAAGCCTCCCCCGAGCTAGAGCGATACTTTCTCCTTCATGAGGCCAATATATATATATATATATATATATATATATATATATATATATATATATATATATATACATACATATATATAATTCCGATCACGATGAACTAGATGCATAGGATATTTTTTGCTGAAACTCCAATTTCAATCGATTCCAATTCCAAGATCAAATATCATCGCATAGCCTATACCATGCCAATGCTTTTTCCCTTCAAAGATAAACGGAAAACCATCTTCTTGACTTCATCTCCGGGTAAACATGCAAGCTTAAACAATCCACAAATTTGTTCCACATATATCAAGTGCATATCAGGATGTTCGGTTCCATCTCCTGCATAAGGATTAGCTAGCAGTTGTTCTATCATACACGAAGGAATTTCATATTCAATATTTTCAGTAGGTGCAATAGGTTGAGGGGTAGCTAATTGTGGTTCCAGTCGAGGTGAAGATACCCCGAACAAACCCCTCAAAGGATTGTTCTCCATAGTAACAAGTGACAGTAAATTTTAGCACACTATATAAATGTTTCCTTAGAAAATTCCACTTACCAAAGGCGCTTCACTCCCCGGCAACGGCGCCAGACAATAGCCTTGATGACCCACAAGTATACGGGATCAATTGTAGCTCTTTTCGATAATTAAGAGTGTCGAACCCAACGAGGAGCAGAAGGAAATGACAAGTGGTTTTCAGCAAGGTAATGTCTGCAAGTGCTGAAATTGTAAGTAGCGGAGTAGTTTGATAGAAAGATAATTTGTAATGAGCAAGTAACAATAGTAGTAGAAAAGTGCAGCAAGGTAGCCCAATCCTTTTGAGGCAAAGGACAGGCCAAAACGGTCTTTGTCGGCGTCCAGGGAACGGGGGTCCCCAGACTTGCCTGCATGCGGCCCACGGTGTGGCTCCACCAGCCCTGTACGGCCCATCTTCACCAGAAAACACTCAAGACCCTCGCGAGGGGGCCAAGCCTCGCGAGGAGGACGACGCAAGACCACCTCAGGGGCGGCCTCACCAGGCCGGCTCGCGAGGGGCGGAGAGATAAAGGAAAGGGACACCTCGCGAGGTTTCTGTGACGCAAGCCATGACGACTGGAGCCAGGCGGGCGCCAGCGCGCGCAGTGTCCTCGTTTCCTGTTTGGTGCTAAAGAGGCAAGCGCAGGCGAGGAGTCCCGAGGCATCAGGCAAAGTTTTCCATATCGGTGCAACAAGACCAAGACTAGCAGGATGGCAGGACGGAGGTCACCGTGGAGCCCAAGATGGCGTCACCACCGGAGCCTTTGGCAGGCGAAGACCACCTTTAGTCAGGATAACTTGTACTAGTTGTCTCCCTTCGAATTTGGCCATTGTGGGATCCCTTCCTGCTCAATATTTGGGAAGAGGACCGAGGCCTCTATAAATAGGACTAGCCACCACAGTAGGAGGCAACTGGATCAGATTCAGATCATCCTCAACCACACAAGCTCACCAAGCACAAGGGCACCTCTCCTCAGGAGGTTGTTCCTCCCTTGTAAATGTTCATCCTCAGCCCAAGAGGCAATCCATCACACCACACTGGAGTAGGGTATTATACCACATCGGTGGCCCGAACCAGTATAAACTCTCGTGTCTCTCTTTCTGTGGTTTTGACGCGCTAAGCTTTGAGATCGCGGTGAGAGTGAGGGCGTGACTAGGTAGGAAGAGATCTTCGTGCGCACCCCAGTGTTCGAACCTCAAGGGTTTTGCCGGAACCCGAAATCCGACATTTGGCGCGCCAGGTAGGGGTGCGCCGAAGCTTTCCTTCCATTGATCTACACTTCGCCATCATCACGCTTCGCTCCCATGGCCGGCGCTGCTCTTCCGGCTGCGACGCCAGATGCCCGCGGCGGGGCCAGGGGGCTCCGAGCCTTCGCCCCCGCCTTGCGGCGGGTGCAGTGGCCACCCAAGTTCAAGCCAGGGATGCCGCCGCACTACGACGGCGCGGCGGACCCGTCGGCCTTCCTGCTGGCGTATGAAGAGGCCGTTCTGAAGGCTGGGGGCGACGACAAGGTCATGGCCAACTGGCTCCCCGTGGCCCTCGCTGGCGCACCGTGCGCCTGGCTGCTCAACCTCCCCGGATCCATGGTGGCATCTTGGGAGGAGCTACGCAGCCTCTTCATCGCACGCTTCGCGGCACCGGCGCCCCTCACTGTCGCAGCCCTCCTCGGCGGCTCACAAGCGCCGCCCTCGGACCGTCACACCAAGCCGTTCTTTCGCCGGATCAGCGCCGCTTCCACGCGGCAGGGGCTCCCCCGGGTTGGGTGGCGCGCAAGGCCGACCTGACCTTCGACTCGGGAGATCACCCCGTCACCACCGTCGGCTCGGGCATACTCCCAATGCTTTGCACGCCCACCATCTGCAACATAGCCGTCACCAAGACCCTCATCGACGGCGGCTCCGGCCTCAACGTGCTCTCGGTGGAGGCCTTCAGCCACCTTCACGTACCGCTCGAGCGGCTCTGCCCCAGCAAGCCCTTCTCCGTAGTCGTCGGCGGCTCCTCCAGCCCCCTGGGGCAGATCCGTCTTCCCGTGACCTTCGGCACCCGCGACAACTACCGCACTGAGCTGATTGACTTCGACATCGCCCGCATTGGCCTTCCGTACAACGCCATCCTCAGATATCTAGCTCTGGCTTAGTTTATGGCGGCGACCCATCCAGCCTACGACCTCATGAAGATGCCCGGGAGCAAGGACATCCTCACCATAGTCGGAGATACCAAGGAAGCTCTGGTGGCACTCAAGCTCGCCCTCAAGACCACCGCGGCGGCGCGACCGGCCGACGAGGCCCCCTCTGGAGTTAAGGGGGCCGCGTCGGCCAAGAAGAAGCAGTTGTTCACTCAGGACTGGGCGGAAACCAAGCAGGTGCCAGTCGAGGAGGATGGGTCTTCCGGAGCCACCTTCACCATAGGTGCCAACCTCGACTCAGATCAAGAGGAAGCATTGGTAAAGTTCTTGCGCGCAAACAAGGAAGTATTTGCCTGGGAGCCCAATCAGCTGGTAGGAGTCCCAAGAGGGGTGATCGAGCACCACTTAAGGGTGTGCCCCAATGTGCGCCCTGTGAAGCAGAAGGCACGGCGATAGTCCATGGAGAAGCAGTCCTTCATCGTCCAGGAAACCCGCAAGCTGGAGGCAGCGGGTGTCATTCGCGAGGTTCGGTACCCCGAGTGGCTGGCGAATCCCGTTGTTGTGCCAAAGAAAGGTGGGAAGGAGCGCATGTGTGTCGACTTCACCAACCTCAACAAAGCCTGTCCCCAAGATCCGTTCATACTTCCGCGCATCGACCAGATCGTTGACTCCACCACCGAGTGCGACCTGCTGTGCTTCCTGGATGCGTTTTCAGGCTATCACCAGATCAACATGGCGGTAGAGGATGTGGAGAAGACGGCCTTCCTGACCCCGTGCGGGGTGTACTGCTACACTTGCATGCCGTTCGGGCTGTGCAACGCAAGCGCAACCTTCCAACGACTGATGCACATCGCCTTGGGCCAGCAGCTTGGGAGGAACACTGAAGCTTACGTCGACGACATTGTGGTAAAGTCTTGGGAGGTGAGGAATTTAATTCAGGACCTGGAGGAGACCTTCGCGAGCCTGCGCCAGGTGGACTTGCAGCTCAACCCAGAAAAGTGCGTATTTGGTGTCCCCTCCAGCAAACTGCTGGGCTTCCTCGTGTGCCACAGGGGGATCGAGGCCAACCCAGAGAAGGTTAAGGCGATTGAAGACATGAGCCCACCACAAACCCTCAAGGAGATGCAGAAGCTTGCCGGCTGCATGACTTCGCTGGGACGCTTCATCTCCAAGCTGGGAGAGCGCGCCCTGCCATTCTTCAAGCTGATGAAGAAGAAGGGCCCGTTCGAATGGACTCCGGAGGCTGACCAAGCGTTTCAAGATCTCAAGAGATATCTGACCAGCCCTCCAGTGATGGTGGCTCCCCGCCCTCTCGAGCCCCTGGTGCTTTACCTCACCGCCACTCCTCACTCAGCCAGTGCAGCTCTAGTGGCGGTTCAGGAAGAGCGCCAGGCCAAGGACACGTCGCGCTGAACCGCGCTCCCAGCCGGGGCGACGCAAGACCCGAAGGAGACCGCGGGGGCTACAGCAACACCAACGGATGACCCAGCTCAGCAGGATGGCGACCTTAGTCCTGCCGAGGCCCCAATGGGCGGCCAGGCTCTGGAGGTCCCATCGCCTTAGGAGGCGCCCCAACCTCCGACAAACGCGGGTCCTATTGACGCGCCCGCCCTCGTCGAGCACCCAGTGTATTTCGTCAGCACGGTACTGTGGTATGCAAGGGCACGGTACCCCATGCCTCAGAAGCTCTTGCTCGCGCTCTTGGTGGCTTCCCGTAAGCTACGACACTACTTTCAAGATCACCCAATCAAGGTCGTATTGGCCTACCCACTGGAGAGGGTACTCAGGAGCCCTAGCGCTGCTGGAAGAGTCGCCGAGTGGAATATCGAGCTGCAGGCGTGTAACACCCACGATGCGGCTATATCTCCCACGTGTCGAGGCACGACTTAGAGGCATAACCGCATAGTGGTTTTGTCGCAAGAAGGGTCATCTTCACACAATCCCATGTAATGAACAAGAATGGGATAAAGAGTTGGCTTACAATCGCCACTTCACACAATACATCAGTATCATTCATACATCATCCAAAATACAATCATATAGACCGACTATGGTCAAAAATCTAGATGAAAATAAGACAACCCCAAATGCTAGATCCCCGATCGTCCCAACTGGGCTCCACTACTGATCATCAGGAAAAGACACATAGTAACGACCACGTTCCTCGTCGAACTCCCACTTGAGATCGACGCCATCGTCTGCACTGGCATCGTCGGCACCTGCAACTGTTTTGGAAGTAACTGTGAGTCACGGGGACTCAGCAATCTCACACCCGCGAGATCAAGACTATTTAAGCTTAAAGGGGGGAATGGTGCAAAGAGGTGGAGCTGCAGCGGCAAGAGCATATATGGTGGCTAACTTGCGCAAATGAGAGCGAGAAGAGAAGCAACGGAACGGACGTCATCTAGCAATGACCAAGAAGTGATCCTGAACACCTACTTACGTCATACATAACACAGACCGTGTTCACTTCCCGGACTCCGCCGAGAAGAGACCATCACGGTTACACACGCGCTTGGTGCATTTTAATTGGGTCGAGTGACAAGTTATCTACAACCGGACATTAACAAATTCCCATCTGCCTCATAACCGCGGGCACGGCTTTCGAAAGATAATACCCTGCAGGGGTGTCCCAACTTAGCCCATCATAAGCTCTCACGGTCAACGAAGGATAAACCTTCTCCCGGAAAGACCCGATCAGTCTCGGAATCCCGGTTTACAAGACATCTCGACAATGGTAAAACAAGACCAGCAAAGCCACCCGAATGTGCCAACAAATCCCGATAGGAGCTGCACATATCTCGTTCTCAGGGCACACCGGATGAGACATCCTACGAGTAAAACCAGACCTCGAGTTTCCAGGAGGGGGCCCCGCAGTCTGCTCAGTTCGGACCAACACTCGAAGGAGCACTGGCCCGGGGGGTTAAAATAAGATGACCCTCGGGCTCGCGAAAACCCGGGGGAAAAAGGTATAGGTCGCAAATGGTAAAACCAAGGTTGGGCCTTGCTGGAGGAGTTTTATTCAAGGCGAACTGTCAAGGGGGTCCCATAAATCACCCGACCGCGTAAGGAACGCAAACTCAAGGAACATAATCCCGGTATAACAGTAACTAGGGCGGCAAGAGTGGAACAAAACACCAGGCATAAGGCCGAGCCTTCCACCCTTTACCAAATATATATAGATGCATTAATCAAATAAGAGATATTGTGATATCCAAACAAATCCATGTTCCGACATGGAACAAACTTCAACTTCACCTGCAACTAGCAACGCTATAAGAGGGGCTGAGCAAAAGCGGTAACATAGCCAAACAACGGTTTGCTAGGAGAGGATGGTTAGAGGCTGACATGGCTAAAAATAGGAGACATGATATAGCAAGTGATAGGTAGCGGAGCATGGCAATAGAGCGAACAACTAGCATAGCAAAGATAGAAGTGATTTCGAGGGGTGGTCATCTTGCCTGCAAGATTCTCAGAGTTGTCGAAAGCTTGATCCTCGTAAGTGTACTCGACAGGTTCCTCGTTCATGAACTCGTCTCCCGGCTCTACCCAAGACAAGAACACAAACAAACGGAACCACAATCAACAACGAGAAATGCGCAAGCAACATGATGCAAAACATGTATGATATGCAAGATATGATATGCGATGCATATGCGTGCTCCGGAAGGAAAATAATGAACATGGAAGTAACTTGGCAAACCAAGCATGCCACTGGAAATATGAGATGATTTCGGTCGAAATCGATATAAAGATCACCGGAATCAGATGCACGGTTTGCAAATGGCAAGCAAAACAAGAATGACACGAATCTGCGATTAACAGCAAGATAACACTTAAAATGCAACAAACAACAATGCTACAGCACCCCAACATAGCAACAAAGCACATGGAAGTAATCTACAGGAGTTTCTTGACAAAAGATGAACACTGAGCTACGGCTAGATCACAAAATATCAAGCTCAAACAAGCATGGCAAAAGTGCAAAAGATTACAGGTTCACAGACTTAGTGAAAAACTGGACATGGCAGAAATCGGCATCAGGTAGCAATGTTCAGAGCATGAAATAAACATGCTACAGGAATTTAACATAGCAAGACAAGGCACGGTAGTATTCTACTAGATGCACATGACAAAAGTCCCTTACTGACCACAAGCCAAAAAGGACCAGAAGATATGATGGCAAGCATGTAAACATAGCAAGTTTCGTTATCAGGTTTCAGACTTGGCAGAAAACAGAGCATGGCAGAAATATTAATATGTAGGCCTCTTTGTGAGCTTGATACACTCACTACAGAGCAATACATGACAAACCAAGCATACCTACAGCAAGATGGCATGTTTATGAAGCTATCCATGGCAAGAACAATTGCATAGCATGTATGGATCAACTATAATAAGCTTGGCGAAAATGCATCTCATGTTAAGAATCTGCCAGAAATATTTTATAGCAAAAGTAGAGCAAGATTGAGTTATGCTATGGAACTCTACAATTGCAGACAATTGCAGTAATGGATCAATTACAACTATAGCTACAAAACATCCTTACTGAACATCTCCAAAATATGCATGGATCTCTCTGTAGCATCAAGTTTACATGGCAACAAAATTACAGAAGACAAGGACTTAGAGAAATCACTAAGTCCCTGAAATCAGAAATATTACGGGACCTACTTTGCATGCTTGTGCTAGTCACCACAGAGATCACAAAAATACATGGACTATACCACTGGAAAGATGGCATGGCATACTTCAAAACACATGTAGATCTCATGCTCAAAAGATGCACAGATTTAATGATACAAAAATGACAAATCTCCAAGTTCTGATAAGAACCAGAGATTAACAGCAACTAGCCCTCTTCCAACGAAGATTTGGGCATCAAGATGACCTCTAATGAACATGGTACAAATTAACAAAATGAAGAGCATCACGAGATGAACAATTTGACATATTACACGTGCGAATCGGAGCTACATGCACGAAGTTATAGCATCGGGAACAGGAGCACATGCGGATAAAATTCTGGGACTTAGAAGAAATAACGAGGACGAGAAAGTCAACGGGAACAGTACCACTCGATCGGATCTGGCTCGTCGGCCACAGGAGCTCGAGCCCGAGCCCGACGGCGGCGAGGCAGGGACCGGCGGGGCCTGGCCGGAGGAGGGCCCGGCGGCGGAGGAGGGGCGCCGGAAGGTGGCGGCGCCGGCGGGCGGCGCCGGCGCCGGGGCCGGTGGCGGCGCCGGCGGGCACGGGATCCGGCGGGCGGCGCGGGGCCGGTGGCGGCGGCGGCGGCCGGCGGTGCGCGGGCACGGCGGCGGCGGGGGGAGGAGACGGGCCGGAGGGCCGGGAGCGGGTCGGCGGGCCTCGGAGGCGGCGCGGGTGACGTGGCGCGCTCCGGTTGGCCGGGCGCGCGGCGGACGTTGTCCGGCCGGAGCGGACACGTCCGGCGCGGCGCGGAGGGAGAGGGTTAGGGTTTCGTCTGAGATTTCGTTTTTCGGGATGCCCACTTATAAATAGGTAGAGGGAGCTAGGAGGCTCCAAATGAGGTGCGGTTTTCGCCCACACGATCGTGATCGAACGACCTAGAGCATGGAAGAGAGTTTGGTGGGTTTTGGGCTAGTTTTGGAGGGGGGTTTTTTCTGGACACTCAAATGGACTTTGCGGATGCCCAGTTAACCGATGGAGTACCAAACGACCTCCGAATGGAACGAAACTTGACCGGTAGTCTCCGGGTGGTATATTAAGACCACTTGACAAGCCTCGGTCCATTCCGAGAAAGTTTGACACACGCACACGAAAGAAAACAAGAGGGGTGCACCGGAGGAGATAGGAGCGCCGGATTGGAAAACGGACAACGGGGAAAATGCTCGGATGCATGAGACGAACACGTATGCGAATGCAATGCACATGATGACATGATACGAAAATGCATGACATGACAAAATGCAAAACGAAAAACAAAACCCGACAACGGAGGGAAAAACATAACACATAGCCGGAAATGGCCAGAGTCGGAGTTACAAATATGGCAAGTTACATGCGGGGTGTTACAAGGCGTTCCAGCTAGACTTCAGCACAACCAGGGTCATCAAGGGAGTTGCGCTCGTCGACTTCATGGCAGAATGGACGGACGCCCCGGAACTTGAAGCAGGAGAGGATCGATCCCTCTCTCCAGGGAGTGAAGCGCCGAACGGCTGGGTGATGTATTTCGATGGCGCATTTGCACGCCAGGACGCGGGGGCTAGAGCAGTGCTCATCTCGCCCACTCAGGACAAGCTCTACTACGCCGTGCAGCTCTGCTTCCAGCAAGGTGAGAAGGTCTCTAACAACATAGTGAGTACGAAGGCCTCATAGCTAGCCTCAAGGCTGCAGTGGCCCTGGGGGTGAAGCGCCTCACCATCAAGGGCGACTCGCGGCTCCTCGTCAATTTCTCCAACAAGGTATACGAGCCGAGAGATGAGCACATGGAGGCATACCTCGCGGAGGTACGCAAAATGGAAAAGCAGTTCTTGGGCCTGGAATTGCAGCACGTGCCCCACGACACCAACAAGGAAGCCGACGACATCGCCAGGAGAGCATCCAAGTGGCTGCCCCAAGAGCCTGGCATCTTCGAGGAGCGGCTCTTCAAGCCATCGGCAACACCACCACTTTCAAGGCCGGAGCTGCCTCGGGAAGAGCTTCCCCAACCACCTGCCTCGGGAGCCCCGGCTTGCGGCCCGACCTCGGGAGCGCGCTTACTCTTGGCGCTCGAGCCTCAGGAGGGATGCTGGACCAAGGAGTTCAAGGAATACCTGACGCAACGGACGCTGCCGGAGAAAGAGGAGGACACGGAGCGCGTGGCACGGCAAGCCACGGCGTACTGCATCCAGGATGGTGAGTTATACAGGAAGCGGCTGAATGACGTTACCTTGCGTTGTATCTCCAGGGAACAGGGGAAAGAGCTGCTAGCTGACATACACGGCGGGGACTGCGGGCACCACTCGTCATCATGAACCCTCGTTGGCAAGGCGTTCCGCAGCGGGTTCTACTGGCCTACGGCGCTCAACGACGCGACTGAGCTGGTGAAGTCCTGTGAAGCATGTCAATTCCACGCCAAGCAGATCCATCAGCCAGCTCAGGGCCTCCAGACCGTCCCACTCTCGTGGCCATTGGCGGTCTGGGGGCTGGATATCTTGGGCCCGTTCCCTCGAGCACCTAGGGGATACTGCTACCTCTACGTCGCCATCGACAAGTTCACCAAGTGGGCGGAGGTAGAAGCCGTCCGCACCATCCCGGCCGGATCCGCGGTCAAGTTCATCAAGGGTCTGGTGAGCCGGTTTGGGGTCACCAACCGCATCATCACCGATAACGGCTCACAGTTCACTAGCAGTCTCTTCAAGACATATTGTGCTAACCTTGGAACGCAGATCTGCTACGCTTCGGTGGCACACCCTAGGAGCAATGGTCAGGCCGAGCGCGCCAACGCGGAGGTCCTGAGAGGCCTCAAGTACAGGACCTTCAAGAAGAAGCTCGAGGCCTGCGGTAGGGGCTGGCACGATGAGCTCCAGTCTATGCCGTGGTCCATCCGCACTACCGCCACCAAGCCAACAGGCGAGACCCCGTTCTTCCTCGTCTATGGAGCAGAAGCGGTACTCCCTCACAAGGTCAAGCATCGCTCCGCGCGGGTCCTGGCGTTTGATGAGGCGCAACAGGACACCATGCGGGGGATGGACCTCGTGCTGGGGGAGGAACGCCGCCGTGAAGCCACGCTCCGGGCGGCAAGATACTAGCAGGCGCTGCGGCAGTATCACTGTCGCAGCGTCCGCTCCAGGACGCTCGAGGTGGGGGACCTCGTCCTGAGGCGGGTGCTCTCCAGGGAAGGGTTGCACAAGCTCTCGCCCATGTGGGAGGGCCCGTTCAGGGTCACCCACGTCTCCAGGCCCGGCGCCGTGCACCTGGAGACGCAGGACGGGGTACCTATCCAGAACGCCTGGAACATCCAGCACCTCCGGAAGTTCTACCCATGAAGAAAGGCCCGGTGCCTGTGAAGAAGGCCCAGTTCCTGTGAAGGTCTCCGCTCGTGACACTCTCACGTAATACTGAGTGGGGCTGTTCTCGCCCCGGAGTCTCAGGAGTGCTGCCCTCGAGCCTCGGGGGCTCCCTCCCACGTCCTAGTGGCAGCACTTAGCTCCGCGCTGGTGAGAAGACAAGAAGACCAGACTAGGTGCCGGACGCGGCTTTTCATTTGCTTTCCGTAGTTGGCTTGCCCCTCTTTAATGAAAATTTGCTTTCTGGTGTTCCTTGCCGGCTTGGTTCCATCGCCTTTTGCCTCTATTTCTGCCTTCAGTTCCTTGTTTTGACCTGTACTCTCTCTCTCGCACGCCTCGCGAGGGGGCTGGACAGGTGCCCTCCTGATAGTTTTTTTCTTGTTTTTCGCGAGGCACCCTCGTTCGAGCTCGTAAGCTGGCGCACTTCCCTCAATCCGTGCCCCTCGGGTACCGCGATGCGAAGCGCTGGATCGTGGCCAGCGGCGCCTGCGACCAGGGCTCGGAAGAATAAAAGTTTCCTAACGGATTTTTGCAGTTCCTAGACGCTTTCCAGGCTAAGGAGGCCTCGCCAGGTACTGGGAAATGCGCGCCTCACGAGGGGAAAACTACGTCGAGCGTGTCAAGCTAAGTTATTTCTACGCGCCTACATAAAACGTTAATGCTGCAACGCGACACAGGAACAATAAGCATAGCATAGCAACTTGGAAACCATGGTTCATTGCATGCCCCTACGGGGCCCCATACTTGTCTCTCTCTTAACGCACGAAGAAAAGGAAGAACGAAACAAAAGCGGCGCATGCCCCTGCAGCAGCTCGCGAGGATGGACCGATGGCCCTCTCCTAAGCTCAGCCGGACCCCTCCTCGCGCTTCACTGGGGCACGGCGACGAGACGACCCGCTTCCACCCTCGAAGCGGGTGCGGCGGTGTGGCGGCTGGTCGTAGCCGCCGCTGTGGGAGCTGTCGCCTGAGGGAGAACCACCATAGCTGGGCGAGCAGCGGTCAGCACCGAAGGCAAGACCATCCTCACCCTCGTCTCGACCATCTCCAAGGCCAAGCACCACGTCGCCGTCGTTGTCTTCGGGGCAGCAGCCGACGTGGCGGCCGCCTTCTCCGGACGCCCTCATGTAAAGGGTCGCATTGCCGTCATATTTGAAGTGGAGGGTGCACCACCTGCCCAGGCCGCGTGCGCGGGCAAACGTCTGCAAGCCGCAGGCCAGGGATGTGTGGTCTGCGACGGAGACCTCGACCGTGACCCACGAAGCTTTGCTGCAGCAGCCGTCCGCCTGCAGCCAGAGCCCGCCTGGACCTGTGGCCAGCAGCTCGCCAGCGAAGAAGCGCGGGAGCTGAAGCCAGGTGCCGGCCAGGTTCTCCGACCACACGACGAACTCCGGCAGCACCTCCACCGAGTGAAAGCACGGCCGGGGAGGCCATGCGACCATGGCGCACCTCCCTTCATCGACGGGGCTGCCACGACCTGGGCGAGTCCCACCACGAGAAGAGGCGCCGCCACGGCCGCGAGGGGCCGCGGCGGGGGTCGTGATGTGCTTACGGGGATGGCCGCACCCACGCTTGGGTGGCGGAGAGCCGGGCCCCTCTTGGCGGGCCTTCCCCTTCTCCGTGGCCGAGAACCTCTTCGTAGGCGCCATGGGAGTCGCTACTAGCAATTAAGCGAGGAAGAAGAAGCGAGCGGAGCAGGAAGAGATGAGCGACGGGGGTTCCGCCCCCTCCTCATTTATAGCAGGGGAAGGCCAACCGGCGATCCCCACGATCACAGGTAATGATGATTTTTCTCTGCATGCAGCAAGGACTCGTCAAGTCGGGCAGTTGCCGAGGCAGCGTGTGGAAGCGAAGACGCCCACGTCCAATAAATCGGCACGCGTCAAGCAGGGCCGTAGGCTGTTGGGGTCCATGGCACTCCGCACTTGCCCTTTGGCTTCGCCTCGAAGCCAAGTCCGAGCGTGCCTTGGGCCCGGGGGCTACTTCCGGCGTCCTGGGAACGAGGGTCCCCAGACTTGCCTGCCTGCGGCCCACGGCGTGGCTCCACCAGCGGCCCTGTATGACCCATCTTCACCAGCAAACACTCAAGACCCTTGCGAGGGGGCCAAGCCTCGCGAGGCGGACGACGCAAGATCTCCTCAGGGGCGGCCTCACCAGGCCGGCTCGCGAGGGGCGGAGAGATCAAGGCAAGGGACACCTCGCGAGGTTTCTGTGACGCAAGAAATGATGACTGGAGTCAGGCGGGCACCAGCGTGCATAGTGTCCTCGTTTCCTATTTGGTGCTAAAGAGGGAAGTGCAGGCGAGGAGTCCCAAGGCATCAGGCAAAGGTTTCCATATCGGTGCAACAAGACCAAGACCAGCAGGACGGCAGGACGGAGGTCACCCTGGAGCCCAAGATGGCGTCACCACCGGAGCCTTTGGCAGGCGAAGACCACCTTTAGTCAGGATAACTTGTACTAGTTGTCTCCCTTCGAATTTGGCCGTTGCGGGATCCCTTCCCGCTCAATATTTGGGAAGAGGACTGAGGCCTCTATAAATAGGACTAGCCACCACAGTAGGAGGCAACTGGATCAGATTCAGATCATCCTCGACCACACAAGTTCACCAAGCACAAGGGCACCTCTCCTCAGGAGGCTGTTCTTCCCTTGTAACTATTCATCCTCAGCCCAAGAGGCAATCCACCACACCACACTGGAGTAGGGTATTACACCACATCGGTGGCCCGAACCAGTATAAACTCTCGTGTCTCTCTTTCTGTGGGTTCGACGCGCTAAGCTTTGAGATCACGGTGAGAGTGAGGGCGTGATTAGGTAGGGAGAGATCTTTGTGCGCACCCCAGTGTTCGAATCTCAAGGGTTTTGCCGGAACCCGAAATCCGACAGTCTCTTATAATAAGCAAAGTGTTCTTGAGGGTATACGGGAATTTCATCTAGTCACTTTCATCATGTTGATTTGATTCGTGTTAGCTACTTTGATAATTTGATATGTGGGTGGACCGGTGCTTAGGTGATGTTCTTACTTGAACAAACCTCCTACTTATGATTAACCCTCTCGCAAGCATCCGCAACTACGAGAAAAATATTAAGAATAAATTCTAACCATAGCATTAAACTTTGGGAAAACTTTGTTTATTATAAGAGACCGTTTTGGCCTGTGTGTATGATAGATTTTGACCACTTTGCCACTCTTAGTTTTTGACAATACATCACATTTTCCATTCCATGGCAAAAACAATAATTTAAGAGTGGCAATTGTGATACATTGTCAAAATCTAAGAGTGGCAAAACTGAAATGAAAAGTTATTGCTTTTGCCACGGAATGGCATTTGTGATGTGTTGTCAAAAACTAAGAGTGGCAAAAGTGATATGTCAAATTCTAGAGTGGCATAAGCAAAGTGGTCAAAAGCTAGAGTGCCAAAAAAAGTTTTCCCTTAAACTTTTGGATCCAATCAGTCCCTTACGGAATAGTGCATAAACTAGAGTTTTAGCTTTTATCACTCTCGCAAACCATCATCTACTTACTACTCCACAATGCATTCCCTTAGGCCCAAACATGGTGAAGTGTCATGTAGTCGACGTGCACATGACACCACTAAGGGAATCACAACATACATACTATCAAAATATGAAACACATATCAAGTTCACATGATTACTTGCAACATGATTTCTTCCGTGACCTCAAGAACAAAAGTAACAACTCACAAATGATAATCATGCTCAAGATCAGAGGGGGAATTAATTAATAGCATGTTGGATCTGATAATATAATCTTCCACCAGATAAACCATATAGTAATCAACTACAAGATGTAATCAACACTACTAGTCACCCACAAGCACCAACCTACAGTTCCGGTAACAAGATTGAACACAAGAGATGAACTAGGGTTTGAGAGGAGATGGTGTTGTTGAAGATGTTGATGGAGATTTCCCTCCCCAAGATGGGAGAGTTGTTGGTGATGATGATGACGATGATTTCCCTCTCCGGGAGGGAAGTTCCCTCGGCGGAATCGCTTCGCCGGAGGGCAAAAGTGCTCCTGCCCAAGTTCCGCCTCGAGACGGCGGCGCTCTGTCCCGAAAGTCCTCTCCTCATTTTTTCTAGATCAAAATGACTTATATACCAGAAGATGGGCATCAAAGGTGGGCCTGGGTGAGCACAACCGACCAGGGCGCGCCTGGGCTTCCTGGTGCGCCCAAGTGGGTTGTGCCCACCTGGTGGGCCCCCTCTGGTACTTATTTGCTCCAATATTCTTCAAATATTCCATAAAAGTTCTCCGTGAAGTTTCAGCTTGTTTGGAGTTGTGCAGAATAGGTAGCCTGACGTAGCTTTTTCCAGGTCCAGATTTCCAGCTGCCGAAATTCTCCCTCTTTGTGTGTACCTTGCAAATTATGAGAGAGAAGGCATTAGAATTACTCCAAAAAGCATTATTATGCATAAAAACATCATAAATAATAGTAGGAAAACATGATGCAAAATGGACGTATCATCCCACATTATGCTTACCTCAAGCTCAAAATGCCAGGACCAAACAATGTTATGACAATAAATGGCAACACTGAACGCTCTCTCCGGACAGAGGAGCGGACCGCAACTTTCGCAGCCAAGGTGTAGGCATGCTAGGAGGCCGCCCATAAGAGCAAGTGCGCCCCAAGCTCATCAAAGCGCACACGGGTCGCGCCAGCCGACCTTGGACAAGCACTCCCCCACCCTACATAGTTGTGCGGGCTCCTCGCGCGCCTCCCCTGGAAGGCGCACTACGTCTCCAGGGCGCATGACTTTGCGTTAAAAATTCCCTAGGTCATCAAGGAGCCAAAACAATAGAAACGTCGGGATCATCTAGACCGAGCAGCAACGCACTTCGAGCTCGGGCACACGCAGGGTTCTGTCAAAGACCTAGCCAATAATGAGCATGCCCAGGTGGCTTTAACGACCCAAAAGGTAGCTGCAGACCTCTTCAAAGGACTCGATCGTCTAAATCATAAAGCACAGCCGAGGTCACAGACAGCCTATACCAACTTCGCCATCAACGAAGATGCACTGGTCAACATCATGGAGATGCAGACGTGCGGCAGGAAGCGGCACGAGCCAATAAGCCCAACATCAAGTATGCCTTGTTTCAATTTACTCATTTTTTCTTTATGTTCCTCACATTGTAACTTTTCGAAGTTCTTTTTGTCCAGGCTCGGCATGTACGGCTTGACCATATGAAATAAAGAAATTATGCCCCTCAAGGTTTTTTAGCATTTCCTTATAATTACGGCCTTTCATCCAAAAAGAATACTTTATGACATAGAGGGCTTCGCTTTCAACAGCTCACCCTAAGCTACAAGTCCGAAGTACTCGACGTCTCGGATGTTTGCATTATATGAATCACTTTTGAACCTAGATTTTGGTCAATCGTTGGGTTGCCCGGCTCCTATGTATACCCCTTACATTTCCAACCAATTCAACTAAGGGCGTAATGAGAGAACCACTACGGTAGTGCCGCCAGCTCGCATGGCAGAGCGCCTTAGTGGAGAAAGCCGAAAACTGACTGCCTTGGCAAGCATAAACTGGTCGGCCATCCAAAGGTCGCATTGAAGCGACTTATCGTTATCGATCACTCATGTAAAACAAAGGGCCACTTCCTCGCATTGGCTGAAGTGGTTAGTGGCATAGACCTCGGCTACCCAAGCCGACCACTTCACACAATCGGAGGCTCGTCATCAGCCCCCATAGTCAAGCTCCTACAACTAAGTGAAGGTTATTAAGTCGTAATAGTCCGATTGCCTAGTTCCTATGTGCACAGACCGCTTCCGAGTACCGAGATGCGGCTAAGGGTCACGACTGCCTAGAGGAACACCTTCTATATATTGTACATTGGGGGAAGAAGCCGACGACTGGCCACTTTTAGTTCAAAATGGTCAAACAGGAGGTATATTAAATAAAAACAGAAACAACATGACGAAATCTAAAGCCACATTCATTAAAACAAAAGGATAGTTTTTGTACATCCCACACACTTCGACATTCGGAAGTATGGTCTAAAAATACAAAGTGTCCTTGGGACACATGGCCTCGGTCATCCGGGCCCCTTCTGCTACCTCGGCGAAGAACTGCTCTGTGGTCCTAACCTTACCTTCGGGGGGTCTCGCAACAACAACCTCTGCTTCAACGCGCCGGAAATGCGTCTTCACATAGGGATATGCCCGTTGAGCCACTTTCAGGCACACCATTTCCGGAGGGCCCCTCGCGGGACAGCTTCCCGCAGCCGAGCTATTAGGCCGAAGAAGCTGGTAGGGAGTGCCTCTACTAGCCACAAATTGACACAGACCTCTTGGAGCATCAGCCTTGCAGTGCATAGAAGCTCCACCAGTTACTTCATCCCGTGATTCAACAGCTTCGGGCATGGTGGCGCCTGGAATTGATGCCAGAATGCCTTCTCCGGCTCATGGCCCTCCAGCTCGCCGAAGTGGTGGGCGGCGTCCAGCGCACTCTTCAGGAGATCCGCAAAGACCTCTGTGGAGTGCTTCAACTGGGTGAGCTCGATGAACCCTTTGCTGCCAAACACACATTGAAGTAAATATGGCTTACCCGCCATAATTTGCTCCACTTGCTGGAGCACCTCGCGGTCGGCCCTGGTCTGGGTTTGGAGTTCAGAGTGCGCAAGGCGGAGCTTCTTGAGCTCCTCGTTCGCCTTATCCTTCTTGGCCTAAAGGGCATTGCACGCTTCGTAGACGCCCTTCAGGGTCTCCTCCACCACCAGGACCCGCACCTGGTCCTTGCCCCTAGCCACCTTTTTGGTGGCCAGGTCCTTCTATGCCTTGGCGGCTGCAACCTTTTGTTGTTGGGCCTCCTATCGAGCTTTCACAAGCTCGGCCTTGAGCCCCTCAAGCTCGGACAAAGCCACTGTCATTCAAACAATTAGGCATTAGCTTCTATTGCACCAAGCTATCCTAACAGAAAGTAAATTTGACAAATCTCTCTCAATCCTACCTTGAGATTGCTCGATCCGTTTGTTCACCAGATTGAGGTCCTTCTCGGACCTCTCAAGCTTTGGGTTCATCTCCATGATTTCCTCGGAGGTGGATCTCGGATCCGAGGTAGAAACCTGTGAACAATCTGAAGGAAATATGCCCTAGAGGCAATAAATAAAGTTGTTATTTTATATTTTGTTATATCATGATAAATGTTTATTATTCATGCTAGAATTGTATTAACCAGAAACTTGATACATGTGTGGATACATAGACAAAACACTGTGTCCCTAGTAAGCCTCTACTAGACCAGCTCGTTAATCAAAGATGGTTAAGTTTCCTAACCATGGACATGCGTTGTCATTTAATAATGTGATCACATCATTAGGAGAATGATGTGATGGACAAGACCCATCCGTTAGCTTAGCATATTGATTGTTTAGTGTTATTGCTATTGCTTTCTTCATGTCAAATACATATTCCTTCGACTATGAGATTATGCAACTCCCGGATACCGGAGGAATACCTTGTGTGTTATCAAACGTCACAATGTAACTGGGTGATTATAAAGATGCTCTAAAGGTATCTCCGAAGGTTTTTGTTGGGTTGGCATAGATCGAGATTAGGATTTGTCACTCCGAGTATCGGAGAGGTATCTCTGGGCCCTCTCAGTAAAGCACATCATAAGAAGCCTTCCAAGCAATGTGACTAATGAGTTAGTTGCGGGATGATGTATTACGGAACGAGTAAAGAGACTTGCCGGTAATGATATTGAACTAGGTATGAAGATACCGACGATTGAATCTCAGGCAAGTAACATACCGATGACAAAGGGAACAACGTATGTTGTCATTACGGCACGACCGATAAATATCTTCGTAGAATATGTGGGAACCAATATGAGCATCTAGGTTCCGATGTTGGTTATTGACTGGAGAGGTGTCTCGGTCATGTCTACATAGTTCTCGAACCCGTAGGGTCCGCACGCTTAACGTTTGATGACGATTTTGTATTATATGAGTTATGTGATTTGGTGACCGGATGTTGTTCTGAGTCTCGGATGAGATCATGGACATGACGATGAGTCTCAAAATGGTCAAGAGGTAAATATTCATATATAGGATGATAGTATTCGAACACAGGAAGTTTTTCGGGGATACCGGGTGCGTATCGGGTCACCGGAAGGGGTTCCGGGCATCCCTCGGCCAACTATATGGGCCTAATGGGCTAAGCCGGGAAACGCAGCAGCCAGCAGGGGCTGCTGCGCCCCCCATAAGGGCCACACCTAAGGGAAAGGATTGGGGAGAAGAGAGAAGGAAGGGGAGGGATTCGGCCTCCCCCTTCCTTCCCTCCTCCCTCGTCTTCCCTTCCCCCTCAAGTGGATATGGTAAGGGGGGAGGCCGAATTGGGAGGCGCCCAAGTAGGATTCCTCCTACTTGGGGCTCCCCCTTGGCTGCCTCTCCTCCCGTCCATCCTATATATATGTGGGGGGCACTGCTAGAACACACACCAACAATTGTTAGCCGTGTGCGGCGCCCCCTCCACAGTTTACGCCTCCGGTCATATTCTCGTAGTACTTAGGCGAAGCCCTGCGCGGATCACTTCACCATCACTGTCGCCACGCCATCGTGCTGACGGAACTGATCTACTTCCTCGACACTTTGCTGGATCAAGAGTTCGAGGGACGTCATCGTGCTGAACGTGTACAGAACTCAGAGGTGCCGTACGTTCGGTGCTTGATCGGCCGGAACGAGAACAAGTTCGACTACATCAATCACGTTGTCAAACGCTTCCGCTTTCGGTCTACGAGGGTACGTGGACACACTCTCCCCCTCTCGTTGCTATGCATCTCCTAGATAGATCTTGCGTGAGCATAGGATTTTTTTTGAAATTGCATGCTACGTTTCCCAACACAAGCACTTTAAAATTAGCCCCTGTACCAGGCATCAAAATTTCAAATATGCATGCCAGAGCCATGGGGCTACTCATTTGTAAGCTTGTGGTACATTGCTTCGCTCCCAAAGCCATTTTTCCAAAACTAGCCTTGGGCTCGGGGGCTGCTCACTGGCTACACTATCTAAGTACTATGCCGCAATATAAGCAAAAAAAGTCCTCGGATACATACACAGACTTGCAAATATATCTAAGTAGGGAGGTTATTCTTAATCTAATTTAGAAGAATGCCACAAAGCTCGTAACAAGGCCCTTTAAGACCTCAAGGATTCCGGCCTCTACGGACCGGAAGCCTTGCAGCGCCCGGCCGATCAACGTGTGGTGCTCTTCTTTAAGGGAGGAGCCCATTAGGGAACCTCCATCTCTTCGTTCCACTCCGCACTAGCTTGACGTCTACTACGCAACTTTATTCTTGTAGACTCGTGTTGGGCCTCCAAGCGCAGAGTTTTGTAGGACAGTAGCAAATTTCCCTCAAGTGGATGACCTAAGGTTTATCAATCCGTGGGAGGCGTAGGATGAAGATGGTCTCTCTCAAACAACCCTGCAACCAAATAATAAAAAAGTCTCTTGTGTCCCCAACACACCAAATACAATGGTAAATTGTATAGGTGCACTAGTTCGGCGAAGAGATGGTGATACAAGTGTAGTAATGATAGTAGATATTGATTTTTGTAATAGTAACAATAAAAAACAGCAAGGTAGCAATTGATAAACGGAGCACAAACGGTATTGCGATGCTTGAAAATGAGACCTAGGGTCCGTACTTTCGCTAGTGCAATATCTCAACAATGCAAATATAATTGGATCATATAACCATCCCTCAACGTGCGATGAAAAATCACTCCAAAGTTCCTATCTAGTGGAGAACATAAGAAGAAATTGTTTGTAGCTATTCTTTCCGATCGATCTATCCAAGAGTTCGTACTAAAATAACACCAAGTTATTCTTTCCGATCGATCTATCAAGAGTTCGTACTAAAACACTAAGTTCTTCTTTTCGATTGATCTATTAAGAGTTCATACTAAAATAACACCAAAGCAAATTCAAATTCATAATACTCAATCCAACACAAAGAACCTCCAAGAGTGCCCCAAGATTTCTACCGGAGAAACAAAAGACGAGAACGTGCATCAACCCCTATGCATAGATTACCCCAATGTCACCTCGGAAATCTGTGAGTGTTGAGTGCTAAAACACATATCAAGTGAATCAATATGATACCCCATTGTCACCACGCGTATTCATAGCAAGACATACATCAAGTGCTCTCAAATTCATAATAGTATTCAATCCGATAAAACGAAATCTCAAAGGGAAAACTCAATTCATCACAACAAGATAGAGAGGGGAGACACCATATGATCCAACTATATTAACAAAGCCCGCGATACATCAAGATCGTGACGTATCAAGAACACGAGAGAGAGAGAGAGAGAGAGAGAGAGAGAGAGAGAGCTTAAACACATAGCTACTGGTACAAACCCTCAGCCCCGAGGGTGGACTACTCCCTCCTCATCATGGTGGCCGCCGGGATGATGAAGATGGCCACCGGTGATGATTTCCCCCTCTGGCTGGGTGCTTGAACGGGGTCTAGATTGGTTTTTCGTGGCTACAGAGGCTTGCGGCGGCGAAACTTCTGATCTAGGGTGATCTTTGATGGTTTCTCCATTTATAGGATTTTTGGTGTCGGTTTCACGCGAAGATGGGCCTCGAGGTGAGCACAACCCACCAGGACGTGCCTGGGCCCCCTGGCGCGCCCCGGTGTCTTGTGCCCTACTCCTTCACCTTTTGGTCCTTCCACGAAGCTTCGAGGGTCTCTTTTGTTCCAAAAAAATCGTCAAAAAGTTTCAACTCATTTGGAGAACTTTCATTTCTGCGCAAAAAATAACACCACGGTAGTTCTGCTGAAAACAGCGTCAGTCCAGGTTAGTTCCATGCAAATCATACCAAAGCCATATAAAGTTATTGTAAACATGGCATGAATACTTCATAAATTATAGATACGTTGGAGACGTATCAACATCCCAAAGCTTAATTCCTGCTCGTCCTCGAGTAGGTAAATGATAAAAGAAATAATTTATGATGTGTGAATGCTAGCAAAGTGCATAAGTTTGATCAATGATAATTTCAATCACTTTTCTAGCATCATAATAGCAATTCTTTCCCATGAAACTTTTCATGTTAAAGTAGCAACCGATTCACATGTTAAGGTTCAAACAATGAATTCTCTTAAAACTCAACAACCTATATTCTTAGTCACCAAACAATTGCAATTCAACTTATTCATCAGAGTCTAAGTAAGAGCTCCACATAATCAATCGTCATATAGTCTTCATTGATTGCTACTACTCAAAGCATATTCTTAGAACAAATGGCATCCATCGAACACAAACAAAGATAGGGGCTTGATATTTCGCCTCCCAACTAATTTATCATAGAGATAATTGTCAACAATAACAAATCATGATCAAATATATTTGACTAGTCATATGTGCCTAGATCTTTCCCCACCACATGATGCTTGCCAACTAGAGAATAATTGAGTTTGAATGAGGCTGTATACTATTGACTCTTTGCATAAAAGTAAATACTGAAAAGCAAAAGATAGGCCCTTCGCAGAGGGAAGCAGAGGTTGTCATGCGATTTTTATTTGGATGCCCAAGCTATTAATGCAAAGGAACGTCACGTTATATTGCCCCTTGATAGCAACCTTTATTATGTAGTCTGTCGCTTTTATTACTTTGCCATCACAAGTTTGTACAACACTCAATTTTCCCTTACAATAAAAGATCAAACATATTTAGGAGCAATTTTTATTGCTTTCACTACAAAAAATATACACTTTCGTGATGATACATGTTTGTCACAGTAGGTCACGTTTTCTGTCATGCATGTACATCCATGACGATTTTATGACAGAATCAAGATAGTCATACCTGTGCTATCGTAAAAGTGTTCCATGACATTACCAAAATTATCATCACAGAAGTGTCCACTTCCATGACGATAAATCGTGCGTCACAGAAGTGCTTTCGTCAACGGTGACCGACACGTGGCATCCACCGTAAAGGGTCGCCGTTAAGCTATCGGGTTCCAGTTTGGATCCGATAACCCGTTAACAGCCTCGACCGATGGGGATTTTCCACGTGTAAAATTCTCAATGGCCAGAGTAACCACATGTCGGCTCATCGTTGAGACATATGTCATCCACTCATTGGACCGAAGGCGCCTATGATTCATCGACACGTGGCACGGCCCAACAAAGGCCAATTCGAGTAAAAGGTCGACCCATTTGACTTGGTCAAAAGGTAGTGGGCCGGTCCACGGAAAGCCTGTTGACGGCCTATTCGCATATAGCCCATTTACGACCTGCTAACTCACGGCCTACCGGAATTTGGCTCAATAGCGTCATCTGGGCCGTCCAATATGATACCAGCCCATTGTAACTTCCGGCCCATGTATGGCCCATGACGTCTGTCGGCCCATAGGAGGCCCTTTGTAACTCTGGGCCCATTAAAGGCCCGAGATGAAACTACCCATAATGAACAGTGTATCGCTTTATACCCATTAACGACCCATTATTCCGTCGGCCATTTCCAGCCCGTGTTAACTTTCGGCCTTCTAAGGGCCCATTTATTCTTGGGCTCATTTCTAGAATTTGGTTAGTTACGGCCCGTTACTCGCATATTCCGTTTGTGGGCCAAATTCAGCCCGTGGTAACATTCGGCCCGTTTGTGGCCCGTTAACCAGTTGGGCTGTTTTCATAGCGTTATCAAATACGGCCTATTAACGGCCCGTTATGGTCCACGAATAGTATGGTCCATGTTTGGCGAAATGATTATACGGCCCGTAGAAGGCCCATGGATCCTACGGCCCGTAGAAGGCCAATGGATCCTACGACCCGTACAAGGCCCATGGATCATACGGCTCGTAGAAGGCCCATGGATCCTATGTCCCATAGAAGGCCCATGGATCCTACGGCCCGTAGAAGGCCCATGGATCCTACGGCCCGCGGGAGGCCCATGGTTACAACAGTCCGTGTGTTGCCATGATTATTGTGGCCTAGTTACCAAAAATAGGTTATTGTGGCCACTAGAAAAACATGGAAAAAGAATTGCAGTGACTACAAGGAAACAACTAAACAAGACAATAAGGAAATAAATAAGCAAGCAACTAACGCTAGGCTATTACGGCTATTGCACATATTACATCCACTTGGCATCAAAGTTCGCCACCAGTGAAAATATAGGGACATACACTAGCCGTCTAAATTGGCCACCAGTGCAAATAAACGTGGCAGCAAAACAAGTCCATAACTGAAACAACTTCAAAAGAGCTCAAGAAACGTTATCCTGGGCATCCGCCATGCTGGCAATAAGCTTAGCAAGCTTATTAGCTTTGTCCTGTTTGGCGCTAAAATCCTCAACGCTTGCTGTTGCACCAGAGAGTATGCATCTGAATGCTCCAGGGACTTCCGCGGTCCTTCCGCTTCTTGTCGCAGCACAGCTGATCGATGTCTTTCAGCTTGTAGTTGAGACTCAAGAAACCGAATTGATTCAGGCAGTGAGTTTGAATAGATTGTGCCAGCGGTAGTGGCCAGTAACTCGAACACTAAACCAAGACAGGACTTTGGGGCTGTCTCACTGTCTTCAAGATAGTTTTCCTTAGCTGGTTTATCAGCTTTGTTGGAGACCAACAAGGATGTATCACTATCCTGAACCTTATCTGCATTACTTCCTTTACCATTGCTTAATAAGGCACTCTTCCCCAATATTCTGTCAGCATTCTAAAAGAAGAAACAAGCAAACACATAACAGGTTTAACATGTACTAGTATATGAAACTCATTTCGGTGAACCAGTTCATTAGTAAGGTGGACAAGATTAAACTACCAAGTCTTCTATTGCCAAGTAGTACGTTATAAAAGCATCAAACAAACATATATCTATGTCCTATGGTCATTGCATTGTCTTGCCAAATCAAAATAGAGACACGGTTCAAATCATATCAGTTCAAGAGAAAGCAGCACTGAAAGAATACAAAGCGTGGGAAACTACACGGCACAACAAGAATTCAGATGGGTACCACGGGTCTACATGTTCTTCAGGTTTAAGCACTTGTTCTACATGAACAGAGTACAGTAAGACACAAGCATATAGTACTTAAAAAAATGAACTCATAGACCTTACCATATTCTTGGCTCGGGACCAGTACAGAAGAAGGCGTTCCCAGTCATCATCCAGTAAACGTGTCTCAGGAGAACGTAAGGGAATTTAATGAGTTTCTTTGCCAGTGAAGTAGGTTTTCTTCAGGTAATTTCGGTACTGCCACCAAGCATTCTTGAAGATAGCACAGGTTACCTCATCCTGAGTTTCCAAATTGGTCCTTCTCTACAGAGAAAAATGGGAAAATTTGCTGTATTATAACCATCATGGAGGTAGAATGTATGGGACAAAGCAAGTAATTGCCATGAATAACATTACTTACACATAACTCCTGGACAAACACCTGCAACTGGCATTTTCCTTCATTTTCAGTATAATATTTCCATGATGGGAAGATACGCACATAGGATTTAACAACATCAAATGCGATAGATGCTAAACTACGAATGGTTGGTTGTGCGTCCTCCACAGGAATAGGTGTACTAACTGGTGGAGTTGGGGTTCGCCGTGGTAGTACTGGCGCTTTGGGCACTGGAGTTGCCTTACTAATTGCTCTTGTTTGGGAGCTCTATGGTGGAGATGGTGATGTGTCAACAGGAACTGGGTTACTATCTGCTGGGGTTGGGGTTAGATTGGGTGAAGCTGGTTCTCTGTCCATCGCAGTAGGGGTACAATCTGCGGGAGTCTGGGTTATGTGTGGTAGGGCTGGTTCTCGCGCATGTACAACTGGGGTGCTATCTCCACCAAGAGGTAACACTATTTTATTTGAAGACCATGTTTTTACTCCGCTAGATACTGCCATCACCCGCTCCAATTAAAATGGTTGATAAACAAGAAACATAGTTGAATGTACAGATATGATGACTAACTAAACAGGATCGCATGACATAATTCACATACATGTTATCTAAGTAATCAGGATCGCATGATTTAATTCACATATGTGATTTATATGCTAAGCAGAGGGCATTCGCATATATGATGTCTGAACTAAGAACATGGTGTTGAATATTGTGTATATGAAGTCTAAACTATGCAATGCAAGACACCAAATGCATGATATGAGCAGTATAACCATGCCAAGTTAGAGCATACACCTCGGTGGGGGAATAGGACTGGTCATCTGTCTCTGAATCCATCTCTGAGGAGCTATCGGGACCCAGCAAGAGATCTGCTTCGACAGGTGGCACTGTCTGCTCTGAAGGCCTTGTTTTCACTCCAGATTTTTCCATCACCCACTCAAATGGCTGATTCACGGGAAGAGTAGTTTAATGTACAAACATTGTCGAAAAATGGAAATGTAATGAAGAAAAGGATGGGCAAGATATCATTCAAATATATGATGCCTGGTTAAACAGGATGGCATTGCACATTTCACATATATTATGGCTAGCTAAAAGACATCAGACTGCATAATTCCCATATATGATATAGAAACTAAACAGGTGGCATTACAGAACATGTCTAAACTAAGCAGATGACATATATGACGTCGAAAGTAGGCAC
The DNA here is from genome assembly GCF_002575655.3 of Aegilops tauschii subsp. strangulata. Taxonomy (NCBI): domain Eukaryota; kingdom Viridiplantae; phylum Streptophyta; class Magnoliopsida; order Poales; family Poaceae; genus Aegilops; species Aegilops tauschii. The sequence goes on along the minus strand of NC_053038.3, from coordinate 118,563,471 downwards.
TGCAAGGCAACATATGCATGATATGACTAACATCATCATGCCAAGTTAGAGCAAACACCTTGGTGGTAAATAGGAGTGGTCAACTGCATCTGAATCTGCCTCAGAACAGATATCTTCCTCTAGATTACAATCTGGAGAGGGGGAGGGTTTGCCATTGAACCCACCATGGAGCGATGTCTGCATGACATTGTATTGCCGCGCAAAACTCTTCTCTTTTTCTCTACATGTTCAGCATGACTGTGTACAATATCTGACATGCATACGAAAATAATATAGTAAGATTATGTAAGGAGAGCATGCAGAAATCTAGAGTGATGGTAACAACCAATGGATGGATCCAAAAATAATGATAGCAGGCTGATGATTGCTTTACTTTAATAAAAAGACAAATGATGATTGATTTACTATTTGTCTCCCACCCAAGATGAATAACATATGCATACCCTAGGTGAACCAGATATTAGAAAGAGATACTACTCATTGCTGCCTCGATATGTGCCCCACAACTAATTTAGAACTCAAGTTTGAACATTAATTTGGACCTGACTTGGAGTCTAAGAGGTGAACATGACGATAAAGTAGCAGGCAATATTAAGCAATGCATAACAATAAGCAGAAACAAAAGAGTGCGACCTCTCTTGTGGACCCGCGTACTCCTCAGGTTCATCTGCTGAGTCGATGATGGTGATGCCGTTGCGGTGGGTGCCGGCGGCAGGGAAGGAGATCTGAGGCGGCGAAAGACGGTCAGGAGTCGTGATGTCTGGTTTGGTGGATGCTTCTGTCGATGGAGCAGCTTAGGTGAGGTGGACGACGTCGCGGCAGGAGCAGGACAAACCACACAAAGTTTTCTTCGACGCCTAGCTGTAACTGAAGTAATTCTGTAAGGGTTCCTTTGGCTTGCATGATTCTAAAAACGCAGGGATACGAAAAACACCGGAATAGGATAGGAATGCACATGGGAGACAGAGCATTTGTAAACACAAGATTTCTGTCAACTTGGGTGTTTGGTTCACAGGAATTGGAAGAGCAGAGGAATGCAAAGAAACATGGCCAAATTAAAGTGAAACCATATGAAAGCGTGTACAATTAGAATGTTATTCTGCCACTAATGCACTTGGTCTTGTTTTCATGCATAGGATGTTGAAAAGTAGGTCCAGGTGGATGTTGTGCTCCATTCCTTTCAACAAAATGCATGAATAATTGAATAGTAGAGTGCCATAGGAAAATTTCCTATTTCTATGTTTTTCCTTTGAACCAAAATAGCCCTAATGGATCGACATGAATGTAGAGTAATAAGTGATGCGACAAGTGTACAACCTCTTTGCCATAGCCGTGTCGACCTCAGCATCATTGGGTTGGTCACTGAAGAAGTTGAGGCAGAGGTGGCTGTCGGAGGTGTGGCGGAAGAACTGAGGAATCTTTAGAAGACATACACGGCACTGCTCTGTTGTGATGGATGGTTTAGTCGTTGGAGCAGCTTCGGCGAGCCGTAAGACGTCGAGGCTGAAGCAGTACAAGACACACATCGTTAATCTCAAGTGGGATTCTAATAGCATCTCTAATAGATGATGTGAAATACATTACCAAAAAGTGATAAATGTAAAATTTACATCACCAAAAAACACCTGACTACAACAGATGAGGTAAAAACTGTTGATTTTGAACTTAACTGTCGAAACTGAAATTTACTGTGGAATCTGAATGTTACTGTCGAAACTGAACGCAATGGTAGTAGAGAGGCACTTCACATGTAGTTTAGGGAGGGCATGCAGTTCGTCTTCAACCTGCACCCCCCTGAGCCGCCAGCCACCACCGGCCGAACCGCCAGCCCCGCCGCCTGCGGCCGGCGGCGCTCCCGCGCCACCTCGCTGCCCCGAAATAACTCCCCACCGCCGGTCCGCCGCCGCCCCAACCAGCCCTCTAGCCCCCCCCCCCCCCCCCCCGCGCTGAGCTTTTTCACCGGCGATCCCCACACCATCGACCCACCACCGGACCCTCCCCCCACCGCGGGCAACCACCGCCCCACCCTGAACCCTAAGATAGATAGTGTGGAACCTCTCCGGCGAGCCCCCCTCCCCGTTGCGGGTGGTTCTACCTTAACTCTCGCAAGCCCCCCCCACCCCCTAAAAATCGATTGACCCAAAAGTCGATTCAGTCAACTGAAGTGTAGCTAAATCGGAGTAGAGCAGCAGCACGAGCGAGGGGGAGAGCAGCAGCAGCAGCGCGAGCGAGAGCCGGAGCAGCAGCAGCAGCACGAGCTAGCAAGCGAGAGCTGGAGCAGCAGCAGCAGCGCGAGCAAGAGTTGGAGCAGCAGCAGCAGATCCGGTTGGTATGGCCGCCGCCGCCGAAGGGGCCTTGCACTGGGGGAGAGCCGTTGTGGAGATGTCTCCCGCGGCGCCGGCTTCGAGGTAGCCACGCCATGGGGGTGCGGGATGGAGCACTGTCTGCGCTGGGAGGTTGAGTTAAGGAGAAGGTGCGATGCGATGAGTGTACAAGCTCTTTGGTGGCACCGAGTAGGCCTAGGCTTCATCCGAGGAGTCGGTGAGGATGCTGCGGTTCTGGTGGAGCAGGTTAAGGCAGCGCTGTGGGGATGGAGAAGCCGTGATAGACGAGGCGATCATCGGGGCAGCTCCTTGGAGGCGGAGGACGGGGCGGCTGAACCGACGGGACGACGAGATGGACGACGGATCCTCATCCAGGGAGGTGGTTGAGGGACGTCGAGCTGTTGCGGTGGACGACGTCGTTGGGGAAGAGGCTCCGGCTGGGCAGCGGTGAGGTGGCGGACGAAGGAGTGTTGGGTTTCGCGGCTAGAGCAGAGAGGTTATGGCAGCCTGGGATTTCAAATGGCGAAAAGGAGGCGATGGGAGGGGGAACCATGACTTAGGGACGCGCTTGTCCAAAATGTAAGGTGTGTTACAAAAGTACCCCCACTGATTTGAACTAGCGGCCCTTTTGGCTCAGGGTTAGAATGGGGATTTCGTGTCTCGGGATTTGGCAGCTCCAGGGAGTTCTCGCGTGCGTTGTAATTTCGGGATAGCAAGGCGCGAGTTTTGGGAGCATGATATCTGAATTTTTGGGATATAACAAGGCGCGGGATGAATTTTAGGGACAAGCCTAACGTTTAATATTGTACTTGTACGTACCAAATCAATTCGCACTTCACTCAACGGAAAAAACGAAAAAAAAAATAAAACTATTCACACCACACAAAGAGAGGTCTTGTCCCGTTTTACTATACAAATGCTATTCAAAGATATGAATCCATGTTATGTCCAATTAAATGTTTTTGCTGGCTGTATAATGCATGTAACCTACTCATACCAACATTTTAGTGCATTCCAAATGTCTAAACTACCGCTACGCTTCAAACTAAATTTGAATTTGTTCTCTAATTGAATAAGAATCTACAATCATGATTGTTGCCAACTTCAACCATCATTCGTCTATTACCTTAACAACACACCACATGTAACACCCATGATGCGGCTATATCTCCCACGTGTCGAGGCATGACTTAGAGGCATAACCGCATTGTGGTTTTATCGCAAGAGGGGTAATCTTTACACAATCCCATGTACTGAATAAGAAAGGGACAAAGAGTTGGCTTACAATCGCCACTTCACACAAATAACAAGTTAAACATACATCATACAGAGTACAATCAGGGTCCGACTACGGAACCAAAATAAAATAAGACAACCCCAAATGCTAGATCCCTGATCGTCCCAACTGGGCCTCACAACCGATCATCAGGAAACGAAACATAGTAACAACCAAGGTCCTCGTCGAACTCCCACTTGAGTTCGGTAGCGTCACCTACACTGGTATCATCGGCACCTGCAACTGTTTGGAAGTATCCATAAGTCACGAGGACTCAGCAATCTCACACCCGCGAGATCAAGACTATTTAAGCTTATGGGTAGGGGTAAGGTAATGAGGTAGAGTGCAGCAAGCGCTAAGCAAATATGGTGGCTAACATACGCAAGTAAGAGTAAGATGAGAAGCTACGCGACGGTCGTGAAGCTACAAGTGATCAAGAAGTGATCCTGAAACTACTTACGTTCCAACATAACTCAAACCGTGTTCACTTCCTGGACTCCGCCGAAAAGAGACCATCACGGCTACACACGCGGTTGATGCATTTTAATTAAGTTAAGTGTCAAGTTCTCTACAACCGGATATTAACAAATTCCCATCTGCCACATAATCGCGGGCACGGCTCTCGAAAGTTTATACCCTACAGAGGTGTCCCAACTTAGCCCATCACAAGCTCTCACGATCAACGAAGGATGTTCCTTCTCCCGGAACAACCCGATCAGACTCGGAATCCCGGTTACAAGACATTTCGACAATGGTAAAACAAGACCAGCAAGACCGCCCGACTGTGCCGACAAATCCCGATAGGAGGTGCAGATATCTCGTTCTCAGGGCACACCGGTTGAACACTACGTACGGCAACCGAAGATACCCTAAGTTGCCTAGGGGCGGCACCGCAAGTGGCTCTGTTTTGGACCAACACTCAGAGGAGCACTGGCCCGAAGGGGTTAAAATAAAGATGACCCTCGAGAGCGCGACTCCCAAGGGAAAAGGTATAGGTGGCAAATGTTAAAACCAAGGTTGGGCCTTGCTGGAGGAGTTTTATTCAAAGCGAACTGTCAAGGGGGTCCCATAACCCCAACCGCGTTAGGAACGCAAAATCAAGGAACATAACACCTGTATGACGAAAACTAGGGCGGCAAGAGTGGAACAAAACACCAGGCAAAAGGCCGAGCCTTCCACCCTTTACCAAGTGAATAGATGCATTAATTAAGTAAGAGGTAATATGATATCCCAAACATGTTCAACATGGACCAATATTCAACTTCACCTGCAACTAGCAACGCTATATGAGGGGCTGAGCAAAACCGGTAACATAGCGAAACAACGGTTTGCTAGGAAGGTGGGTTAGAGGCTTGACATGGCAATAGGGGAGGCATGATGAACAAGTGGTAGGTAGCGCGACATAGCGATAGAGCGAACAACTAGCAAGCAAAGGTAGAAGTGATATCGAGGGTATGGTCATCTTGCCTGAAATCCCGCAAGGAAGAAGAACGAGTCCATGAAGAAGACAAACAGACGTAGTCGAACGGATCCTCACAAACGCGACGTTACCGGAACTAACAAGAAGAAGAAACACCGAAAAAGAGCAAACAACATGGTAAACCAACAAGCATAAACATGACATGATGCACAACCAAGGATGATGCATGTCCGGTTTAAATATGCATGTCATGGCAAAGTGCACAAACAAAACTACAAGTTAAGTGGAGCCCAACATGTAACAAGATGCATGTTGACGAAACACCACAGTCGATTATTTAGTTCACTCCCGGTTAGGTACCCAACACTATTAAATGTTATTAAACATGGCAAGGGGTGAAGCATAATAAAACTACGTATCTAGGCAAGTTTAAATGAGGCCGGAACAACAAGCAACAAGTCCGAAAAAATCCTCATATGCATATTACGAATTTGGTAATGTTCTGCCCTAAACCATATTTTAGAGTTGTTAAACATGCAAAGTAATGGCATCATGTTAAACTATGCTTTTTCCACCCTATTTTCATATAAATTTTATTAAATTTGGAGTTACAGTTATTAAGTTATGAACTAAATCATTTTAACATGGCATTTGAGCAAATTTAAACAAACAGCAATTTAAACATTTTTAACATGGATGAAAGTGGTATATTATGAAACTAGGCAAAATTATAAGCAAGTTACATATATAAAACATTTTAATATGATGCACAGTTGATGAGTTATTAAATGCATGAACTCTAGGGACTTTTCTATAAAACGACGTTCTCTGGATAAAATCTAAATTCGCAACAGAGGAAAAAACACGCATTGGGCCGAATCTAGCTGGCCCAACAATGCACAGGAGAGGGGCTTGGGCGCGTCCTCACCCATGGGCCTTGGCCCGGCCGATGGAGAGAGGCCGGAAAGGGGCGCGCTGGATCTGGGCCTGGCGCGGCCTCGGTCAACGCAGGCAGGAGGGCGCAGCGAGGCTGCACCGAACGAGCCAGGATGACGACGGCGGTTTGGCGCGACTCCGGCGACGTCCAAGGCGCGGGACGGGCGGATCCGGAGTGGTAGAGGCCGGATCTGGCTCCGGGGACCCATTCCCGGCGACGGCAAGGGCCGGTGAAGCTCTGGCGAGCTCTAGGCCCTCTCCGGCTAGAGCGGTGGCGACGGATCCCTGCGGGGAAAAGGAGGGAGCGAGGTGAGGGGAACCGAGGGGAGGAAAGAGGAGAAGGGGCGCGGCGGCACGCTACTCACCGGCGGCGGGGATCCGGCGTGGCGGCGCGGAGGAATGCGACGGCAGGGTGGCGAGGGCTCTGGATCGAGAGCTCCTCTCCCGATCTGGAGCTCGGGGCGATGCAGTTTGCAGGGAGCGACGCGGTCGGGCCTCCCGCAGGCTTCGCAGGGCCGCGGCGGAGGGGAGCGGGCAGGGGCCACGTGGCAAGTAGGGAGAGGTGGAGGGCGAGGCTGGAGGCGGCGCTGGCCTGCGGGGAGGCGACAAGTGGCGGCGGGGCAGCGGTTGGACGCGGATTTTGAGGTGGCAGCGCCGGATCTGAGGAAGGAGGGCTATGGGGTTAGGGTTTTGACTAGGAATGCCCAAATTTGGAAGGGAGGGTGCTTAAATAGGGTAGGGGGTCTGGGGTTAGGGGAACTAGTCCGCTTTCGGATCATTTGATCTCGATCGGATGGTCCGAAACATATGGGTAGTGTAGGTGGGCTAAAGGGTTGTGTAGACGGCATTGGGCTGAGAAGAGAGAGGAGAGATGCAGCCTGGCACGGTTTCCAGAGACCGAAAACGTCCGACGAAAAGACCGGCTATACTGCCGCTGTAGTTATCCATTGGGGCGTCAAACGGACTCCGATTGCGATGAAACTTGGCAGGCGGCCTACCGACAACATAACAACACCGCACTCCAACTTTCATCCCATCCCAAGAAAATTTTCCGGCCACTTATAAAATACTATTTCAGAGGTGCCGCGGGCGCGTGCAAGTGTGTCTGGGCTCAGAACGGACAACGGAGAGAACTGGGGAAAACCGGACGGATGCAAGTTTTGAAAACATGATGATGCAATGCACATGATGACATGGCAAAATGCAACACGCAAGCAGAAAAACATGGCAACGATGGCGAATAACTGGGAGCACCTGGTGCATCGGTCTCGGGGCTTTACAACACTCCACCACTACGAGAGAATCTCGTCCCGAGATCTAAGAATGACACCGGAGAGAAACGGAAGAGGAAGAGAAGAGGTAAAACTAAGTTGCTTCTTTGACAAACGAGTGAAACCAAAGAACCTTGCGATGTTGAACAAATTGACAAAAAGAATACAACGAAGATGAACAAAGTTGAAAACACTCCATTAGAAAAGAGGAACAAGGAACATTACGGGAACCTTGTAGGTTGAAAGACATTAGAAAAGGGTTACAATGGACAAGTACTTGCAAGCACTCCGGTTGAAACGAGATGTACAAGGAACGATAAAGACCAATTACGACAACACTTCGGTTGGAAATGGAAGGCATAGAATATGAACTTGGCAAAATGAAAGCACTTGGATGACACTCCGGTTAGAAGAGGATTGATAGACACAACACTCCGGTTAAAACAAGATAGAGAAGGAATAATAATGATATAATTTGGACAGCACTCCGACTGTAAATGGAAGGAATTGAACATGATCTTGACAGGATGAGAGGATACTTGAAAAGAGGACACGACACTCCGTTTGAATGGCTAAGCAAAGGAAATAACATGATCTTTGACAAAAATGGAATGATGGGTCAAAGAGTGCAACATCACAAAGCCTCCGGTTGAAATGAAAGAATGGAATTAAATGGACGGAGAAGAAAGAGTAAACTTGGAAGAGTAACATTACAAGGAAGGGTTGAACGGAGTTGTTGAATAATCAACAACGACAAGATGTGAAACTCGTGGGCTTATGAAAACCCTCTCAGATCTTTAGGTGAAATTCTACCACTAACGCAAACAATTGGTTGGTGGAGAACGATAAAGAGATGAAAACTTCTTCACCAAGATAATAAAGAGAAAACTTGGATCATAGATACACACCATAATAGCAGCATTCCCAATGGAAGGCTTTAGGTGAAATATAACCCAAGATAATTCCAACAAAGAGATTGATTAGTTGGAAAGATCTCCTGAACGATGAGAAAATGATGGATTTAGAATATGTCGTTCTTGGTATTTGTGAATCATGAAACACGAAGGGAAATTATCAAGAATGACATAACACCACCTCAAAAGATAAGATAGGAAGAACTGCACTTCAGAATGCAATACGAAGAAGGCTTGAACTCCTCAATCAAAACATGTGTTGGGCACCATGTTTATTTTAGAGTATAGCTTGGTGGATCTTAACTTCGAGAGAAAACTTGAAGAACAATTGAAGAATGAAAAGAATCTTTGGCGAACCACCCTGTAGAACCTCCAAGAAGAACTCCGGTAATAAAAGGATGATAAAAGGAAGAGAAGTTGAAAACACAAGGTGAAGCCTTGCGATGATTTAGATGGAGCTTCGCGACGAGATAAAACGGGAAGCTTGGAACTCCGGAAAAGAAAAGATGAAGCATCTCGAACCACGAAATGTGACATGATGAACACTTTGGAAAGAAGAAACTAGATCACTTGGATGAAACAATAATAAGAATTACGTTATGTGTATCCTTCACCAATTTTGATTGATGACAAGCAACAGATTTGGCATACTTCTTATTCTCGTAGAAAGGATTAAGAGAGATATAGTGCAAACTTGGGAAGTTCTTCAGCGAACCAGCGGTAGGATTGAAAGAACGAGTAAATTAATATGAGAACATAGGAAGAGGAATATTGAACAAGCCACCGTTAAGATTTGGAGAATGAGAGCTGAAAGCTGAAAATGAATAAACCCGAAATGATGGCCTTCGGAGAATCAAACTGAAAAGACTCTTGAATTGTTCCGGATGGGTGAAAAGAATTCTTACAATCGAAAACAATTATGAGAGGATGGCATCAAGCTAGAACCATGAATCTTCAAGAGAACAGATATGATTGAAGAGAAACTCTTCTTCGGTCTTCAAAATCCGAGAATGACGACGAGAAACACCACCATGAATTGTTGAGGCACTCCGTAATGAAGAATAAAAAGGTTGAACCAACGATGAAAAGAATATGAAAGCGAACTTGGAGAGAGACATTTGACTGATGATAGTTCATTCTTACGTCAAACTTTGAAAGGAATTCGAGAATAACTTCGGAAAATTAGAAGAGTTAGGTAAGATCCTGGGAAAAGACCTGTGGGTTATGGCCCACTCAAAAGATACACCGTTGAACAATTTAAAGAGAGATTGTGCCGGTTGAATTAAATGGCTTGCATGAGATAATTATCTCCAAATAGCTTGAATGGATTAAAATTGGAAACATGAATCTTCTGAGATATCTTCAGCACTCCAGATACAAATGAAAAGTGAGAGGTTAATGATTAAGAGGTGCACCGGCATAACAAAGCATATGAAAGGACGAAAGGGATATGGTCAACACCGAAAGCTTGATTTTAGACCACCGGAGAAGAAAGAGAATGAAGAATGATGAACTTGAAACTTCTGACCATCTTCATGACAATCACCGGATAAGAACATTGAAAGAAAAGAATGAAGAGTCTTCACATCCATAAGATGGATACTTGATTAAGAAATCTGAGTCCTTGAAGAAAAAGGGGTGGGAGGGCGGGAAAACAAAGACAACTTGGGACGGAGGAAACAAACACCGTTGAGAAAACTTAGAGTTGATCTTGCGGATGTTGAAAATGATCGGATCCACTTGAAGAGAAGCACACCGGTTGGAAAAGAATTGGCATGACCATTCGGCATGAATAAAAGGATACTCGATTAGCGACTTCAGACTCTGTGAACAAAAGGGCGGGAGGGTCGGAAAGAAAAATAAATGGGGATGGGGAAATGACACCGTTGAGAAGATGAGAGTTGATCTTCCAAGGATGAAGTGGAAGGAATAACTTGAAGATGAAAACACCGGTTGAAAAGGATTGACAAGACAATCTCGACAATCAAGAAGGATTAGTATCCATAAAGAAATATGCGAACACCGCTTAGGAAAGGTATGGAATCAACATTTGACTTTGAAGCAACTCGAATACCACAACTCAAAACAAAACAAAGGATTAGCTTGCAGAATAAGCCGGAACAAACATATGGTAGAGATTTCGTCCGAAGTTTTCGTGGTGGGGCCCACACGGGCTCGATCGTACAGCACCATCATGTACAAGGCTGTGCACATGACATACGAAGTGTCCCTGAGTCAGCATAGCCAAGGACTCTTTAAGACACAACGAGACCACTGTAAAACCAACCGTGGATAGGTGGACCACTAGACGTCGAACCCCAATCTCATATCATGCATTTGTCGAAAAGATATCCTAGGTAACTACTTGAATTCCCACCTATTAACTCCTGAAAATTTCTGGTTATGCAATCTGGTGTTGGGGATACACGGGAAGCAATATATCTCACCCAAACTAAACAATCCCTACATCCAGCTGTATCCATCAATCAACACATAACCAAGAAAACTCCGGAAATCGTGTACCTCAACCTTCGAAAAGCATCCATTATACGAGTTATGGCAATACTCCTGAACTCCCACCCCAGTACTGGATGGCGTCGAGGTTATCTCACCAACAACTGCATAAAAGAGATTTTCGATGTCGACGAAACTCAAGTATTCCAGAACTGCAATGATAAAATTGTGACGACAACACCTCGGAGCTCAACTCCCCAGGACACTGCCACAACCCCTAACTGTCAGGAGGCACCAAGAACAATCTTCTCGTCACAAGAATATCAGAACAATTCCAAGATACCCGCATGATCCTAAAAAAAGTTCATGAAATTTGAGGAGAGGAAAGTCAAAACATCTACGTCAGGAGGCTTCACCAGAGCGACGAAGGGACTGAGGAGTAAAAAGAATCCCACTCTCCGATATATATAATCCTAAGACTCAAAACATTTTGTTCTAGACTCAACAACGTCAGCGGTTCGATCAAGCAGGGGGCTCCTAAGTCGGGGATGGCTCTAATTACCAACTTGTAACACCCACGATGCGGCTATATCTCCCACGTGTCGAGGCACGACTTAGAGGCATAACTGCATTGTGGTTTTGTCGCAAGAGGGGTAATCTTTACATAATCTCATGTACTGAATAAGAAAGGGATAAAGAGTTGGCTTACAATCGCCACTTCACACAAATAACAAGTTAAACATACATCATCCAGAGTACAATCAAGGTCCGGCTATGGAACCAAAATAAAAGAAGACAACCCCAAATGCTAGATCCCCGATCGTCCCAACTGGGCCTCACAACCGATCATCAGGAAACGAAACATAGTAACAACCAAGGTCCTCGTCGAACTCCCATTTGAGTTCGGTAGCGTCACCTACACTGGTATCATCGGCACCTGCAACTGTTTGAAAGTATCCGTAAGTCACGAGGACTCAGCAATCTCACATCCGCGAGATCAAGACTATTTAAGCTTATGGGTAGGGGTAAGGTAATGAGGTAGAGTGCAGCAAGCGCTAAGCAAATATGGTGGCTAACATACGCAAGTAAGAGTAAGATGAGAAGCTACGCGACGGTCGTGAAGCTACAAGTGATCAAGAAGTGATCCTGAAACTACTTACGTTCAAACATAACTCAAACCGTGTTCACTTCCCGGACTCCGCCGAAAAGAGACCATCACGGCTACACACGCGGTTGATGCATTTTAATTAAGTTAAGTGTCAAGTTCTCTACAACCGGATATTAACAAATTCCCATCTGCCACATAACCGCGGGCGCGGCTCTCGAAAGTTTATACCCTACAGGGGTGTCCCAACTTAGCCCATCACAAGCTCTCACGATCAACGAAGGATGTTCCTTCTCCCGGAACAACCCGATCAGACTCGGAATCCCGGTTACAAGACATTTCGACAATGGTAAAACAAGACCAGCAAGACCGCCCGACTGTGCCGCCAAATCCCGATAGGAGGTGCACATATCTCGTTCTCAGGGCACACCGGATGAACACTACGTACGATAACCGAAGATACCCCAAGTTGCCTAGGGGCGGCACCGCAAGTGGCTCTGTTTTGGACCAACACTCAGAGGAGCACTGGCCCGGAGGGGTTAAAATAAAGATGACCCTCGAGAGCGCGACTCCCAAGGGAAAAGGTATAGGTGGCAAATGTTAAAACCAAGGTTGGGCCTTGTTGGAGGAGTTTTATTCAAAACGTACTGTCAAGGGGGTCCCATAACCCTAACCGCGTTAGGAACGCAAAATCAAGGAACATAACACCGGTATGACGAAAACTAGGGCGGCAAGAGTGGAACAAAACACCAGGCAAAAGGCCGAATCTTCCATCCTTTACAAAGTGTATAGATGCATTAATTAAGTAAGAGGTAATATGATATCCCAAACATGTTCCAACATGGAGCAATCTTCAACTTCACCTACAACTAGCAACGCTATAACAGGGGCTGAGCAAAAGCGGTAACATAGCCAAACAATGGTTTGCTAGGAAGGTGGGTTAGAGGCTTGACATGGCAATAGGGAGGCATGATGAACAAGTGGTAGGTAGCCTGACATAGCGATAGAGCGACCAACTAGCAAGCAAAGATAGAAGTGATATCGAGGGTATGGTCATCTTGCCTAAAATCCCGCAAGGAAGAAGAACGAGTCCATGAAGAAGACAAACAGACGTAGTCGAACGGATCCTCACAAACGCGACGTTACCGGAACTAACAAGAAGAAGCAACACCGGAAAAGAGCAAACAACATGGTAAACCAACAAGCATAAACATGACATGATGCACAACCAAGGATGATGCATGTCCGGTTTAAATATGCATGGCATGGCAAAGTGCACAAACAAAACTACAAGTTAAGTGGAGCCCAACATGTAACAAGATGCATGTTGACGAAACACCACATTCGATTATTTAGTTCACTCCCGGTTAGGTACCCAACACTATTAAATGTTGTTAAACATGGCAAGGGGTGAAACATAATAAAACTACCTATATAGGCAAGTTTAAATGAGGTCGGAACAACAAGCAAGAAGTCCCGAAAAATCCTCATATGCATATTATGAATTTGGTATTGTTCTGCTCTAAACCATATTTTATAGTTGCTAAACATGCAAAGTAATGGCACCATGTTAAACTATGCTTTTTTCCACCCCATTTACATATAAAGTTTATTAAATTTGGAGTTACAGTTATTAAGTTATGAAATAAATCATTTTAACATGGCATTTGAGCAAATTTAAACAAACAGCAATTTAAACATTTTTAACATGGATGAAAGTGGTATATTATGAAACTAGGCAAAATTCTAAGCAAGTTACATATATAAAACATTTTAATATGATGCACGGTTGATGAGTTATTTAATGCATGAACTCTAGGGACTTTTCTGTAAAACGGCGTTCTCTGGATAAAATCTAAATTCGCAACAGAGGAAAAAAACACGCATTGGGCCGAATCTAGCTGGCCCAACAATGAACAGGAGAGGGGCTTGGGCGCGTCCTCACCCATGGGCCTTGGCCCGGCCGGTGGAGACAGGCCGGAAAGGGGCGCGCTGGATCTGGGCCTGGCGCGGCCTCGGTCAACACAGGCAGGAGGGCGCGACGAGGCTGCACCGAACGAGGCAGGATGACGACGGCGGTTTGGCGCGACTCCGGCGAGGTCCAACGCACAGGGTTGGCAGATCCGGAGTGGTAGAGGCCGGATCTGGCTCCGGGGACCCATTTCCGGCGCCGGCGAGCTCTAGGCCCTCTCCGACTAGAGCGATGGCGACGGATCCCTGCGGGGAAAAGGAGGGAGCGAGGTGAGTGGAACCGAGGGGAGGAAGGAGGAGAAGGGGCGCGGCGGCGCGCTGCTTACCAGTGGCGGGGTTCTGGCATGGCGGCGCGGAGGAATGCGACGACAGGTTGGCGAGGAGCGATACGGTCGGGCCCGGGCGGGCCTCCCGCGGGCTTCGCAGGGCCGCGGCGGAGGGAGCGGGTAGGGGCCACGTGGCAAGTAGGGAGAGGTGGAGGGCGAGGCTGGCGGCGGCGCTGGCCTACGGGGAGGTGACAAGTGGCGGCGGGGCAGCGGTTTGACGCGAATTTCAAGGTGGCAGCGCCGGATCTGAGGAAGGAGGGCTAGGGGGTTAGGGTTTTGACTAGGAATGCCCAAATTTGGAAGGGAGGGTGCTTAAATAGGGTAGGGGGGTCTAGGGTTAGGGGAACTAGTCCGCTTTCGGATCATTTGATCTTGATCGGACGGTCTGAAACGTATGGTAGTGTAGGTGGGCTAAAGGGCTGTGTAGAAGGCATTGGGTTGAGAAGAGAGAAGAGAGAAGAGAGATGCGGCCCGGCACGGTTTCCAGAGACCGAAAACGTCCGACAAAAAGACCGGCTATACTACCGCTATAGTTATCCTTGGGGCGTCAAACGGACTCCGAATGCGATGAAACTTGGCAGGCGGCCTACCGACAACATAACAACACCGCACTCCAACTTTCATCCCATTCCGAGAACATTTTCTGGCCACTTATAAAATACTATGTCGGAGGTGCCGCGGGCGCGTGCAAGTGTGTCTGGGCTCAGAACAGACAACAGAGAGAACTGGGGAAAACCGGACGGATGCAAGTTTTGAAAACATGATGATGCAATGCACATGATGACATGGCAAAATGCAACATGCAAGCAGAAAGACATGGCAACGACGGCGAATAACTGGGAGACACCTGGCGCATCGGTCTCGGGGCGTTATACCACATGATTACTATAGAGATAGATATGAACTTTGTGTACTATATGAACTCGAATTCAATATTTTGAATACACTTGATGTTGATTCCAAATAATAGTACATTTGATGTATTAACTAGATATTCATAATCTAAACCATGTTCCATATGTACACCGTGTTTATCACACAAAGTATAGTGCCCTGCCCCCTACATTATGACAAGTATTTAGCCCTGAGCTGCAAAAGCCACACATTATCCCAAATTATAATCAATGTTCTATATATTATATGTAGTACTAGCAAGATGCCCATGCGTTGCATGGAACATCAAGATGATCGAGGGGAGGCCTTATTTGCAAATTTGGAGAGGGGTGTGGGTATCTTTTTCCAAAATTGCCATAGTTTCCTTCGTATCCGTCAGATATAAATTGGATGGCAGGCACACCATAATCAACAACTATGTTTTTATAAGACTAGAGATAAAATATATTATATGTAGTATAACATGTTCATAACCACACCATGTGTATCACCGTTATATATATTCACGCATGCGTCAGTTTAAAACACTATGATAAATTCTTCAAATATCCGAATTCACTTTTTATAATGAATTATGATCTCTATTCGTCTTCTACACCCACACAATCCTCTTATCTTTGTAGCTAGCGCTAACTTTCTCTCGTGCATGCACACGCCCGCATCCCACTCACCCTCCCTCAGCATTCTCTAGCTCCATCGCGCAAATTCGTCTTTTCACTTTAGGTCGTTCACCCACGGTGTGTGTACGCCCCCCAACTCCTTCTTTACGGCACACATCGATCGATATGCCTCTCTAGCCAGGTGTGCCTACCACAAACACAAGCTTTCCCTCTTCTCTTCTCACCGTCCATGCCTCACTTCCACCCCTCTTTTCATCGATTTCGTACTCGCACACTCCTTCCCCCTCGATATAGTATGCCTCTCGCACCATCTCCTAGTTGCATCCCTCTCTCTTTATCCTTCTCTCCGGGCCTTATTTGCTTCTAACACATACATGCATGTATACCGATCGATCTCCCTACATATACCTAGGTTGACTTTAACTATTTTCCCCCACCCATCGATCGACGTACCTCACAAGTTATCTCTCTCCTTTCTCTGACAAAGGACGATTGATCTTCCTATGTAGTTACGTCTGCTTACCAGAGCCATATCGTCCCCCCTCATCATTCATGCATGCCTCCAGACCCGTCTCTCACACACACGTGCACAGACAGGCAGGCATCCCCTCTCTTATTGATATTGCAGGCGTGCCCTCCGTTTGTCTAGCAAGCCTCTCCCACCATTTGTTAGAAGCAACTCCACCACCAACCCCTCCGACACTCTAGCTATGTCTCTCTCCCAAACTTATTCCTCTCCTACACATATGCATGGATGCCGATCGATCTCCCTCGATACATAAGGTAGGTCTCTCTCCTCCTCCACACATATACCAGCCATTGTACCTCGATAGTTAATTAGGTCTCCCCCCACCCACCCCCCACCACACACCGATAGTCGAGCGCTGTAGGTAGGTATCTGTCAGTGTCAAAACTGGCCGATCTCGGGTAGGGGGTCCCGAACTGTGTGTCTGAGGATCGAAGGTAACAGGAGACAAGGGGACACGATGTTTACCCAGGTTCGGGCCCTCTTAATGGAGGTAATACCCTACTTCATGTTTGATTGACTTTGATGAGTATAGGGGTTACAAGAGTCGATCTACCTCGAGATCGTAATGGCTAAACCCTAGCTGTCTAGCCTATGTAAATTCTGATAGCCTCTACGGACTAAACCCTCTGGTTTATATAGACACCGGAGGGGCCTAGGGTTGTACAGAGTCGGTTTACATAGAAAGGAACTGCACGTCCGGACGCCAAGCTTGCCATCCACGCAAAGGATAGTCCCATCCGGACACGGGGGAATGCCTTCTATCTTGTATCTTCATGGCCCATCAGTTCGGCCCACGCTACACAGCCCGGACACCCGAGGACCCCATAATCCAGGACTCCCTCAGTAGCCCCTGACTTGCCTTCAATGACGACGTATTATTCGGCTCATGTCTTCGGCTTTGCAAGGCGGGTTCTTTATTATAGTCCGGACCAATGACAATCTGGTGATAACCTCGATGTCTTTTATGATTCCCCTGTCGACGCTTCGATTTTCGCACGCCGGGCGAATATGAACAATCTATGCTTTTTTTGCAAATAAGCTCCTCATTACGCTGGGATGGCACCTATATAAGGAGATGTAGATCTCCGAATGTCATCTCACATCGCGCAGAAGGAAAACCACCAAGTTCAGCCACGAGCAAAGCCTTCCATCATGGCCAGTGTTCCAGGCTCCTCTTCGCGCCCCCATGGCCCTCAAGAGGGTGATTGGCAGAGTTGCTCCGTGCCTCATCTTCAGCTGAGCCGACTGAGGGAGTCCTGGACTAAGGGGTCCTTGGGCGTCCAACCTATTAAACGTGGGCCAGACTGATGGGTTGTGAAGATACAAGGACCAAAGACTCTACCCGTATCCGGATGGGACTCTCCTTGGCGTGGAAGGCAAGCTTGGCGACTGAATATGAAGATTCCATTCTCTGTAACCGACCTTATGTAACCCTAGATCCCTCCGGTGTCTATATAAACCGGAGGGTTAGGTCCGTAGATATATACTCATAACCATAGTCATACAGGCTAGACTTCTAGGGTTTTAGCCATTACGATCTCGTGGTAGATCAACTCTTGTAATACTTATATTCATCAAGATCAATCAAGCAGGAAGTAGGGTATTACCTCCATAGAGAGGGCCCGAACCTAGATAAACATTGTGTCCCCCGTCTCCTGTTACCATCGACCTTAGACGCACAGTTCGGCACCCCCTACCCGAGATCCGCCGGTTTTGACACCGACAAAGGTTCTTTCATTGAGAGTTCCACTGTGACGTCGAACATAGGATCGATGGCTCGCCTCATTCTCAAGGACGATATCACCTCCGGAGGAGCACTGGCTCCAGGCCAAACCCTCTGGCTGGGCGGCTTTACCATGACCGCCCGTTCGGCCGTTAAGCCGACGATGACCTCTCGGGTCATCGAAAATCCCCTTCGTATCGACTCCGAACACTCTAAGCGGATGGATCCGGCGGAGCTTTCGTCTTTAAACGAGCTCCTAGATCGCGTCGCCGCCCTGGGGATTAGTACAGACTACGATCGAATTGGGCTTAAACCCGATCAGAGAGAAATCAAATCTCCACCGATTACCCACCAGATAGCGGTAGTCGAGGAGCGAGACTACAACTCTTCCTCCACACTAAGGACGGACTATGTCCGGATCTCTGACCTCAAAGAGCCGGACACCCACCTGCGAAGAGATGCATCCTGCCCTCCGAACATAGAATCGGACGACGGGCCTAAGAAATCACTGGATATCCCGGAACCCGATCTGTTAAATTCGGAAGACCTTCAGACTTCGGATCCAAAATTGGGTCAGGGTTCGGATTCAAAGCCACCAACCCACCCAAACATAAGCGCTCTCATGAGCATACAACAGCAGTCTCAGGAAACGGTCCACCACTTCTGGGCCAGATTCCTTCTTGCCAAAAACAAGATTAAAGATTGCCACGACGAGGAAGCGATCTCAGCGTTCCGCAACAATTGCATGGACGAAGGAATCCTCAACGCCATCAACCGCCATCACATATTACACTTCGCTGACTTGGCAACTATCGTACAGAAGTACAGCGCAATGGAAAGCGCCTGTAAAACTCAGGCAGCCCGTTGGGAACCATCGACCCCCACTCAGCCCCTCGTTCAGGCAAAAAAGGGCGCACCCTCGTGGCACTCCCGGTCCAATAGTAAAGAAATATAAGCCCATTACGTGGTGCGGAACCGTTCTGGAAGGATGGCTCGATGGGCCATGCAAAATACACACAACATCGAATAACATACCAACCCACAGCCTTAGAGCATGTTGGATACTACGGCAAGTGGCCAAGAGCGGTGAGGATATCCTCACCAAGAATACCCTAGAACAACACCCCCCAGAAGACGACAACCCCAATGTACTGACGGTCTTTGAGGGGGTCCTGGATTAGGGGGTCCTCGGACAGTCGGACTATATACTTTGGCCGGACTGTTGGACTATGAAGATACAAGATTGAAGACTTCGTCCCGTGTCCGGGTGGGACTCTCCTTAGCGTGGAAGGCAAGGTTGGCAATTCGGATATGTAGATATCCTCCCTTGTAACCGACTCTGTGTAACCCTAGCCCCCTCCGGTGTCTATATAAACCGGAGGGTTTAGTCCGTAGGACAAGAACAATCATAACCATAGGCTAGCTTCTAGGGTTTAGCCTCTACGATCTCGTGGTAGATCAAACTCTTGTAATACTCATATCATCAAGATCAATCAAGCAGGAAGTAGGGTATTACCTCCATCGAGAGGGCCCGAACCAGGGTAAACATCGTATCCCTCACCTCCTGTTACCATCCGCCTTAGACGCACAGTTCGGGACCCCCTACCCGAGATCCGCCGGTTTTGACACCGACATTGGTGCTTTCATTGAGAGTTCCACTGTGCCGTCGCGATAAAGGCTCGATGGCCCCTCAATCATCGGTAACGATGCGATCCAAGGTGAGGTTTTCCTCCCCGGACAAATCTTCGTATTCGGCGGCTTCGTACTGCGGGCCAACTCGCTTGGCCATCTGGAGCAGATCGAAAGCTACGCCCCTGGCCATCAGGTCAGGTTTGGAAACTTGAACTATACTGCCGACATCTGCGGAGACTTGATCTTCGATGGATTCGAGCCCATGTCAGGTGCGCCGCATAGTCACGACGAGCATGACTTAGCTCTGTCGTCGGACAGTGTTCGGGAGATCACACCTGCGGCTACTCCGGCCCTCAATCCAGAGCAGATCGTGCCGTCCGAGGATGGGTGGATAGACCCCGCCACGGAGGCCGCGCACTCAGCAGCGATAGAGCCGAATGCTGACTTCACCTCCTATGAGACCTGTGTTGCGGGACACTTGGATTCGTCCCCTGCCACGGGCTCCGAACCGCCTGCGTCCGTGCCTATCGAATCTGATTGGGCACCGATCATGGAGTTTTCCTCCGCGGATATCTTTCAGCACTCGCCCTGGGCGACGTGCTAAATTCATTGAGGTCTCTCTCCTTGTCAGGAGACCCTCGACCGAACTATGTCCGGCTTGAGTGGGATGCGGACGACGAAGAAATTCGTTCCCCACCCACCACCCACTTAATAGCCACTATCGACGAGTTAACCGACATGCTTGATTTCGGCTCCGAAGACATCGACGGTATGGACGACGATGCAGGAGACGAACAGGAACCACCGCCCACAGGGCGCTGGACTGCCACCTCATCATATGATATATACATGGTGGACAGCCCCAAAGAAGGCGATGGTGATAAGGCAACGGAGGATAATCCCTTCGAGAAGCAACGCAAGCACCGGCGTCAGCGGCGTCGCTCTAAGCCCCGCCATAGCAAAAGCAGCGATACCGGCACAAGAGACAATAACGCTGCAGATAATGCCGAAGACGAAAACAATCCCCTCCAGCCAGGTTTCGAGCAGGAGGACGTGCAAGCTAGCCCTAAGGAGCAGGCAGCTGGCGGAGAATCTGAGGATGACAATTACATGCCCCTCTCCGAAGACGAAGTGAGCCTCGGCGACGAAGAATTTGTCGTGCGCGAGCATCCCGTGGAACAGGAGCGCTTTAAGCGTCGGCTTATAGCCACAGCAAAAAGCCTGAAGAAAAAGCAGCAGCAGCTTCAAGCTGACCAAGATCTGCTAGCAGATAGATGGACCGAGGTCCTGGCGGCTGAGGAATACGAACTCGAACACCCAACCAAGAGTTACCCAAAGCGCAGGTTCCTACCCCAACTCGAGGAGGAAGCAGTAAAACCCACACTACCAGCGTACGATGCGGCTGATCGGCCACCTCGTGGCCGAGACAGAGCGGCATATCAGCCCGAAGACCAGCCCGCACCCCGTCGCCTGTCAAACAAAAACACCAAGGCCTGGGGCAACACGCAGGACCTGCGAGACGTCTTGGAAAATAAAGCAGGACATACAAGATCGATCTACAGATCATGGGGGCGCACCCCAACGTGTGACGATGATCGTCACGCCAGATACACTAAAAGCAAATCCGGCCGGGTCGAATACAGCAGACAAGACTCGTATGAACTGCGTCGTGACATAGCCCGGCACAGAGGCGCCGCACACCCCCTATGCTTCACTGGTGAAGTGATGGATCATGAATTCCCAGAAGGATTTAAACCCGTGAACATCGAGTCATATGATGGTACAACAGACCCCGCGGTATGGATCAAGGATTTCCTCCTCCACATCCACATGGCCCGTGGTGACGATCTACATGCCATCAAGTACCTCCCACTAAAACTCAAAGGACCAGCTCGGCATTAGCTGAATAGCTTGCCGGCAAACTCCATTGGCAGTTGGGAGAATTAGGAAGATGCATTCCTTGACAACTACCAGGGCACTTATGTGCGACCACCGGATGCTGATGACTTGAGCCACATAACCCAACAGCCAGGGGAATCGGCCAGGAAATTCTGGACTCGGTTCCTAACTAAAAAGAACCAAATTGTCGACTGTCCGGATGTCGAGGCCTTAGCGGCATTTAAGCATAACATCCGTGACGAGTGGCTCGCCCGACACCTCGGCCAAGAGAAGCCGAAGTCCATGGCAGCCCTCACGACACTCATGACCCGCTTTTGCGCGGGCGAGGACAGCTGGCTGGCTCGCAGCAACAACACATCAAGAAATCCTGGCAATTCAGATGCCAAAGATACTAACAGCAGACCAAGTCGCAACAGACACAAGCGCCGCAACAACGGTGACAATGCCGAAGACACGGCAGTCAATGCCGGATTCAGTGGCTCTAAATCCGGTCAGCGGAAAAGGCGTTCAAAAGAAGTAATCCGGGCCCGTCCAGTTTGGACCGCATACTCGATCGCTCGTGTCAAATTCACGGCACCCCCGATAAGCCAGCCAACCACACCAACAGAGAATGCTGGGTGTTCAAACAGGCCGGCAAGTTGAATACCGAAAACAAGGAAAAGGGGCTGCATAGCGACGATGAGGAGGAGCCCCGGCCGCCGAACACAGGAGGACAGAAGAAATTTCCTCCCCAAGTGAAAACGGTGAACATGATATACGCGACCCATATTCCCAAGAGGGAACGGAAGCGTGCACTAAGGGACGTCTATGCGATGGAGCCAGTCGGCCCAAAGTTCAACCCATGGTCTTCTTGTCCGATCACTTCCGATCGTAGGGACCACCCCACTAGTATCCGTCATGGTGGTTCTGCCGCATTGGTTCTTGATCCCATCATTGACGGATTTCACCTCACTCGAGTCCTTATGGACGGTGGCAGCAGCCTGAACCTGCTTTATCAGGATACAGTGTGCAAAATGGGTATAGACCCCTCGAGGATCAAACCCACAAAAACCACCTTCAAGGGTGTCATACCAGGTGTAGAGGCCTGTTGCACGGGCTCAATCACACCAGAAGTGGTCTTCGGATCTCCGAACAACTTCCAAAGCGAGGAGTTAATCTTCGATATCGTCCCCTTCCGCAGTGGCTATCACACACTACTTGGATGAACCGCATTTCCTAGATTCAATGCGGTACCGCATTATGCATACCTCAAGCTCAAAATGCTAGGACCTCGCGGAGTTATAACAGTTAATGGAAACACAGAACGCTCGCTCCGCACGGAGGAGCACACTGCAGCCCTCGCAGCGGAAGCACAAAGCAGCCTTCTGAGGCCAACCGCCAATTCGGCGAAAAGGCCCCCGGACACCTTCAAGCGAGTCCGGAGTAACCTGCAACAGGATCTCCAGGCACGTTCAGAGCTCGGGTAGCAATTCGGCCTCCGTCGTAGTCCCAGTCAAGCGGCAAAATTTGTGCCGTGCGTACATAACTACGTACTCAAGATACCATGGGCATAGGCGGAGGCACGGCTATGGCACGGCCCACAATGCGGCTCAACCGCCCCAGGGACCGTATACCTTTATCATTTTCGCTCTTTCAGGACCCTATTCTCTGGAAGCCCTTTCCGGGAGTCTGGTTGTCGGACCCATCGTGGGAGGGAAGCACCAAGGAAGCAAGAAGCTTTGACGTACAAGGGAATCCTCAGGTGGTCTCTGATAACGATCGATATACCTGTTTTGCATACCCATACGCAGCTTGCCCTTGGATAGGACATGTCACATAGTCCTATTTTTTGCTCATTGCACTACTTGTATACATACACTTCGACGTATCATTTAAATAAATGCGTAGCATTAGCTTATTATTGCATTCCCTTTATTTTTCTTGTCTGCTTATTTACGACAAACTGCACCCGTACATTCTGGTACGTCCAGTGCGCCAGGGGCTTCAGTGTACCCCATAACACGGCATGAAAAGTCCGAACACTTTCGACAGTGCGGCACCCCGAACTTATAGCATTATATGCATCAGCTCCGAATCATGTCTTGGGTCAATAGTTGGGTTTGCCCGGCTCCCATGTTTTGGTACCTTACGTTCCGCTATATCGGCTAAGGTAGCGCTGGGAGAACTACTGCGATTGTGTCCCGGTTCTTCCGGACGAGCACCTTAGTAGACAAAGCCGAAAACTAACTGTCATGATGCGGCGAGAGCTGGTCGCTGTTCGAGAGGTCTCAAATCCTTAAAGATTTTTTCCGCTTCGGGCGAGGAGTCGGCCTTGTCCGATTTAGGCGTACATAGCGCCCCAAGTTCGGCCTTCCGAATACTAGGGGCTTCGCCAAAATTTAAAATTGTAGACTTCTATGGCTAAGTGAGAGTGATAAAGCTTTATAGTCTGATTGCCTGGTTCGTTGTGCTGAACACCTCCTTCGAATGACCCAAAAATTGGGATAAAGAGTGATCAGGTTTATCCCGAACACCCCAGTACTAGTTACATGGGGGCAGAAGCCGATGACTGGCCAACTCTCAGATTTTATAAACGGCCGCACAGAAGGTAATATTTTAAATTAACAAGCGTTGCATAGCGCAGACGAACTAGTTTCATATTACAGGATCACATGAGTACATTCATTCAAATATTACATCCTTAGCACATTCCTCCGCCACAACGCGAGCACCCTTCAGGACACTGTCATAATACTTTTCGGGGTGGCGATGCTCCTTGCCTTCCGGCGGCCCCTCCTTCACCAGCTTTTCGGCGTCCATCTTCGCCCAGTGCACTTTCGCCCGGGCAAAGGCCCTACGCGCACCCTCAATGCAGACGGACCGCTTGATGACTTCAAGTCGTGGGCAGGCATTCACAAGCTGCCTTATCAGACCGAAGTAGCTGCCAGGCAGGGGCTCGCCAGGCCACATCCGGACTATGAGACCCTTCATAGCCTGTTCGGCCGCCTTGTGAAGCTCGACCAGTTGCTTCAACTGGTCGCTCAAGGGCATCGGATGTTCGGTCCCAGTATACTGAGGCCAGAACAACTTCTCCGTCGAGCTCCCTTCCTCGGCCCGGAAGAACTCCGCGGCATCCGACACACTGCTGGGTAGATCTACGAACGCTCCTGGAGAGCTCCGAACTCGGGTAAGTAAAAGGAAAGTTTCCTTCACATGCTTGCTTTGCATAATGAATGCCTTACCCGCCGCTATCTTCTTAACCTCCTGAATCTCCTGGAGGGCCTTTTGGGCTTCGGCCTTGGCATTTTGTGCGTTCTCGAGGGCCTTCGCAAGCTCGGACCCTTGCGTCTTAGAGTCACGCTCCAAGGACTCGTATTTTTTGACGAAATCCAGGAGCTCTTGCTGCACCTCGCCAACTCGGGCCTCGTGTCTCTCGTGCTCAGTGCGCTCCTTGGCCGCTTTGTCTTCGGCCTCGGACATCGCCTTCTTCAGGGCCGCCACTTCGGTCGTGGCCCCTAGCAAAATTCATGACGATCCTATTATTTAACAACCACACTTTTCTTTATCAATATACAGACGGGGTATTACTTACCTTTGTTCTCTTCGATCTGCCTCTTGGTAAGGCCGAGCTCTTCCTTGGACCGCTCAAGGTCCCGCTTTAGTGCGGAGACCTCCGCAGTACGAGCGGCAGCGGCCAGCAGCGAAGCCTGCTTATTCACATAGACATATTCTTATTAGACTCCTGTGATATAATTTGATCCTCTGTTCGGCCATTCTTTGCGAACGCCAAACAGAGCATCAGGGGCTACTGTCTATGCTGTAACATTTTCTTATAATTTGATTACATACCTCAAAGCCTGTTAGGAGGCTGGCACAGGCTTCAGTCAGTCCGCTTTTGGCGGACTGAACCTTCTTGACCACCACACTCATGATAGTGCGGTGCTCTTCGTCAATGGAAGCGCCGCGAAGCGCTTCCAGCAAATTGTCCGATGCCTCTGGATGGACAGAGGATGTCGGCACAGACGGCTTGGCCCCCTTTGTGAGAGGTCGCCTGACAGAATCCGGAACCACTGGAGGTTCCGGCGCAGTATTCGGTTGGGGGCTAGACTTGCTGCCCCCGGCATTAGTGCCCATGGGAGTCTTGCCCCTCATGCGCCTAGAGTCCGGGATGTCGCCTTGGGGCGCCTCCAGGACTATCTCCCCTTGGATCAATACCCTTTGACACAACACCTCGGTGTCATCCGTAGGGCGGGGAGAGGTGGCGGTCGGGAGTGAATCGCTGTTCATCGCCGACGGGCCCAAAGACCCATCCGAAGAGGATACGTCGATATGGGCTTTGGAGGGACTGCATGATCATGTTCGGCATGATGAGAAGCAATAAAACACAGACTATTATGGTATCCGAATACTTACGACTTCGCCAGGGGCTTGTCCCTGGGCAACCACTCCTCGTCGCTGTAAGCGGCCGTTGTGGAGTAGTCCGGAAGGAGGGTCCTCCCCTTCTTGGACCCTTCGACCCTGATGGGGCGGCCTTCCTTTTCCTGTCCCCCCCCCGGCTGGGGGGGGGGGACTTTCCTCTTCCTCCTCCTCGTTTTCATGGGAGGAGTGCACCTCGGTGTTTTCGGACGATGAGTCCGATATGACCTTGCGCCGGAGACCTTTCCTGGTCCCCGTGGCCTTCTTCTCCGGCGCCTCATAAGGCGTTGGAACCAGCATCTCCGTTAGGAGAGCATCTGCTAGATCTTCGAGCAGGGGGCTGGACAATCGATCTGCTCCGCTGTCGCTACCCAGTCCTGTTAAAGGGCGTGGAGGCTCAGATCCCTCACACGGTTGTACTGGGGAAAAGAGCATCTTATGAGATATAAAAGACTTACCAGATTGGCAGGGCGCTTTGCGCTGAGTCCGCGATCCTCGGTAAGGGGAGGAGGTACCTCGGCGCCCTTGAACAGCACCTTCCAGACGTCCTTGTGCATTGTGTCAAAAAGCTCTCGCAGCGTCAGGTGCTCGGCCGGGTCAAACTCCCACATATTGAATGCCCGTCTTTGACACGGGAGGATTCGGCGGAAGAGCATGACCTGGACTACATTGACAAGCTTGATTTTCTTGCTTATCATATCCTTGATACATTTCCGTAGTCCGATCAACTCCACCGAAGAACCCCTGGATAGGCCCTTCTCTTTCCAGGAGGTGAGCCGCATGGGGATGCCAGATCGAAATTCGGGGGCCGCCGCCCAGTTGGTGTCGCGCAGTTCGGTGATGTAGAACCACCCGAGTGCCACCCCTTCACGGTCTCCACATAGGAGCCTTTGAGCCAGGTGACGTTGGGCATTTTTCCCACCATGGCGCCTCCGCACTCCGCCTGCTGACCGACTACCACCTTTGGCTTCACGTTGAAGGTCTTCAGCCATAGGCCGAAGTGGGGCTTGATGCGAAGGAAGGCCTCGCACACGACGGTAAACGCCGAGATGTTGAGGATGAAGTTAGGGGCCAGATCATGGAAGTCCAGCCCATAGTAAAACATGAGCCCGCGGACAAACTGGTGGAGGGGAAATCCCAGTCCGCGGACGAAGTGGGTAAGAAGTACCACCCTCTCATGGGGTTCTGGAGTAGGGACGATTTGCCCTGCGTCTGGGAGCCGGTGCGCAATGTCTGCAGCCAGGTATCCGGCTTCCCGAAGCTTCGTAATGTCCTCCTCCGTAATGGAGGAGACCATCCACTTGCCCCCCGCTCTGGGCATGTTTGGAATGGCTTTGCAGAGAAAAAGCGAACTTGGGCGCTGGAGCTCGAGCGCGTGAGAATGGATGGGCAGGGGAAGGAGAAGGCGTGGGTGAGAAAGAGGAGTCCTTGTCCCTTTATAAAGGCAGTAGAAACTGTGCGCCTCCCCACTTGCCTGGTAAACCCGCTTATTCCCCAAGCGCCGTAATTGATGGCACCGTTGGGTTACCCACACCTGTATTGATGAGAATCCCGTAATAAGGGGACACGATCTCTGCTTCGACAAGACGTGCCAAGAAAACCACCTCGCAATATGTGCAGTAGCTGGTTGGGAAAAACGGTTCAAATAATGACCGGGCCATGGCGTGATGTCACGCTATAAAAGTTGTTAGTAGATTAGATTTGTGGAATATTATACTCTCTACGGTGGTATGTGGAATTTGTTTTGCAGAGCCGGACACGATCCTTGTGTTCAAAATCTTCTATGGAGTATTCGGAGGAGGAACCCGCCTTGCAATGCCGAAGACAATCTGCGCGCCGGACTCATCGTCATTAAAGCCTGGTTCAGGGGCTACTGAGGGAGTCCTGGATTAGGGGGTCCTCGGACAGCCGGACTATATACTTTGGCCGGACTGTTGGACTATGAAGATACAAGATTGAAGACTTCGTCCCGTGTCCGGGTGGGACTCTCCTTGGCGTGGAAGGCAAGCTTGGCAATTCGGATATGTAGATCTCCTCCCTTGTAACCGACTCTGTGTAACCCTAGCCCCCTCCGGTGTCTATATAAACCGGAGGGTTTAGTCCGTAGGACAAGAACAATCATAACCATAGGCTAGCTTCTAGGGTTTAGCCTCTACGATCTCGTGGTAGATCAAACTCTTGTAATACTCGTATGTTAGATAGATTTACCCGTTGTGGATTGGAGATTTGAAAAGGATATTAAAAGAAAACATATCATCAAGATCAATCAAGCAGGAAGTAGGGTATTACCTCCATCGAGAGGGCCCAAACCTGGGTAAACATCTTGTCCCCCGCCTCCTGGTACCATCCGCCTTAGACGCACAGTTCGGGACCCCCTACCCGAGATCCGCCGGTTTTGACACCGACAGTCTTCGAGACATTCGCTTCAAACAATAGGCGCAAAAGGGCACTCCGCGACCTCGCCGAAGTCTGTCAAATCACAGAAATAAACCCCTGGAATGACACGGCTATAACTTTTATCGCCGGTGACGAACCGAAATATAGGATAGTCCGATCACCAGCCGCCTTGGTCCTCAGTCCAACTGTGGACGGCTTTCGGCTCACCAAGGTTCTCATGGACGGCGGCAGCGGACTAAACTTCATCTATGAAGATAGACTCCACAAAATGGAAATAGACAGGAGCCGCATCAAGCAAAGCAGCACGACCTTCCAAGGAATCATTCCCAGTCGGGAGGCGCAGTGTGCGGGAAAAATAACACTTGACGTAGTATTCGGCACGCCGGAGAATTATCGGTCCGAAGAGATAACCTTCCAAGTGGCCCCTTTCAACAACGGATATCACGCCCTCTTGGGGCGAGATGCATTTACACGCTTCCAAGTTGTACCTCATTACGGGTATATGAAGCTTAAGATGCCTCGGCCCAACGGTATAATCACTCTCGCCAGTGATCCGGACACAGCACTCCGCGCCGAAAATAAAACCGCATCCCTGGCCCTTGAGGCATTATCTGAAGCCCTCGCGGCCGAAGAATTAACCGCACTGCGCTCCACGGTGGACAGGGACAATGTGATTCTAGAGAAACGACCTAAATCCACCTCCTTGAAATCGGCGGAAGAAATAGTCAAATTCTAGGTCCATCCAACGGACCCCAAGAAGACGACATCTATTGGAGCACAACTAGACCCAACGGTTGACGCCGCGCTACGAGAATTCCTGCGCGAGAACTGGGACATATTCGCCTGGCACCCTTCTGATATGCCAGGAATCCCACGCAGGTTGGCCGAACACAGCCTCAATATATTGAAGGGATATAAACCGGTCAAACAAACACTGCGGAGCTTTTCCGAACCCAAACGCCAAGCCATGGGGGAGGAGCTAGCCAAGCTAATCGAGGCCGGATTCATTAGAGAAATAAAACACTCGGACTGGCTAGCAAACCTGGTGATGGTACCAAAGAAGGATAAATCCTGGCGCCTGTGCGTCGATTTAAAAGACCTCAACAAGGCCTGCCCCAAGGATCCCTCCCCTCTCCCTCGCATCGATCAAATTATTGATGCAACCACGGGACACGATTTACTGTGCTTCCTCGACGCATACTCCGGATACCATCAAATTAAGATGAAGGAGTCAGATCAAGACGCAACGGCATTCATTACCCCATATGGGCCTTTCTGCTTCAACACCATGCCCTTCGGGCTCAAAAACGCCGGCGCCACCTACCAGCGCATGATCCAAACATGCCCGGAGAAACAGATCGGCAAGACAGTTGAAGCATATGTGGAAGACGTCATCATCAAAACTAGACACGTCAAAACACTCATAGACGATTTACGTCTCACATTCGACAACCTCCGTGCATATGACATCAAGCTTAATCCGGAAATGTGTGTTTCCAGCGTCCCCGCTGGAAAACTGCTGGGCTTCATCGTTTCCAATAGAGGAATTGAAGCAAATCCAGCCAAAATCCGAGCTCTGTCACAATTGGCTACGCCAACGGACCTTAAACAGGTCCAAAAACTCGCCGGTTGCGTGGCAGCTCTAAGCCGCTTTATCTCCAGGTTGGGAGAAAAGGCAATGCCACTCTATCGTCTTCTTCGACGCACCGATCACTTTAATTGGACGCATGCGGCAACGGCCGGACTGGAAGAAATAAAAACCCTTCTAGCGAGCAACCCAATCCTGGCCGCGGCGAACGTCGGCGAACCCATGTTATTATACATATCGGCAACGCACCAGGTGGTGAGCGTCGTGCTCGTCGTTGAACGAGAACAGGACGGACACAAATTCCCGCTTCAGAAGCCAGTATATTATGTATCCACTGTCCTCACACCATGCAAAGCCCGGTACCCTCATTACCAAAACATAGCATACGCGGTCTTCATGGCATCCCGGAAGCTACGACACTACTTCCAGGAATGCTCGATCACAGTGGCTTCCGAAGTACCGCTCAATGACATAATAAACAACCGCGATGTTACGGGCCGGATTGCCAAATGGGTCATTGAGCTCCTTCCATTCGACATAACATACAAACCGCGTTGAGCCATTAAATCCCAAGTACTGGCTGACTTTGTCGCCGAATGGACAGAGGCCGAACTCCCTAAAGAGTACGGCACATATTCCAACTGGGTTATATATTTTGATGGTTCCAAAATGCTGGCAGGACTAGGAGCGGGCGTCGTTTTAACATCCCCCACTGGAGACGTCGTCCAGTACGTACTCCAAATATTATACACAGACTCTAAGAACGCAGTCGAATATGAAGCCTTATTGCTTGGCCTTCGGAAGGCTGTCTCCATGGGCATACACGCCTGGAAGTGCGCGGGGACTCAAACCTCGCAATATCTCAAATAAATGGAGACTTCGACGCCAAAGACCCGAAGATGGCGGCTTATCGTAATGCCGTCCTAAATATGTCGGCTCGGTTTGAGGGGCTCGAGTTTCATCACGTGGCCCGAGAAAGTAATCTAGTGGCAGATGTCCTCGTCCGCATCGGCGCCAAGCGCGACCCCGTCCCACCTAACATCTTTGTGGAAAGGCTCTTTAAGCCATCCGTGGTGTGGCAAGGGGAGAGCAGCAACAATAGTCCGGATCCGAACACAACCCCAGATTCCGAACATACCGATATCATCGGGGGCTCTGCCACCAAAATAACACCGTCGGCCCATCTCATTATGGCAGTCATCGCCCCATGGACCGAACCCTTCTTGGCCTACCTTAGTAGGAAGGAACTCCCTGAGGATCAGAATGAGGCCCGCCGCATTGTCCGGCGCTCGAAGTCCTACAAGGTTCACGACAGGGAGCTCTACAAGAAAAGCACTATCGGAGTCCTTCAAAGATGTATCTCCGAGGAGGAGGGGCGGCAGCTCCTGGCTGAGATTCACGCCGGTCTCGGCGGGCAGCATGCCGCAGCTCGGGCCCTTGTTAGCAAGGCCTTCCGTATAGGATTTTATTTGCCGATGGCCTGAGTAGATGCACAGGACCTTGTCCAATGTTGCGTCGGATGCCAACTCTTCGTCAACCAAAGCCATATGCCCCCACTGCCCTACAAAAAATCCCCATCACATGGCCTTTTGCGGTCTGGGGGCTGGATATGGTCGGACCCCTTAAAGGAGGAAGCCATAAGAAAAAATATCTGCTGGTCATGGTGGATAAATTCACTAAGTGGATCGAGGCCAAACTAGTTAAAACAGTCGAGCCCGGGCCAGTGATAGAATTATTATCCAGTGTGGTACACCGTTACGGTGTTCCACACAACATCATCACTGATAACGGCTCTAATTTCACGGCCGGCGAAGTACAAACCTGGTGCACTAATTTGGGCATCAAGCTCGATTACGCCTCTGTCTATCATCCACAAACAAACGGTCAAGTCGAACGAGCCAATGGTCTTATTATGAGCAGCATCAAGCCTAGACTAGTGCGGTCTTTGACAGAATCAGATAAGCACTGGGTTGAGGAGCTCGACTCCGTACTCGGGGGGCTGCGGACCACGCCCAATCGCACGACTGGATACACACCTTTCTTCATGGTGTACGGCGCAGAGGCAGTGTTACCCTGCGACGTTATTCATGATTCACCTCGAGTGCCCATGTACGAAGAGAGAGAGGCCGAGCTTGATCGGCAGGACAGCTTAGATGCCCTGGAGGAGGAGCGCGATGTCGCAAAAGCCTGTTCCGCATTTTATCAACAACAGGCTCGCAGGTATCAAAGCAGAGAAGTGCGGGCCAAGCCCTATAACGTTGGCGAACTCGTTCTATGCCTGCCGGAGAAGAAAAGGACAAACTCAAGTGCAAGTGGGAGGGTCCCTTCATCATTGACGAAGTTCTCACCGGAGGAGCGTACCACCTGCGTGATGCATCAGACAATCGCCTAGAGCCGAACCCCTGGAACGCGGCCAGACTCCGAAGATTCTATGCCTAGCGCCGAACTCTTTGTTCGTCTCCTTCTCCCTATCGTCTCCATCCTTTTTCTTTCTTTTTCGTTTTTCTCTTTCGCCTTAAAGCTTTCGTGCGGTTAGACCATGCACCCCTGACACATACATCTTCAAATATGTACGTCCATTATACCTGGGGGCTTCTTGGACAGAAGCTTGCTATTATTATTTTCCGAGCATCAAGCTCATCACATATGCGTTTTTTCCATATGTACCTTTTCTTCGCCATTATATGCATCGATATGACTTCAGTTTTGGCCAAGATGGGTTGCCTGGCTCCTGTGCTTATGCCCTACGTTCCCGTTAGTTCGGCTAGGGCATAAAGGGAGCACCTCTGCGATTGTTACTGCCAGATCATCCGGATGTGTACCTTAGACTGGGTGAAGCCGAAAGCTAACGTTCTTAAGGGAATATTCGGTCGGTGGATTAAAGATGTTTTTTCGCATTCACTCCATTATGAGCCCCCAGAAGTTACATATACTGCGATCTTTTAATCACAGTTTGGCCATGCACATTAACGCATGCAGACCCAGGGAAAGGAACCCTTAACGGAACTATTCTCTCTGGAAGATGTTTCTTACAATCTTAATGTAATATAACATAACTAGCCGGATACAACTTGTCTGTTCAAGCAACTATGACCCCTACGCCTGGTTTCCACGCATACCCCGGTCTATTCGGCCGCTCTGGTATATGGAAACACTCCGCACCTTCGGGTCCAGAGGTTGAAGCGAAAAGGTCTGCCATGACAATCGTTTTACAATTCAGCTAGAGATACATATATCAAGGGAAGTACATAGTCACTTGGACTCATAAATTTCCTCCTCTATGCCGTCCAACAGGCTGTCTAACTTACAATCCTATTGGGAATATTTGGCAGCTACTCCTACTTGGTCATATACCAAATTAACGGGCACTTCTTTCCCATCTGACCCTAAAGGTCCGACCCGGGCCATGTGATTCGGATCAAGCTTGGTATACCGTGTTTTACCATGGCCCAGGCCTCTCGTGCACCCTCCCGGCAGGCCGATATTTTCCATAATCGGATACGCCACCGCAATCCCTTGAATAGCTCTACAAGCTCCTCCATACTTCCTGGAGGGGAGGCGGATGGCCATAGGGCCTTAGCAACACTCTGCATTGCCTGCCGATCTTGCTCGTGCATTTGCAACAACCCTTGCAGCAGATCGTCCGACAGACCGGACATCTCCTCTTCGGGACGGCCTATCAGCATACCTAAAAGCATAACTCTATCAGTTCCTTTCATCTCTGAACTATCATAAGGTAAGTTCGGCCACATACTAAATATGCCGCCTCGCAGCCTTTTATTCTCCTTGACGGAGTCAGCCAGCTGGGCCCGCACATCTTTCAGTTCCTCGCCTAGCTGAGTGTTTGAATCCTGGAGTTTGTTTTTCTCCTCTCTGACTCGGGTCAGAACGCGCTCGCCGGCGGCGTGCAATCTTTTTGCCTCTTTCTCGCCCGCTTGAGCGGCTTTGAATCTCTCCTCCAGTTGTTCTGACGACTGATATGTCTCCGTCGTATCTATAATTTTTGATTGTTCCATGCAATTATTCTACAACTTTCATACACTTTTGGCAACTTTTTATACTATTTTTGGGACTAACATATTGATCCAGTGCCCAGTGCCAGTTCCTGTTTGTTGCATGTTTTATGTTTCGCAGAAACCCCATATCAAACGGAATCCAAACGGGGTAAAAACGGACGAAGAATATTTTTGGAATATTTGGAGAATATGGGAAGAAGAATCAACGCGAGACGGTGCCCGAGGGGGGCACGCCTGCCCCCCTCGTGGGCCCCCCGTAAGGCAGTTGCTGCTCTTCTTTGGCCGCAAGAAAGCTAATTTTCGGATAAAAATCTGGGCGAAGGTTTCAAACCAATCGGAGTTACGGATCTCCATATATATACGAAATGGTGGAAGGGAAGAATACGAGAACGCAGAAACTGAGAGACACAGAGAGACAGATCCAATCTCGGAGGGGCTCTCGCCCCTCCCATGCCATGGAGGCCAAGGACCAGAGGGGAAACCCTTCTCCCATCTAGGGGGAGGTCAAGGAAGAAGAAGAAGAAGAAGGGGGCCCCTCTCCCCTTCTCTTCCGGTGGCGCCGGAACGCTGCCGTGGCCATCATCATCATCACCGCGATCTTCACCAACACCTCCGCCATCTTCACCAACATCTCCATCACCTTCCCCCCTCTATCTACAGCGGTCCACTCTCCCGCAACCCACTGTACCCTCTAATTGAACATGGTGCTTTATGCGTCATATTATTATCCAATGATGTGTTGCCATCCTATGATGTTTGAGTAGATTTTCGTTGTCCTATCGGTGGTTGATGAATTGCTATGATTGATTTAATTTGCTTGTGGTTATGTTGCTGTCCTTTTTGGTGCCCATCATATGAGCGCACGCGTGGATCACACCATAGGGTTAGTTGTATGTTGATAGGACTATGTATTGGAGGGCAAGAGTGACAGAAGCTTCAACCTAGCATAGAAATTGATGCATCCGGGATTGAAGGGGACCAATATATCTTAATGCTATGGTTGGGTTTTACCTTAATGAACGTTAGTACTTGCGGATGCTTGCTAATAGTTCCAATCATAAGTGCATGGAATTCCAAGTCAGGGATGACATGCTAGCAGTGGCCTCTCCCACATAAAACTTGCTATCGGTCTAGTAAAGTAGTCAATTGCTTAGGGACAATTTCGCAACTCCTACCACCAATTTTCCACACTCGCTATATTTACTTTAGTTGTGTCTTCATCTAAACAGCCCCTACTTTTTATTTACTCGCTCTTTATTATCTTGCAAACCTATCCAAAAACACCTACAAAGTACTTCTAGTTTTATACTTGTTCTAAGTAAAGCGAACGTCAAGCGTGCGTAGAGTTGTATCGGTGGTCGATAGAACTTGAGGGAATATTTGTTATACCTTTAGCTCCTCATTGGGTTTGACATTCTTACTTATCAAAAGAGGCTATAATTGATCCCCTATACTTGTGGGTTATCAAGACCTTTTTCTGGCGCCGTTACCGGGGAGCAATAGCGTGGGGTGAATATTCTCGTGTGTGCTTGTTTGCTTTATCACTAACTAGTTTTTATCTTCTGTTCTTAGTTGTTCTTTATCTTTAGTTATGGATATGGAACACGAAATACCAAAAAAATTAGGTGTATTTGCTACTCATGGAGATGGGGAACCTCCAGAAACCCTTGATGCTTGTTATGTGAAAGATATTATGTACTACTTTAATAATCCTGAGAAAACCCCATTCAACTATGTTATGGGAAACACGTTGGATCAACGTGAATACTTTAGGGATTATCGATTGACTCAAAAAGGGAAACTATTATGGGATAAAATTCATATGTTGCATTGGTATGCTAGGCAACTATGCTTGAGATATGATTATACTTGTTGCTCTAGGATGAAGGCTCCACACCTTCCCTTTTTCATGCAAATTTAATGATAATAAAACCTTAGCTTCTTATGCTAGTGGTATATATGATTACTATGATGTGGAACAAATAGAAGAATTTGTTGCTTTTACGGGTGCTTATGAAATTGAATCTATGTTCAAAGAGTTTGAAAATCTTTATGATGCTGCTTATAGACCTGAAAATTTAGCTATCCTTAAATATTGCTATGAGAATTATGAATTCAATTCCGATATTGTTGCATTTATTGAGAAAGTCTCCTCTGTCCAAGAAGAGACTAATATTTTGCAGGAGTCTATGGAAGAAGAAATTGATGAAACTGTGAGCTCATTGGATGAAAAAGATGAGGAGGAGAGCGAAGAACAAAAGGAGGAAGAGCGGATTAACTGTTCAACTCATAGATTGTTTAATTTCCCTTCGTGCTTACCGAAGGATGATTGCTATGATGATTGTTATGATCCCGTTGATTCTCTTGATATATCCCTTTTTGATGATGCTTGCTATGCTTGTGGCCAAGATGCCAATATGAATTATTCTTATGGAGATGAACTTGCTATAGTTCCTTATGTTATGAATGAAATTGTTGGTATTGCACCCGCGCATGATAGTCCTATTATCTTTTTGAATTCTCCCGACTACACTATATCGGAGAAGTTTGCACTTATTAAGGATTATATTGATGGGTTGCCTTTTACCGTTGCACATGATGATTTTGATGAATATAATATGCATGTGCTTTCTGCTCCTACTTGCAATTATTATGGGAGGGGAACTACATCTCCGCCCCTTTATGTTTCCAACATGAAAAAATTGCAAGAAACTGTTTATACTATGCATTGGCCTTTACTATGTGTGCATGAATTGTTCTTTTATGACATGCCGATGCATAGGAAGAGAGTTAGACTTCTTCATTGCTTGATATTTGTTGCTTTGTGCTCACTAATAAATGCTAAATCATTGCTAATTAAAATTGGCTTTGATATACCTTGGGATCCGGGTGGATTCACTACTTGAGCACTATGTGCCTAGCTTAATGGCTTTAAAGAAAGCGCTGCCGGGAGACAACCCGGAAGTTTTAGAGAGTCATTTATTTCTGTTGTGTGCTTTTATATAGTTTAAAAACAAAAAAATAAAGAGGGGAACCCAAAAACTTTTCAAAAAGATAAGTGAAAGTGAGATAGACGAGCATTGTGAAAGTGGGGGACGTCCTTGAACTTTGTTCATGCCCATGGAAACTTTGTGAATCTTAATTACAGAAACTTTTCAACAAAAATAATTACCCCCTTGTAAAATTCCATTGTATTATAAAAATAATGTGTCAAGGTTTGCCTTTAGGATGTTTACAATGCTTGTTGGTTTGTACGGTGCAGGACAGAAACTTTGGCTGTAGTGCACGGTTTTTAGTTTTTTACTGGAATGTCAAACGGTTCTGATTCTTTTTGCACTGTCTTTCCATACAAATTGTTTATTTTTCCTAATTTTGGCAGAATGTTTCAAGTATCAGAAGTATTGTTAGTGTTCAGATTATTACAGACTGTTCTGTTTTAGACAGATTCTGTTTTTGATGCATAGTTTGCTTGTTTTGATGAAACTATCAATTTATATCAGTGGATTAAGCCATGTAAAAGTTATATTAAAATAGCTATAAAGCAAAAACAAAATATGAATTGGTTTTCAACAGTACTTAGAGTAGTGATTTGCTTTATTATACTAACGGATCTTACCGAGTTTTCTGTTGAAGTTTTGTGTGGATGAAGTGTTCGATGATCGAGAAGGTCTCGATGTGAGAAGAAGGAAGAGAGGCAAGAGCTCAAGCTTGGGGATTCCCGAGGAACCCCAAGTAAATATTCAAGGAGACTCAAGCATCTAAGCTTGGGGATGCCCTGGAAGGCATCCCCTCTTTCTTCAACAAGTATCGGTATGTTTTTGGATTCGTTTCGTTCAT
The DNA here is from genome assembly GCF_002575655.3 of Aegilops tauschii subsp. strangulata. Classification (NCBI taxonomy): domain Eukaryota; kingdom Viridiplantae; phylum Streptophyta; class Magnoliopsida; order Poales; family Poaceae; genus Aegilops; species Aegilops tauschii. The sequence goes on along the minus strand of NC_053038.3, from coordinate 118,525,944 downwards.
GCGATATGTGCAAATCTTGGAGCGTCTTTTGCATTTAGTTTTCATTTTTTATTTTATGCACCATGCCGTTATGAGATAGTCCTTGGTTGATTTATAGAATGATCTTTGCACTTCACTTATATTCTTTGAGTATGTCTTTATAGAATGCATCATGCGCTTCACTTATATCATTTGAAGTTTGGATTGCCTGTTTCTCTTCACATAGAAAACCGCCATTTGTATTGCTTCACTTATACTTGTTAGAGCGTGGGGATATCTTTTCTAGAAAGAATTAAACTCTCTCACTTCACTTATATCAATTTAGAGAGTTTACAGGAACTGGTCATTCACATGGTTAGTCATAAAATCCTACATAAAACTTGTAGATCACTGAATATGATATGTTTGATTCCTTGCAATAGTTTTGCGATATAAAGATGGTGATCTTAGAGTCATGCTAGTGGGTAGTTGTGGATTGTAGAAATACTTGTGTTGAAGTTTGTGATTCCCGTAGCATGCACGTATGGTGAACCGGTATGTGATGAAGTCGGAGCATGATTTATTTATTGATTGTCTTCCTTATGAGTGGCGGTCGGGGATGAGCGATGGTCTTTTCCTACCAATCTACCCCCCTAGGAGCATGCGCATAGTACTTTGTTTCGATGACTAATAGATTTTTTCAATAAGTATGTGAGTTCTTTATGACTAATGTTGAGTCCATGGATTATACGCACTCTCACCCTTCCATCATTGCTAGCCTCTTCGGTACCGTGCATTGCCCTTTCTCACCTCGAGAGTTGGTGCAAACTTCACCGGTGCATCCAAACCCCGTGATACGATATGCTCTATCACACATAAGCCTCATTATATCTTCCTCAAAACAGCCACCATACCTACCTATAATGGCATTTCCATAGCCATTCCGAGATATATTGCCATGCAACTTCCATCATCATCATATACATGACTTGAGCATTTACTGTCATATTGCTTTGCATGATCGTAAGATAGCTAGCATGATGTTTTCATAGCTTGTCCATTTTCTGATGTCATTGCTACGCTAGATCATTGCACATCCCGGTACACCGCCGGAGGCATTCATATAGAGTCGTATCTTTGTTCTAGTATCGAGTTGTAAGTAAATAAAAGTGTGATGATCATCATTATTAGAGCATTGCCCCAGTGAGGAAAGGATGATGGAGACTATGATTCCCCCACAAGTCGAGATGAGACTCCGGACTTTATAAAAAAATAGAAGAGGCCAAAGAAGCCCAAAAAAAAGGATAATAAAAAAATGAGAGAAAAAGAGAGAAGGGGCAATGTTACTATCCTTTTACCACACTTGTGCTTCAGAGTAGCACCATGTTCTTCATATAGAGAGTCTCTTGAGTTATCACTTTCATATACTAGTGGGAATTTTCATTATAGAACTTGGCTTGTATATTCCGATGATGGGCTTCCTCAAATGCCCGAGGTCTTCATGAGCAAGCAAGTTGGATGCACACCCACTTAGTTTCAGTTTGAGCTTTCATACACTTATAGCTCTAGTGCATCCGTTGCATGGTGTCACGACCGGTTTTCCAATAAAAATATTTATTGAGAAACCGACCCCTTTTACGGACCAGTAGAGAAGAATCCCTCTCACTGGTAGACAATTTCTTGATCACAGAAGGAAAACCAGGAGTACTAAATATAATACAAAGTTGAGCGGAGGCGCTCAACAATTTATTACAAGCACGCCAATAAAACATAAAGGCGGATAGGGTGGCATAACTACTGACTCACAAACAAAACGGTGGTGGATATGTCACAATGAAGTGGGTGACATGACTCCTGAAATCTAACAACTCATCGAGCGTCGGAGTGAGGCTCGAGGATACTTATTGCGGGTGGCAGAAGCGTATATAATACAAGTGACCAATATCCAGGATCGCACGGGACTGACTGGGACTCCTCTAGGCGTCGGACTCACTATCAAACTCTTCATCCATGAGATCGCCTTCGTCAACATCTGGCCAAATCAACAAGCCAGGTGAGTACTATGAAAGTACTCGCAAGATAGTTCGTACATAAGATATAACAAATGTAAACATGATGCATATGAACAGATTAATAAAGCGCACTCAGATAATAATATAACAGTGCATGGGAAATAAAAAGGAAGTCGGGCGGTAGTCCTCCCGAAATCCCAACGTAATAATGAAGGTCAATCGAGTGTTTGAATGACTCCTCAGAAGGATACAAAATAAAATAACAATGCCGCAGTCGGGTGTCAATGCGACACCACATAAAGGGCTTATAATGGAATATAAGAGACAGTGCGTGCCACAGTCGGACGTCTGAGCGACATCACATAAAGGGCTTATATCAAAAGTAAATAACGAGCATGCCACAGTCGGACGTCTGAGCGACATCACATAAAGGGCATATATTGAAAGTAAAAGACAAGAGTGCCACAGTCGGACGTCTAAGCGACATCACATAAAGGGCTTATATTTCATAACTTAATAATTCAGTAGCTCATGAATATAAATCATTTCAAGGGAATATTCAGTTACGAGGTAAATAAAAGGTTAGTCCATCCACAGGAATAATAATTCAACCGGGTTTACCACTCAAGCTTGTTCACCGGGGATTTACTATGGAGACTGACATAGGGACTGACATGGATATGGATATGCTGGCCACGGTCCTTGACCATGGACACGATGACTCGGAAGGATTTGACTCTGCAGAGTTTGTACTATTTAACCACAGCCAACGGATTTCGGTAGTCACAAGGGACTAGTTCCGTTTACGGTGTTTTAGGAGAAACACATCTAACCAGTACACACCCATCCAACATTCCGATGCCAGGAATCACCCTCGGCAACGTTCAAGAAAAACATTGAGACGGGGAGGCTACAACCTCGCGTAGCATGGGATCAAATTTATACCGCGCGCTCTAAGGGGTGCCCCCCTCTCGGTCCCAACCGGAAACACCCATGCCCCTGACCGGATGACTGGCTTTAATCCAGGGCCATGGAACCCTCATCCCGGCCCCTCTATTTGGTGTGTACAAGGAAAGAGGTTAACAACTTACTAAACCGTACTCTTTGCAGAAGACATGTGGTAGCACGAAAGGGGAAGAACGATAACGTGGCTCAGTCCATGTTAACGTCGGAGTTTATTGGATGACGTAAGACTGGCATGCTACAACAATACCATCTTATCACCTTTCATGTCACCACATGATCAGGTCATCTCTCATCAAAGATCACAGTAACTTCGAAACACACGGATAGTTGCCTTACATGCAACGCAATACTCACCGATGCTCATATGCCATGCACAACCATTCAAGCAAACATGCAAAACACCTATCATATCAAAGGTTCAAACATGCTTTCCTGGTTCGGAGAAGTCGGAGTCTAGCTCGGCGAAGTTCGCGGCTCCGTCACCTCCTCCGGAACCTACGGCATAATGAAACCGTATACTAACGTGAACCTCGTTGCGTGCATAAAAATTATACCAAATTTTTTCCAAATAAATACTATAAAAAACTAGACAAAATATAAGACTGACAGAAAAAGAATCAATCAAAAATCATCTTTTATTAAAAAGATATAAGGGTTTTAGTCCAGGGACTAATCTGTGATGAAACAGAAAAGAACCAGGGACTTGACTGAGAAAACAGAAAACGGTTCGGAAAGGAATGCGCCAGCCCAAAGAGAAAACGCATTCTGCCCGAAGGCGCTTTCAGAAAACGGTTCGCGGGTGAAAGGAGAGAGGCTGACGGGGGGGTCCCACCCGTCAGGTTTAAACTCCAACGGAGCTCGTCGGCGCCCGAAGGCTGCGGTGGTCGCTGGCGTTGAACCACGGCGAGGCAGGGAGATCGGAGGGTACCAATAGGTTCAGGTGGTTCTTCCGCATCGGTGGGTGGTGGACTTGGCCGTCGGAGAGCACCACGTCGACGACGACACTTTCTCCGGCGGACGGTGGTTCGGGTGATGGTGGAGTACTCCGGTGGGTGCTGCAAAACTCCAAATTAAGCGCGGGTCAGCAGAGTGGATGCACTAGGAGGCTACTGGCAAGAGCTGAGGGGTAGGGGTGCACGCACGGGAGCGAATCGAGCTGGATCCCGTGGCGGGTCGAGGCGGTCGGAGTTGGGGAAGAAGGCTCCCTCGGGGCTCTTCCAGTGGCTTGGCGTGGTATTGGTGGTGTGTAGAGGTGGTGTGGGTTCGAGTTCGAGCTCAGGGCCTCCTTTTATAGGTGATCCGAGGGGGTGGCCGTGAACGGGATATCTCCGGCAAGCGATTACGGCGAGGCAGAGGTTGGGCAGGGGGTTTAAGCGGCTAGGCACCATCAGGGAGGATCACTGGTGCCGTTCCCCCGCTAAACTCCGGTCGGGCTAGGCGTAATGCGCCGATCCTCGACGGGACGGCCGTACGAGCACGGCGGCGGCAGGGAGCGCGCTCCGCGCCTACCAGTTCACGACGACGGGCTGCAGCATTCACGGGTGAGTGGATGGTCATGCGGCGGCCTCGGGTGGCTTGGGCGGCGCTGGACGACGCCGTCCGACGCTGCGCCTCACTGGCGGCCGCAAAGGGCGCTGCTGCCGTCGCTCACGGGGTGGCGCACCTCCTCCTGCTCGTCGCCGATGCCCGCAAGCCTCCAGGCGATCGTGCGGCGCAGGGATAAGAAGGAGGGGACAGGGAGCAAGGCGCCACCGTGGTACTGGCGAGATCGAGAACGGTTTCTGAAGAAAACGACAGTGCTCACTGAAACTGTTAACTGAACCTCTGAACCTGACAGAAACAGTGCCCTTCAAGTGCTCGACGAAATGATTTGGCATGAAGAAAATTTTTTCTGGAGTTGGGGCTTGGTGAGGTGACCTCTCAATGCATCCAGAGGCTGCCTGAATTTTCTCAGATTTTTAGAAGGAGAAAACAAATGAATTTCATCAAATTTGGCAAATAAGGTCCAAACTTGGAGCAAGAATAATTTGAAATATTTGAACTGGAGACAAGTGGATCATCATGGATCTTGGTTGAGGGCTCTAAGGACTAGCCAGGGAAGTTGGTTTGGAGGCCAAACTCAAAGTAAAAATGGTAGTTCCTTTGAAAACCTCCAAGGATCAAAATAGAAGGCAAAAATTATTTTGATAAGAATTAAATGGAAGAAAATTCATGGGGAGGTTCAACTTGCTGGATTTGAAATATATCTTGACACAAAGATGGAGAAAGGCTTTTGGGAGGGGATTTCCACTCATGTCATGGCAAGAGGTGATTTTTGAAAAGGGGAGAAGATCACTCCAAATGCCATAGGGCTATTTAAAAGATTTTCAAAAGCTTAAATTTCCCAAATGAAAAACATTTGGTTTTGAGTCCACATAAGAAGGAAAAACCTCCGAGACCAAAAATCAAGTCTTGGGTGAATCCAAACAAAACACTTGTCATAAAAGAAAGTTTTTGAGAGAGAGAGTTCTTTAGAAGAGAATTTTAAATAACATCCCTCAAATCAAATAAAAGTTTTGAAAAAGCCAAATAAAAATTTTGGGTGTCACAACACCTACCCCCTTCGGAAAAATCTCGTCCCCGAGATTTCAGTTGATCCTCAAATAGCTGTGGGTACTCTGCTTGAAGAAAATCTTCCCTTTCCCATGTAGCTTCATCCTCGGTGTGGTTGCTCCACTCAACCTTGAAAAATTTAGTTGTTTTCTGACGGGTCCTCCTTTCAGACTCTTCCAATATCTTTACTGGCCGCTCTCTGTAGGTGAGGTCTGGTTGCACATCAATGCCCTCATGAGATACATGCTTTTCCGGGTTACTCACACATTTCCTCAATTGTGAAACGTGGAACACGTCGTGGACGTCTGACAGCTCTTTGGGTAGGTCTAGCTGGTAGGCTACTGTGCCCCTCCGTGCAATCGCACAGCATGGTCCAATAAATCTTGGGGCTAGCTTCCCTTTAATTTTGAACCGTTGCAGGCCTCTCATAGGAGACACTCGTAGGTATACGTAATCACCAGGTTCAAAGCTGACCTCACGATGTTTTTGATCGTAGTAGCTCTTTTGGCGGCTTTGGGCTGTCTTGAGTCTGTCCCTGATCTGTTTAACTTTCTCCTCGGCCTCCTTGAGCATGTCTGGGCCGAAGATACGACTGTCACCTGTCTCTGACCAATTTAGTGGGGTACGACACCTCCGTCCGTACAATGCTTCAAAAGGTGCCATTTGTAAGCTGGTCTGGTAACTGTTGTTGTAAGGAAACTCGGCATACGATAAACTTTCTTCCCAACTGGCTCCATAGGTGAGCACACAGGCTCTCAACATGTCCTCTAGGATTTGGTTTACGCGTTCCATCTGTCCATCAGTCTGAGGGTGGTACGCTGTACTGAATGCTAGTTGAGTGCCCAGAGCTTGTTGTAAGTGATCCCAAAATTTGGAGACAAATTGAGTGCCTCGGTCAGATATTATAGTCTTTGGGACTCCATGCAGACAAACTATACGGGAGAGATAAAGCTTAGCAAGCCTTTGAGTGGAGTAGGTCGTCTTCACGGGAATGAAATGTGCTACCTTGGTTAGCCTATCTGTGATGACCCATATGGCATCATTTCCGCGTTGTGACCGAGGTAGTCCGACGATGAAGTCCATTCCAATTTCATCCCATTTCCACTCAGGTATCCGGTTTGGCTGTAGTAGCCCTGCTGGCTTTTGATGCTCGGCTTTTATGCGCTGACACGAATCGCAACAAGCAATGAATGCGGCTATATCCCTTTTCATACCGTGCCACCAAAATCTTTCCTGAATGTCTTTGTACATTTTGGTTCCTCCAGGGTGGATCGAGTATGGAGCGGTGTGGCTCTCGGTTAGGATTTGATGTTTGAGTTCCTCAATGTTTGGTACGCAAAGTCTGTCCCCGTACCATAATACTCCCTCATTGTCTGTGACGAACTCTGAAGCTTTGCCACGGCTCATTTTTCTCTTTATACCTTCGATGCTGGGATGTCCCTGCCGAGCCTTCTTGATTTGTTCCATTAGGGTGGGATGTATCTCCAGATTTGATATGGTGCCCTCAGAGATTAACACCATGTTGAGTCTAGCGAACTCCTGCTGAAACTCAGGCCTCAATTTCTGTGGACTGTCGTTGCCCGGGCTGGGGTTCCGACTAAGGGCATCTGCCACTACATTTGCTTTCCCTGGATGGTAGTGAATGCCGACATCATAGTCCTTGACCAATTCCAACCAGCGTCGTTGTCGTAAATTTAGCTCTGGTTGTGTGAAAATATATTTAAGGCTCTTATGGTCCGTATATATTTCACAGCGATTTCCCAACAGAAAGTGCCTCCACTCCTTGAGTGCATGGATGACTGCTGCTAGCTCCAAGTCATGCGTAGGATAATTCTCCTCATGCTTCCGTAGTTGCCGGGAAGCATATGCGACAACTTTGCCGTCTTGCATCAATACGCATCCGAGGCCCTTCCGGGACGCGTCACAATACACTTCAAAACTCTTGTGTATATCTGGCACGACCAAAATCGGTGTTGTTGTTAGTTTCTTCTTGAACTCTTGGAAGCTTTTCTCGCACGCTTCCGTCCATACAAATTTCTTGTCTTTCTTGAGCAACTGGGTCATTGGTTTTGCCACAGTGGAGAATCCTTCAATAAATCTTCGGTAATATCCAGCCATTCCTAGAAAACTCCGTACATCCATTACGTTGGCTGGCGGTTTCCAGTCAAGTATGGCTTTGACTTTTTCTGGGTCTACGGCCACGCCTTCTTGGTTTAATATATGGCCTAGAAAACCAACTTGTCTTAGCCAAAATTCGCATTTGCTAAATTTGGCGTACAATTGATGTTTCCTTAACTCTCCCAATACAATTCTGAGATGCTCAGCATGTTCTTCTGGTGTCCTTGAGTATACCAGAATATCGTCAATGAACACCACAACAAATTTGTCCATGAATTTCATAAATACTTTGTTCATGAGGTGGACGAAATATGCGGGGGCATTCGTCAGTCCAAAAGGCATTACTGTGAACTCATATAATCCGTATCTGGAGGTGAATGTTGTCTTAGGGATATCTTCTGTCCGCACTTTTAATTGATGATATCCCGATCTCAAATCAATTTTTGAGAACACCTTGGCTTGGGCGAGCTGGTCAAACAAATCATTTATCCGTGGCATCGGATATTTGTTTTTGATGGTGACCATATTGAGAGCTCGATAGTCTATACACAATCTCAGTGTCCCATCCTTTTTCTTGGCGAATAATACTGGCGAACCCCAAGGTGAGGAGCTGGCTCGAATAAATCCTTTATCCAGTAATTCCTTGATTTGCTTCTTCAATTCTACCAACTTTGAGGGTGCCATTCTATAAGGTTTCTTATAGATGGGAGTGGTTCCAGGTGCTAGTTCAATGCTGAACTCTATCTCTTGGTCTGGTGGCATGCCTGGTAGTTCTTCAGGAAATACGTCGGGAAATTCGCACACCACTGGAACTTTTCTCAGTTTTGAAATGTCCACTTTGTTCCATTTTGGTTGCCGTGACCGTGGTCTCTCTTGAGCTGTAACCTTTATTGTCTTGCCGTGATGGTGAGTGAGAATCACAGTCCGATTGAAACAATCAATAAATCCCTTGTTGGTGGTCAACCAATCCATCCCTAGGATAACATCCAGTCCTTTATTTTCCAACACGATGAGATTAGCCTGAAACTTTAGTCCTTCGAATTCAATAATCACTCCTTGGCAGTAACTCTGAGTGATCTGCTTATTCCCGGGGGACTTGATAATCATAGATTTTTCCAAAGGGAGAATCGGAAAACCATGTTGCAAAACGAAACTCTTCGAAATGAATGAGTGAGAAGCTCCAGAATCAAACAAAACCGTGGTAGGTACTGTGTTGATAGGGAACGTACCGAGTACGATGTCTGGGGCATTCTGTGCTTCTTCCTTGGTCACGTGGTTCAGGTGACCCTTCCTGTGATTATTGTTGGGATTGAAATTGTTGCGCTTGGGGGCTGGATTGTTCCCACCATTGTTCGGCTTGGGGGCCGAGTTCCTTGGTTTTGGGCACTGTTTGGCATAGTGCCCTTCTTCACCACAAGCATAGCAAGTGACTCCTGGACGGTACGTGAAGTCCTTGTCCCTGGAATGAAACTGTCTGGTTGGCCTTATAGCAGTCATCGTGGATTTTCTCGCTTCATTCCTCTGAACCTCAGTCTTGCTTCGATTGTTGCGAGCGAGAGTCGTCTTGTCCCTTTTCCGCTTACGGATATCCTCCAGACTACGGCGCTCATTCTCCAAAGTAATGGCCTTGTCAACCAAAGTTTTGAAATCTGGGAAAGTGTGTACGACCAGTTGGCATCTAAGTGCTGGTGCCAGGCCGTCCAAAAACTTTTCCATCCTTTTGTTCTCAGTCATATGCTCATCGTAGGCATAACGAGATAGCTGGGTAAACTGACGGTTGTATTCCGTCACGGACATGCCTCTCTGCTTGAGGTCATCAAATTCTCTTTTCTTGATTTTTATGATGCTCCTGGGGATGTGTGCCCCACGAAAGCCTTCTTTAAACCCTTCCCAGGTGATGTTGTGTTCACTGGGATGCATGTGTAGGAAGTTTTCCCACCATGCCGCAGCTACTCCAGTGAGGTAGTGAGGTGCATAAAGCACCTTCTCATGATCAGAACATTGAGCAATAATCAACTTTCTTTCGATGTCTCGAAGCCAATCATCGGCTTCAAGCGGCCTATCAGTGTGAGCAAACATTGGAGGGCGTGTCTTCTGTAGTTCAGACAACTTGGAGTGTGGTTGGTATGGATCACGGTGGTTCCCCATATTGATGACGTGATTCATCATCTCTTGGTGCTGTTGCTGGCTTTGTTCAAAAAGGCGGCATACTTGAGATAAGACTGCCTCACTGTCCTGTTGACTAGACTGTCCCTGTGTGAAGTTGTTGCTGGTCTGTGTCCCATAAACTTCTTCGGGTGGATTTGGCATGGAACGAGTCCACAGACGAGACATTTCCACTCTGGGGTATTATTTTGCAAAAACCATGAGAAAAACTGGGTGGCACAAGGAAAATCTTGCAAGGCAAAAATTTGAAAGACCTCAAGATTTTTCAAGAAAATATTTAACTGCGCACGGAGAAGGACTGCTTAGCACATATCTTACACGCGATACGCAAACATATGATACATCACTCAGGATGTGCGTACACACTCCTGACATGTTATTTGACTAGCACACTGCCCCGGAATGAAGCGCACACAACTACTACAAATTTAAGTACATATAAAATATATCATACATGCAGACACATCGCGCGGCTACTAGGCGCACTCAGTCGGAGATGGTGAAGATGTCCTTCCCCTTGCCGAGGGTAAGACCCAGCGGTGCAGGAGACTCAACCTCCACCTCCTCCCTAACAAGGTCCAGGCGCGAAGCGCTGCGCTGAGGAGATGGCGCGGGTGCAACAGGTGGTAGTGTGGGTGCGGCAGGCGGTGCAGCTCTGACCGGAGTAGGAGCAATGACCCGGTCGAACTCCTCAGTGGTAGGCAGACGGCGAGCGGTGGCCAAAATGGCAGGTGAATATGATGCTGAGGATGAGCCGAACGTCAGTGGCGGTGCCATCTGGAGAAGCTCCCTCCTATTGGCAGAATAGCCCCGAACTAAGTCCATACGGGCAGCCACAAGACCGTCCACTAGGTCGTCGAAAGCTGCCTCCAGAGCCTTGAGATACTCAACAAGCATCTCGATAGCTTCATCTCGCTCTCCCCTATGGCAGGCGAATTCATAGTGACAAGTATATGGCACATGGCATGGGAGGTAGTGGTAGCGACGAGTCTTCATCGAAGGAAGAATGTCCCGAAGGCGAGCTGTCACCTCACGGGCGGCCATCTGCATGGCATGCCTCTCCGTAGGCATGGCCCTTCCCACAAAACGGAAGTGGCGAGACGCAGAACGTCCTCCCTTGAATTGCACCACGGCCTGGTGCATAGACACGTCGTCGCTGAGCTTGTGCTGGTAAACCGAGAACTCCGGACGCGTCGCTGGCCCGATCGCGAGCTTGGTGATGGAGACGAGGAGTTTGACAAACCCCTCGGGCACATTAGTGAACACCCGAGTCTCGCAGTTGCTGCCAGCCATCTACAAAAGTAGGCAGAAATTCTGAGTAGTCAAATCATAAATTTATGATGACCAACAGAAAATAGCTACATTTGCAAAAGGCTGAAAAAGCACTGAAAACGCTAATAACCGATTAGCGATCGCACCTAGTGGCTTCCTACAGTCAGCCTGGCTCTGATACCAAGCTTGTCACGACCGGTTTTCCAATAAAAATATTTATTGAGAAACCGACCCCTTTTACGGACCAGTAGAGAAGAATCCCTCTCACTGGTAGACAATTTCTTGATCACAGAAGGAAAACCAGGAGTACTAAATATAATACAAAGTTGAGCGGAGGCGCTCAACAATTTATTACAAGCACGCCAATAAAACATAAAGGCGGATAGGGTGGCATAACTACTGACTCACAAACAAAACGGTGGTGGATATGTCACAATGAAGTGGGTGACATGACTCCTGAAATCTAACAGCTCATCGAGCGTCGGAGTGAGGCTCGAGGATACTTATTGCGGGTGGCAGAAGCGTATATAATACAAGTGACCAATATCCAGGATCGCACGGGACTGACTGGGACTCCTCTAGGCGTCGGACTCACTATCAAACTCTTCATCCATGAGATCGCCTTCGTCAACATCTGGCCAAATCAACAAGCCAGGTGAGTACTATGAAAGTACTCGCAAGACAGTTCGTACATAAGATATAACAAATGTAAACATGATGCATATGAACAGATTAATAAAGCGCACTCAGATAATAATATAACTGTGCATGGGAAATAAAAAGGAAGTCGGGCGGTAGTCCTCCCGAAATCCCAACGTAATAATGAAGGTCAATCGAGTGTCTGAATGACTCCTCAGAAGGATACAAAATAAAATAACAATGCCGCAGTCGGGTGTCAATGCGACACCACATAAAGGGCTTATAATGGAATATAAGAGACAGTGCGTGCCACAGTCGGACGTCTGAGCGACATCACATAAAGGGCTTATATCAAAAGTAAATAACGAGCATGCCACAGTCGGACGTCTGAGCGACATCACATAAAGGGCTTATATTGAAAGTAAAAGACAAGAGTGCCACAGTCGGACGTCTAAGCGACATCACATAAAGGGCTTATATTTCATAACTTAATAATTCAGTAGCTCATGAATATAAATCATCTCAAGGGAATATTCAGTTACGAGGTAAATAAAAGGTTAGTCCATCCACAGGAATAATAATTCAACCGGGTTTACCACTCAAGCTTGTTCACCGGGGATTTACTATGGAGACTAACATAGGGACTGATATGGATATGGATATGCTGGCCACGGTCCTTGACCATGGACACGATGACTCGGAAGGATTTGACTCTGCAGAGTTTGTACTATTTAACCACAGCCAACGGATTTCGGTAGTCACAAGGGACTAGTTCCGTTTACGGTGTTTTAGGAGAAACACATCTAACCAGTACACACCCATTCAACATTCCGATGCCAGGAATCACCCTCGGCAACGTTCAAGAAAAACCTTGAGACGGGGAGGCTACAACCTCGCGTAGCATGGGATCAAATTTATACCGCGCGCTCTAAGGGGTGCCCCCCTCTCGGTCCCAACCGGAAACACCCATGCCCCTGACCGGATGACTGGCTTTAATCCAGGGCCATGGAACCCTCATCCCGGCCCCTCTATTTGGTGTGTACAAGGAAAGAGGTTAACAACTTACTAAACCGTACTCTTTGCAGAAGACATGTGGTAGCACGAAAGGGGAAGAACGATAACGTGGCTCAGTCCACGTTAACGTCGGAGTTTATTGGATGACGTAAGACTGGCATGCTACAACAATACCATCTTATCACCTTTCATGTCACCACATGATCAGGTCATCTCTCATCAAAGATCACAGTAACTTCGAAACACAAGGATAGTTGCCTTACATGCAACGCAATACTCACCGATGCTCATATGCCATGCACAACCATTCAAGCAAACATGAAAAACACCTATCATATCAAAGGTTCAAACATGCTTGCCTGGTTCGGAGAAGTCGGAGTCTAGCTCGGCGAAGTTCGCGGCTCCGTCACCTCCTCCGGAACCTACGGCATAACGAAACCGTATACTAACGTGAACCTCGTTGCGTGCATAAAAAATATACCAAATTTTTTCCAAATAAATACTATAAAAAACTAGACAAAAATATAAGACTGACAGAAAAAGAATCAATCAAAAAATCATCTTTTATTAAAAAGATATAAGGGTTTTAGTCCAGGGACTAATCTGTGATGAAACAGAAAAGAACCAGGGACTTGACTGAGAAAACAGAAAACGGTTCGGAAAGGAATGCGCCAACCCAAAGAGAAAACGCATTCTGCCCGAAGGCGCTTTCAGAAAACGGTTCACGGGTGAAAGAAGAGAGGCTGACGGGGGGGTCCCACCCGTCAGGTTTAAACTCCAACGGAGCTCGCCGGCGCCCGAAGGCTGCGGTGGTCGCCGGCGTTGAACCACGGCGAGGCAGGGAGATCGGAGGGTACCAATAGGTTCAGGTGGTTCTTCCGCGTCGGTGGGTGGTGGACTTGGCCGTCGGAGAGCACCACGTCGACGGCGACACTTTCTCCGGCGGACGGTGGTTCGGGTGATGGTGGAGCACTCCAGTGGGTGCTGCAAAACTCCAAATTGAAGCGCGGGTCAGCAGATTGGATGCACTAGGAGGCTACTGGCAAGAGCTGAGGGGTAGGGGTGCACGCACGGGAGCGAATCGAGCTGGATCCCGTGGCAGGTTGACGCGGCCGGAGTTGGGGAAGAAGGCTCCCTCGGGGCTCTTCCAGTGGCTTGGCGTGGTATTGGTGGTGTGTAGAGGTGGTGTGGGTTCGAGTTTGAGCTCGGGGCCTCCTTTTATAGGCGATCCGAGGGGGTGGCCGTGAACGGGATATCTCCGGCAAGCGATTACGGCGAGGCAGAGGTTGGGCAGGGGGTTTAAGCGGCTAGGCACCATCAGGGAGGATCACTGGTGCCGTTCCCCCGCTAAACTCCGGTCGGGCTAGGCGTAATGCGCCGATCCTCGACGGGACGGCTGTACGGGCACGGCGGCGGCAGGGAGCACGCTCCGCGCCTACCAGTTCACGACGACGGGCTGCAGCGTTCACGGGTGAGTGGATGTCCACGCGGCAGCCTCGGGTGGCTTGGGCGGCGCTGGACGGCGCCGTCCGACGCTGCGCCTCACTGGCGGCCGCAAAGGGCGCTGCTGCCGTCGCTCACGGGGTGGCGCACCTCCTCCTGCTCGTCGCCGACGCCCGCAAGCCTCCAGGCGATCGTGCGGCGCAGGGATAAGAAGGAGGGGACAGGGAGCAAGGCGCCACCGTGGTACTGGCGAGATCGAGAACGGTTTCTGAAGAAAACGACAGTGCTCACTAAAACTTTTAACTGAACCTCTGAACCTGACAGAAACAGTGCCCTTCAAGTGCTCGACGAAATGATTTGGCATGAAGAAATTTTTTTCTGGAGTTGGGGCTTGGTGAGGTGACCTCTCAATGCATCCAGAGGCTGTCTGAATTTTCTCAGATTTTTAGAAGGAGAAAACAAATGAATTTCATCAAATTTGGCAAATAAGGTCCAAACTTGCAGCAAGAATAATTTGGAATATTTGAACTGGAGACAAGTGGATCATCATGGATGTTGGTTGAGGGCTCTAAGGACTAGCCAGGGAAGTTGGTTTGGAGGCCAAACTCAAAGTAAAAATGGTAGTTCCTTTGAAAACCTCCAAGGATCAAAATAGAAGGCAGAAATTATTTTGATAAGAATTAAATGGAAGAAAATTCATGGGGAGGTTCAACTTGCTGGATTTGAAATATATCTTGACACAAAGATGGAGAAAGGCTTTTGGGAGGGGATTTCACTCATGTCATGGCAAGAGGTGATTTTTGAAAAGGGGAGAAGATCACTCCAAATGCCATAGGGCTATTTAAAAGATTTTCAAAAGCTTAAATTTCCCAAATGAAAAACATTTGGTTTTGAGTCCACATAAGAAGGAAAAACCTCCAAGACCAAAAATCAAGTCTTGGGTGAATCCAAACAAAACACTTGTCATAAAAGAAAGTTTTTGAGAGAGAGAGTTCTTTAGAAGAGAATTTTAAATAACATCCCTCAAATCAAATAAAAGTTTTGAAAAAGCCAAATAAAAATTTTGGGTGTCACACATGGCAATCCCTACTCCTCACATTGACATCAATTGATGGGCATCTCCATAGCCCGTTGATTAGCCGCGTCGATGTGAGACTTTCTCCTTTTTGTCTTCTCCACACAACCTCCACCATCATATTCTATTCCACCTATAGTGTTATGTCCATGGCTCACGCTCATGTATTGCGTGAAAGTTGAAAAGGTTTGAGAACATCAAAAGTATGAAACAATTGCTTGGCTTGTCATCGGGGTTGTGCATGATTTGAATACTTTGTGTGGTGAAGATGGAGAATAGCCAGACCATATGATTTTGTAGGCTTGAAGTATTATTTCTTTTATGTCAAATGATAGACTATTGCTTTGAATCACTTGTGTCTTAATATTCATGCCATGATTAGATACATGTTCAAGATTATGCTAGGTAGCATTCCACATCAAAAATCATCTTTTTTATCAATTACCTACTCGAGGACGAGCAGGAATTAAGCTTGGGGATGCTGATACGTCTCCGTCGTATGTATAATTTTTGATTGTTCCATGCCAATATTCTACAACTTTCATACACTTTTGGCAACTTTTTATACTATTTTTGGGACTAACATATTGATCCAGTGCCCAGTGCCAGTTCCTGTTTGTTGCATGTTTTATGTTTCGCAGAAACTCCATATCAAACGGAATCCAAACGGGATAAAAACGAACAGAGAATATTTTTGGAATATTTGGAGAATATGGGAAGAAATATCAACGCGAGATGGTGCCCGAGGGGGGCAGGAGGCAGGGGGCGCACCTGCCCCCCTGGGCACCCCTACCCCCCTCATGGGTCCCCCGTAAGGCGGTTGCTGCTCTTATTTGGCCGCAAGAAGGCTAATTTTCAGAGAAAAATCTGGGCGAAGATTTCAATCCAATTGGAGTTACGGATCTCCATATATATACGAAACGGTGAAAGGGCAGAATACGAGAACGCAGAAACAGAGAGAGACAGAGAGACCGATCCAATCTCGGAGGGGCTCTCGCCCCTCCCATGCCATGGAGGCCAAGGACCAGAGGGGAAACCCTTCTCCCATCTAGGGAGGAGGTCAAGGAAGAAGAAGAAGAAGAAGAAGGGGTCCTCTCTCCCCTTTTCTTCCGGTGGCGCCGGAACGCTGCCGTGGCCATCATCATCATCACCGCGATCTCCACCAACACCTCCGCCATCTTCACCAACATCTCCATCACCTTCCCCCCTCTATCTACAGTGGTCCACTCTCCCGCAACCTGCTGTACCCTCTACTTGAACATGGTGCTTTATGCTTCATATTATTATCCAATGATGTGTTGCCATCCTATGATGTTTGAGTAGATTTTCGTTGTCCTATCGGTGGTTGATGAATTGCTATGATTGATTTAATTTGCTTGTGGTTATGTTGCTGTCCTTTGGTGCCCATCATATGAGCACGTGCGTTGATCACACCATAGGGTTAGTTGTATGTTGATAGGACTATGTATTGGAGGGCAAGAGTGACAGAAGCTTCAACCTAGCATAGAAATTGATGCATACGGGATTGAAGGGGACCAATATATCTTAACACTATTGTTGGGTTTTACCTTAATGAACATTAGTAGTTGCGGATGCTTGCTAATAGTTCCAATCATAAGTGCATAGAATTCCAAGTCAGGGATGACATGCTAGCAGTGGCCTCTCCCACATAAAACTTGCTATCGGTCTAGTAAAGTAGTCAATTGCTTAGGGACAATTTCGCAACTCCTACCACCACTTTTCCACACTCGCTATATTTACTTTAGTTGTGTCTTCATCTAAACAGCCCCTACTTTTTATTTACTCGCTCTTTATTATCTTGCAAACCTATCCAAAAACACCTACAAAGTACTTCTAGTTTTATACTTGTTCTAGGTAAAGCGAACGTCAAGCGTGCGTAGAGTTGTATTGGTGGTCGATAGAACTTGAGGGAATATTTGTTCTACCTTTAGCTCCTCGTTGGGTTCGACATTCTTACTTATCGAAAGAGGCTACAATTGATCCCCTATACTTGTGGGTTATCAAGACCTTTTTCTGGCGCCGTTGCCGGGGAGCAATAGCGTGGGGTGAATATTCTCGTGTGTGCTTGTTTGCTTTGTCACTAAGTAATTTTTATTTGCTGTTCTTAGTTGTTCTTTATCTTTAGTTATGGATATGTAACACAAAATACCAAAAAAATTAGGTGTACTTGCTACTTATGGAGATGGGGAACCTCCTAAAACCCTCGATGCTCGTTATGTGAAAGATATTATGTACTACTTTAATAATCCTGAGAAAACCCCATTCAACTATGTTATGGGAAACACGTTGGATCAACATGAATACTTTAGGGATTATTGCTTGACTCAAAAAGGGAAATTATTATGGGATCAAATTCATATGTTGCATTGGTATGCTAGGCAACTATGCTTGAGATATGATTATACTTGTTGCTCTAGGATGAAGGCTCCACACCTTCCCTTTTCATGCAAATTTAATGATAATAAAACCTTAGCTTCTTATGCTAGTGGTATATATGATTACTATGATGTGGAACAAATAGAGTAATTTGTTGCTTTTACGGGTGCTTATGAAATTGAATCTATGTTCAAAGAGTTTGAAAATCTTTATGATGCTGTTTATAGACCTGAAAATTTAGCTATCCTTAAATATTGCTATGAGAATTATGAATTCAATTCCGATATTGATGCATTTACCGAACGCCTCTTTTGAGAAGCGGGGATCTCGTAAAACGGCCCTTCGGCGCCGATGACTCATGGCGCTCTCCACTTCTGAGTTCGTCATGGACATATCTTCCGAGCCTTCAGCGGAAGGACAGTCCGGCGCCATTCCCATATCGCGCCCCGTCTCGTCGTCTGGGACCAAATCCTGGCTATTGGGAGTACGACTGGCTGGGTCCCCGGACACAGTCCGTCAAACTTTTTTCCTGATGCAAGACAAACATAGGAGTCACAGTTGGACGCGACTGCTAAAGAACATAGTTGTGAATCCATACCTCTTCGAGAAGGCTCGACCGTATCTTTATTTGCCTTCCTCTTCAAAGGCCTGCCCGGCGTGGGGGCTGCTCTCTTCGGAGATTCCCCTGGGGCAGCATGATGCGCCGAACGCCTCCCCTTTTGAGCACAGGACGGTGCAGTGGGTGAGGCAGAATGAGAGAACTCTTTTGGATAAGATGTCTCCTGATTACTTACATGGGAAGCAGGGAGAAGACCGAGATAATCGGTGATGACGGCCACTTCTGTGCCGTCATAACTCTCCTGGTAGAACACCCCGTCCTCGAGCACCACGAATATATCCGGATCCTCTTCGAAACCGGGGTCAAGATCCCGATTGTGGCCCTCGGGCTATGGGGCGGGGCTGTGAAGCCCTTCGGAAATCTTTCGCCAGTGTTGTTATAAACGGACAGGTTAATAATCATTGAAAGTGGATCAGGGAGTGGAATGAGTAGAGTAGAGGAGTTTGGGGCTTACCCAGCTAGGAGGACTGTACATGGAAAATCCTTCTCTGCGCTTGATACGCAGGAATTCCTCTTCCTCCCCTTTGAATAGTTCGGCCAATATTTTGGCCACAGCGGCGGGGGTGCCCGGACCCTTTCTGCCACAGCGGGAGGCGTCGTCTTCCCCATTGTAGTGCCACATGGGAAGCCCTCTGTATTGGAGTGGCTGAACCCCCCGCACAATGGAGGTCGCCATTACTTCGACTATCGTAACTCTGGACTGGGCGAGCGTCCTTATGTTACTCAAAAGTTGGCAAACTTCCACACTATCTTCCTCCTCGAGGCTCCAAGGGCGCCAGCTGTGGCGTTTCTTCAAAGGAACGCTTGTGAACTCGGGAAGACCTCTCCGAACTGGGTCTGGAAGTGCGACGTCCTCGATATAAAACCATTCGGAAGGCCACTCTTCGGATGCCTTCTTTGGTGTGCCGGATAGGTATCCGGTCTCGGCGATGCGCCATATTTCGGCTCCACCCACTTCAAATATTGATCCCTCATGATTACGCGGTACGAGGCAGAATAATCTTCTCCACAATTCAAAGTGGGCCTCACAACCCAAGAACAGCTTGCAAAGAGTGACGTATCCCGCGGTGTGCAGAATGGAAGCCGGAGTGAAGTTGTGCAGTTGGAGGCCATAGTACTCCAGAAGCCCTCTAAGGAATGGGTGAATTGGAAACCCGACGGCTCTTAGCAGGAAGGGGACGAAGCACACTCTTTCTCCCTCGGATGGATTGGGGAAATTCTCCGCCTAGGCCCCACCATTGAAGGAAGTCAACCCAGCTCGAACAGGGACCAGGTTCGCAGGGGGAAGAAATCCCTGCGTTTGCAGCTTCTCTAGCTGACTATGGGGAATGGAGCACCTCTCCCACTCGCCTTTTTCTGGGCCGCAGGGACGGGAGGTGGAGCTGGGAGCGCTAGCTATATCGGAGTGGTCTTTCCTGGCAATCTCTCATGATTCTTCCGCGTGGTGCCGAACGGATCTGAGATCCAATCTCTTTAAATAGACGCTTTTCTTGCATGGCCGGGGCGTTATGTGCAAAAACGCCCTGACCTCTTGCATTCGCTTGACACGTGGAAGCTGAAGTTGATGATACACAGAAGCTGAGGGGTATGATATTAAATGGAAGGCCGGATACATCACTTTGAAGTCATCAGAGGAGGAACCCACCTTGCAATGCCGAAGACAATCTGCGCGCCGAACACCTCGTCATTGAAGTCTGGTTCGGGGGCTACTAAGGGAGTCCTGGACTAAGGGGTCCTCGGGCGTCCGACCTATTAAACGTGGGTCAGACTGATGGGCTGTGAAGATACAAGGACCGAAGACTCCACCCGTATCCTGATGGGACTCTCCTTGACATGGAAGGCAAGCTTGGCGACTGAATATGAAGATTCCTTTCTCTGTAACCGACCTTATGTAACCCTAGATCCCTCCGGTGTCTATATAAACTGGAGGGTTAGGTCCGTCGATATATACTCATAACCATAGTCATACATGCTAGACTTCTAGGGTTTTAGCCATTACGATCTCGTGGTAGATCAACTCTTGTAATCCTTATATTCATCAAGATCAATCAAGCAGGAAGTAGGGTATTACCTCCATAGAGAGGGCCCGAACCTGGGTAAACATTGTGTCCCCCGTCTCCTGTTACCATCGACCTTAGACGCACAGTTCGGGATCCCCTACCCGAGATCCGCCGGTTTTGACACCGACACCGACTCCAGACGCAGGGTTACCTCCCCCTCGCGGATCTAGTCTCTGTTCGAGCGGGCTTGTATTCAATCAGCAACGATGCGATGGCTGAGAAGTTCCCCAACCCCAATAAGGAGGAGAGGGTGTGCTTCATCCCATTTCTGTTGCGGGGCCTGGGATTTCCAATCCATCCCTTCCTCCGGGGGTTATTGGAATTTTACGGCATCCAACTACACAACCTCACCCCAGGTTCGATTCTGCACATCCCAGGTTTTGTTTCCCTCTGCGAGCTATTCTTAGGCATCAAGGCCTATTTTGAATTATGGATGAAATTCTTTTGCCTCGTTCCCCGCCACCGAGGAGGTTCCATATTTTAAGTAGGTGGTGTCGAAGTATGGCGTATAGCCGGATCCGGATACCTTGTAGGAACACCTAAAGAGGTATACCCGCAGTGGTCCTTGGAATGGTTTTATATGGACGACGTCCCGCTGCCGGACCTAGTTCGGCATGGTCTCCCTGAATTTTCCAATGCTCCTGTAAGGAAGCACCTCAACTGGCGTCCCCACAGTCCCACGGAAGAGGATAGTGCGGAGATAAAGAGGTTGGTCAGCAAGGTCAGGTTGCTAGCCCATAGCGAGCTCTCAATAGTTGAAGTCATGGCCATTGCAATAAAGAGGTGTGTCCAGCCTCTTCAATCCAGAGTAACTCCCTTATGGTGCTACAACGGAGAAGATGACACGTCCCGCTATAGACGGAAGGGTCCGGATACCCCATCCGAACTGGCCTCAATTTTGGTTGATCTGTATCAGGGCGAGAAAGAAGATTTTCTCCGGTTAAACTACCGGGAGGCTTATTCTATGTACACCCCTATTGTATGGGTAAGGTCTCAATCGTCTGTGCTTATTTCATTGCATTGCAGACACTAATCAAATTTACTCTTTGTTTGCCACCAACAGTCATGGAGGAGGATGACCGAGGACGTCTACTGTCCTGCTCCCAGCCAGAGGATCATAATCATGATAAAGATCCTGGCTTTTGTGAGGATCCGGACATATATATAGAATTCGATGATGGGGTATTCTATCAAGCGAGCCTTGACGGTTCGGAAGTGGCTATCACCGCTGACTACCCTCGCCTTTATCCCTTCTGCATCGTGAGTATCTGAAGGCTTCTTAAAAGGAGATCCTTATTTGCATTCTTACCCGTTGTACTGATCCGGTATTTTGACAGGATCGACACTCTAGGGACCGTATCTCCTCAAGGGCGGCTCCTACACAAGGCCGTCATTCAAAACGAAAAGGGGCTGGGAGTTCTACGAAGACCTCACAGTCTTCCAAAAGGTATGTGAGCTTTAATATATGCCTAGGCATGAGTCTGGGTTGTTAAAAGTCTCCCTTTTATCCTTGACATCAGGAGGAGTACGCGGCAGACGGCAGGAAAACGCCCGATTAGCCAAATGTCCACTAATCCGGTGCCGGACTCGTCAACTAGGACGCGAGCCGACGCAATGCCCGTTCCGCCTCCTCAAGAGGATTCGGATGACGTGTTAGTCACGAATTCCGAAGTGGAGAGCGTGATGAATCATTGTCGATTAAAGGAGGCTATGTGTGCTCCGGCCTTTTCCAAACAAGAGTTTGCCGCACTGAGTTCGGTGGATGCATATATCCGAGCCGCTCGAGACGGACTTGCTGGAGTCATTCAGTTGTTATCGAAGGATATACAGGTAAAATTTGATGCAATTTGTATGGTCATATGCCAGTAGCCCCCGAGACTTGAAATGGTTGAAGCAAACCGATTTAAGGATCGATAATTTTTGCAGGTTCTGAAAGAAAAGAACACTATGCTAGCCCAGGAGCTGAACACAAACCAGACGCAACTGAATGCGGTCACCGGCGAACAAGCGGAATTGAAAGAGCCGCGACGGGCACATCTAGGGAGAAAAAATTTGAGGAGGAAAAGGTCAAACAGTCCGAAGAGATAGAGAGCTTGAAGGATCAGCTATCGGCCGTTTAGAAGGAAAATGAAAAACTGAAGGGTGGCATGTTCGGTATGTCTTCCACTCTTATTTAGAACCACCATAGGTGCTCATGTTTAGTCCATAATGTGAAATATCATGACTTTGTTGCTGCGGGTGGGGAGGAGTCCTTGTCTTGATCACCAAGTCTTGTGGAATCTTCTTTGTATGCGGCAGCTGTCCGAACTGGCCCAAGAGTATACGGCCATGGGGGTCCTCGGCCCAATTTAACAGATCGGGAGATGACGTGGTGAGTACCCCCTAGTCCAGGACACCGTCAACGCCTTCACAAAGCAATCTTTCTTAGCACGCATCCTAGCGGTTCTTTCTTTGCACTCATCAATGGAAATTCTCATGGCTTTGAGAGACTCATTGATATCCTGCTTAGTTGGAATAGATCTAAGTTTCAAAGAATCAACATCAAGAGAAATTCTATCAACGTTCCTAGCCAATTCATCAATCTTAGGCAACTTTTCTTCAAGCAAAGCATTGGAATTCTTTTGTCAATTTATAAATTCTTTAACACCAGTCTCAAATTCAGGGGGCATCTTATTAAAATTACCATAAGAATTGTTGTAGGAATTACCATAATTATTAGAGGAATTACTAGGATACGGCCTACGATTAAAGTTTCCTCTATACGCGTTGTTACCAAAATTATTCCTACCAACAAAATTCACATCCATAGATTCATTATTATTCTCAATCAAAGTAGACAAAGGCATATCATTAGGATCAGAAGAAACACTTTTAGTAGCAAATAATTTCATAAGTTCGTCGATCTTTCCACTCAAAACATTAATTTCTTCTATCGCATGCACTTTTTTATTAGTAGATCTTTCGTTGTGCCATTGAGAATAATTAACCATAATATTATCTAGGAGTTTAGTAGCTTCTCCTAAAGTGATTTCCATAAAAGTGCCTCCCGCAGCCGAATCTAAAAGATTTCTAGAAGCAAAATTCAATCCAGCATAAATTTTTTGTATAATCATCCAAAGATTCAAACCATGTGTAGGGAAATTACGTATCATTAATTTCATCCTCTCCCAAGCCTGTGCAACATATTCATGATCAAATTGCGTAAAATTCATAATATTGTTTCTAAGAGAGATGATCTTAGCGGGAGGAAAATACTTAGAGATAAAAGCATCTTTGCACTTATTCCACGAATCAATACTATTTTTATGCAAAGACGAAAACCAAACTTTAGCACGATCTCTAAGCGAAAAAGGAAATAGCTTCAATTTAACAATACCATTGTCCACATCTTTCTTCTTTTGCATATCACACAAATCAATGAAGCTATTTAGATGGGTAGCGACATCTTCACTAGGAAGGCCGGCGAATTGATCTTTCATAACAAGATTCAACAAAGCAGCATTAATTTCACAAGATTCAGTATCGGTAAGAGGAGCAATCGGAGTGCTAAGAAAATCATTGTTGTTGGTATTGGTAAAGTCACACAATTTAGTATTATCTTGAGCCATCGTGACAAGCAAGCAATCCAACACACGAGCAAACAAGAAGCAAGCAAAAAAGAGGCGAACGAAAAAGAGAGGGCGAATAAAACGGCAAGGGTGAAGTGGGGGAGAGGAAAACGAGAGGCAAATGGCAAATAATGTAATGCGGGAGATAAGAGTTTGTGATGGGTACTTGGTATGTTGACTTTTGCGTAGACTCCCCAGCAACGGCGCCAGAAATCCTTCTTGCTACCTCTTGAGCACTGCGTTGGTTTTCCCTTGAAGAGGAAAGGGTGATGCAGTAAAGCAGCGTAAGTATTTCCCTCAGTTTTTGAGAACCAAGGTATCAATCCAGTAGGAGGCCACGCACGAGTCCCTCGCACCTACACAAACAAATAAAAACCTCGCAACCAACGCAATAAAGGGGTTGTCAATCCCTTCACGGTCACTCACGAAAGTGAGATCTGATAGATATGATAAGATAATATTTTTGGTATTTTTATAATAAAGATGCAAAGTAAAATAAAAGGCAATAAAAATAGCTAAGTGTTGGAAGATTAATATGATGGAAAATAGACCCAGGGGCCATAGGTTTCACTAGTAGCTTCTCTCGAGAGCATAAGTATTACGATGGGTGAACAAATTACTGTTGAGCAATTGATAGAATTGAGCATAGTTATGAGAATATCTAGGTATGATCATGTATATAGGCATCACGTCCGTGACAAGTAGACCGACTCCTGCCTGCATCTACTACTATTACTCCACACATCGACCGCTATCCAGCATGCATCTAGAGTATTAAGTTCAAAAGAACAGAGTAATGCTTTAAGTATGATGACATGATGTAGAGGGATAAACTCATGCAATATGAAATAAATCCCATCTTGTTACCCTCGATGGCAACAATACAATACGTGCCTTGCTGCCCCTGCTGTCACTGGGAAAGGACACCGCAAGATTGAACCCAAAGCTAAGCACTTCTCCCATTGCAAGAAAGATCAATCTAGTAGGCCAAACCAAACTGATAATTCGAAGAGACTTGCAAAGATAACCAATCATACATAAAAGAATTCAGAGAAGATTCAAATATTGTTCATGGATAAACTTGATCATAAACCCACAATTCATCGGTCTCAACAAACACACCGCAAAA
The DNA here is from genome assembly GCF_002575655.3 of Aegilops tauschii subsp. strangulata. Taxonomy (NCBI): domain Eukaryota; kingdom Viridiplantae; phylum Streptophyta; class Magnoliopsida; order Poales; family Poaceae; genus Aegilops; species Aegilops tauschii. The sequence continues at coordinate 118,500,876 of NC_053038.3, read as the reverse complement.
GAAGATTACGTCGAATAGATCTCCACGAGAATCGTGGAGAACTTTGTATTGAGATCCAAAGAGAGAGAAGAAGCCATCTAGCTAATAACTATGGACCCGAAGGTCTGAGGTAAACTACTCACACATCATCGGAGAGGATATGGTGTTGATGTAGAAGCCCTCCGTGATCAATGCCCCCTCCGGCAGGACGCCGGAAAAGGCCCCAAGATGGGATCTCACGGGTACAGAATGTTGCGGCGATGGAATTAGGTTTTTGTGGATGCCTCTGTTAGTTTGGGGGTACGCAGGTATATATAGGAGGAAGAAGTACGTCGATGGAGCAACATGAGCCCCACGAGGGTGGAGGGCGCGCCCAGGGGGGGTAGGCGCGCCCCCCTGCCTCGTGCTCTCCTGGTCGATTTCTTTACGTAGACTCCAAGTCCTCTGGATCACGTTTGTTCCGAAAATCACGTTCCCGAAGGTTTCATTCCGTTTGGACTCCGTTTGATATTCTTTTTTTGCGAAACTCTGAAATAGGCAAAAAAACAGCAATTTGGGCTGGGCCTCCGGTTAATAGGTTAGTCCCAAAAATAATATAAAAGTGTATAACAAAACCCATTAATCATCCAAAACAGAATATAATATAGCATGAAGCAATCAAAAATTATAGATATGTTGGAGACGTATCAAGCATCCCCAAGCTTAATTCCTGCTCGTCCTCTAGTAGGTAAATGATAAAAACAGAATTTTTGATGCGGAATGCTACTTGGCATAAAAATTTTAATGTAACCCTCTTAATTGTGGTATGAATATTCAGATCCGAAAGATTCAAGATAAAAGTTTAATGTTGACATAAAAATAATAATACTTCAAGCATACTAACTGAGCAATTATGTCTTCTCAAAATAACATGGCCAAAGAAAGTTATCCCTACGAAATCATATAGTTTGCTATGCTCTATCTTCACCACACAAAGTATTTAAATCATGCACAACCCCAATGACAAGCCAAGCAATTTTTTCACACTTTTGGTGTTCTCAAACTTTTTCAAGCTTCATGCAATACATGAGCGTGAGCCATGGATATAGCACTATATGTGGAATAGAATGGTGGTTGTGGAGAAGACAAAAAGGAGAAGATAGTCTCACATCAACTAGGCGTATCAACGGGCTATGGAGATGCCCATCAATAGATATCAATGTGAGTGAGTAGGGATTGCCATGCAACGGATGCACTAGACCTATAAGTATATGAAAGCTCAACAAAAGAAACTAAGTGGGTGTGCATCCAACTCGCTTGCTCACGAAGACCTAGGGCATTTTGAGGAAGCCCATCATTGGAATATACAAGCCAAATTCTATAATGAAAATTCCCACTAGTATATGAAAGTGACAACATAGGAGACTCTCTATCATGAAGATCATGGTGCTACTTTGAAGCACAAGTGTGGTAAAAGGATAGTAACATTGTCCCTTCTCTCCTTTTCTCTTTTTTTTTATTATTTGGGCCTTTTTTTATGGTCTCTTTTTTTCGTCCGGAGTCTCATCCCGACTTGTGGGGGAATTATAGTCTCCATCATCCTTTCCTCACTTGGGACAATGCTCTAAAAATGATGATCATCACACTTTTATTTACTTACAACTCAACAATTACAACTCAATACTTAGAACAAAATATGACTATATGTGAATGCCTCTAGCGGTGTACTGGGATATGCAATTAATCAAGAGTGACATGTATTAAAAAATTATGAACGGTGGCTTTGCCACAAATACGATGTCAACTACATGATCATGCGAAGCAATATGGCAATGATGGAGCGTGTCATAGTAAACGGAACGGTGGTAAGTTGCATGGCAATATATCTCGAAATGGCTATGGAAATGCCATGATAGGTAGGTATGGTGGCTGTTTTGAGGAAGGTATATGGTAGGTGTATGATACCAGCGAAAAGTGCGCGGTATTAGAGCGGCTAGCAATGGTGGAAGGAAGAGAGTGCGTATAATCCATGGACTCAACATTAGTCATAAAGAACTCATATATTTATTGCAAAAATCTACAAGTTATCAAAGCAAAGTATTATGTGCATGCTCCTAGGGGGATAGATTGGTAGGAAAAGACCATCGCTCGTCCCCGACCGCCACTCATAAGGAAGACAATCAATAAATAAATCATGCTCCGACTTCATCACATAACGGTTCATCATACGTGCATGCTACGGGAATCACAAACTTTAACACAAGTATTCCTCAAATCCACAACTACTCAACTAGCATGACTCAATATCACCATCTTTATATCTCAAAACAATTATCAAGCATCAAACTTCTCATAGGATTCAACACACTCATAAGATAATTTTTTACTAATCTTGGATGCCTATTACTTTAGGACTAATTTCTCAATTTAAGCAAATTACCATGCTGTTTTGTAGGACTCTCAAAATAATATAAGTGAAGCATGAGAGAACAATAGTTTCTATAAAACAAATCCACCACCGTGCTCTAAAAGATATAAGTGAAGCACTAGAGCAAAAACTATATAGCTCAAAGATATAAGTGAAGCACATAGAGTATTCTAACAAATTCCGAATCATGTGTGTCTCTCTCAAAAGGTGTGTACAGCAAGTATGATTGTGGCAAACTAACAAATAAAGACTCAAATAATACAATACGCTCCAAGCAAAACACATATCATGTGGTGAATAAAAATATAGCTCCAAGTAAAGTTACCGATGGAAGTAGACGAAAGAGGGGATGCCTTCCGGGGCATCCCCAAGCTTTGGATTTTTGGTGTCCTTAGATTATCTTGGGGTGCCATGGGCATCCCCAAGCTTAGGCTCTTGCCACTCCTTGTTCCATAATCCATCAAATCTTTTACCCAAAACTTGAAAACATCATAACACAAAATTTAGCAGAAAATCTCGTGAGCTCCGTTAGCGAAAGAAAACAAAACACCACTTCAAGGTACTGTAATGAACTCATTATTTATTTATATGGGTGTTAAACCTACCATATTCCAACTTCTCTATGGTTTATAAACTATTTTACTAGCCATAGATTCATCAAAATAAGCAAACAACACACGAAAAACAGAATCTGTCAAAAACAGAACAGTCTGTAGTAATCTGTAACTAACGCAAATTTCTGGAACTCAAAAAATTCAGCCAAAATAGGAAGACCTAGACAATTTGTTTATTGATCAGCAGCAATTAGAATCAATATTTTATCATGTTCTGGTGATTTTTAACAATTGTTTCCGTGAACAGAAAGTTTCTGGAATTTTCAGCAAGATCAAATAACTATCATCCAAGAAGATCCTATAGGTTTAACTTGGCACAAACACTAATTAAAACATAAAAACAAACCTAACAAGAGGCTAGATCAAATATTTATTCCTAAACATAAGCAAAAAGCAAAAAACTAAAAATAAAATTGGGTTGCCTCCCAACAAGCGCTATCGTTTAACGCCCCTATCTAGGCATAAAAGCAAGGATAGATCTAGGTATTGCCATCTTTGGTAGGCAATCCATAAGTGGCTCTCATAATAGATTCATAAGGTAATTTAATCTTCTTTCTAGGTAAGTGTTCATGCCTTTCCTTAACGGAAATTGGAATCTAACATTCGCTTCCTTCATATCAATGATTGCACTAATCGTTCTAAGGAAAGGTCTACCAAGAATAATAGGAGATGAAGGATTGCAATCTATGTCAAGAACGATAAAATCTACAGGCACATAATTCCTATTTGCAAAAATAAGAACATCATTAATTCTTCCCATAGGTTTTTTAATAGTGTAATCCGCAAGGTGTAAGTTTAAAGAGCAATCATCAAATTTGCGGAAACCTAACAAATCACACAAAGTTTTTGGAATCGTGGAAACACTAGCACCCAAATCACACAAAGCATAGCATTCATGATCTTTGATTTTAATTTTAATAGTAGGTTCCCACTCATCATAAAGTTTTCTAGGGATAGAAACTTCCAACTCAAGTTTTTCTTCATAAGATTGCATCAAAGCATCAACGATATGTTTAGTAAAAGCTTTATTCTGACTATAAGCATGAGGAGAATTTAGCACGGATTGCAACAAGGAAATACAATCTATCAAAGAGCAATTATCATAATTAAATTCCTTGAGATCCAAAATAGTGGGTTCATTAATATCTAGGGTTTTTATCTCTTCAATCCCACTTATACCAATTTTTGCATCAAGATCTAAAAACTCCGAATTTTTGGAATGCCTTCTAGGTAAAGGTGGCTTATATTCAGTCCCACCATTATCAAGATTCATATTGCAAAAAAAAAAGATTTAATAGGAGACACATCAATAACTTTTAGATCTTCATCTTTATTCTCACAAAAATTAGAAGAACACGCCTGTCGGTGTCAAAACCGGCGGATCTCGGGTAGGGGGTCCCGAACTGTGCGTCTAGGATCGATGGTAACAGGAGACGGGGGACACGATGTTTACCCAGAATCGGGCCCTCTCGATGGAGGTAATACCCTACTTCCTGCTTGATTGATCTTGATGACATGAGTATTACAAGAGTTGATCTACCACGAGATCGTAGAGGCTAAACCCTAAAAGCTAGCCTATGATTATGATTGTTGTTATGTCTATCGATTAGCCTGGCCTCGGTTTATATAATGCACCAGAGGCCTAGGATAACAAGAGTCCTAGCCGAATACGCCGGTGGGGAGGAGTCCTTGTCTTGATCACCAAGTCTTGTGGAATCTTCTTTGTATGCGGCAGCTGTCCGAACTGGCCCATGAGTATACGGCCATGGGGGTCCTCGGCCCAATCTAACAGATCGGGAGATGACGTGGTGAGTACCCCTAGTCCAGGACACCGTCAGTAGCCCCCTGAACCGGTCTTCAAGTTAGGGACGCTCCTCGATTCTTCCGAACTATTCTTCATCTTCGGTCGTCGGTCTTGAAAACTGGTTCAACAAATTTTCCCATCATCTATCTTGAGGATTGCCGAGCTAAATCTGATGAGTTTATACACCGGGTATCTGAGGAGCCCTTTAAGTCTTCGGCCTTTATCAATGCCTTGTTATTTTTATGCCACGCCTCGGGTTTGAAGTTGTTCCCGTGCGGCGGTGTCCTCTTGCATCCGAGCCCCAATGCCGGACTGCATTCGAGGTATCCTTTGCAGCCAAGCACCAACGCCAGACTGTGTCCAAGCTCCAACGCCGGACTGTATCCGAGCTCCAACGCCGGACTATATCTGAGGTGTCATAGATCACCTTGGTTCAAAAAAGTTGAAGGAGTTTAGCCGAGCTTAATGCCGGAAATGCCCTCTATGGAGCCAGCCACTGACGCCCGAGCTTTATGCCGGACTGCTTCCGAGGTGGTGCAGCACCCGACAGCGGGCTGATTTTTTGTGAATATTTTTGATTGGTGCAATTTATTCTCTGCCGAGATATATAGCCGGTATATGTATATCCAGTAGCCCTCAAGGTGTGTGTCGGTCTAAAACCCGAGATGCACCTGAAGGAAAACATAAAACTGCTGATCCTAGTAGCCCCTAAGACTCAGGTCGATTTGCGAAATCGGCCTGAGGATCAACTCCTAGCTCGGCAGCATACATAGGAATAGAAACGCAGTGTACTATATTAGAAATAATAATGATCAGCGGACGGGCCCCTGAGAGAGGGTCATGAGAAGTCGCCGTGATATATTAGCTTGATGCCAGATAGGTCCAGATGGTACTTATTGTTGTCCGAAGACGCGCTTTCCCATAGTTCGATCAAGCCGAACACTGAGCCCTTTTGAATTTTCTACATTGAATAGGCAATGCAGTAGCCCCTGAGACACTGGTCGGGTGGCAACACCAAATCAGGGGATCGATGTGCCCCTTTAATATTTGTAAATAATGAGTGCAAAGCCCAGTAGCCCCCGAGCCTTAATGTGGGCACGGGTGGCCGAATTAAGGATCGATATCCAGAGTAAAATCACAGATTATGTGTAATGATTCTATGTATCCAAGTACTTTACATCATTATTTTGACTCCATTGCGACCGTTTATCAGTTGAAAGTGGCCCATCGTCGGCTTCTACCCCTTTGTAGATACTACGCAGGGTGTTTCCGCAATAACAAGAGAAACCTTAGCCGACGTCTCGGTGCCCGAAGGCGGTTGTGTTAGCGGGAACGAGGCAATCAGATATGCGGGCTTTATAGCTTCCGCTTTGTCATAGGAGCTTTAAACTGGGGAAGCTAGCTATGAGCCCCTGGTTAGTGTTCGGCGACATCCGAGGTCAAGCCGTAAACACTTCGGCCAATGTTATGAACGGCCCATCATTTAACATAGTCATCGGATCGCTGACCAGTTTACAATTATTGTGACAGTCAGTTTTTGGCTTTTCTCCACTGAGGTGCTTAACCATGCAAACTGGAAGCACAATCGCAGTGGTTCTCCCTTTGCACACCTAGCCGAACAAAGCGGAACATAGGAGGCAAGCACAGGAGCCGGGCAACCCAACTATTGACCAAAGACACAATTCGAAACCAATGCATATATAGTAGTGTCCGAGAATGTTTTTGCCGAATATCTAAAGGTGTCCGGCGTTGCACTGCCAGACTTATGCTGGAAGCACACAAATAGTTTAAAAGTGCCATAGGCTTGGAAAACCAAAAAAGGTCAGTGAAAACCTGACGTCCGAACAAGATCAAGTGTTCGGTGCCAATCTGAAAATTGGACTTCAGAAAAAAAAGTGCTTCTGTCGTGCTTTAACATGACACATCCTATCTAAAGACTTCAAGCAGGTCAGCCTACGGCTTCAATCTCCTATCCCGAAGGCGGAGTACTTCTCATTAGGCCAGTTTAGCAAACTAAATTCTAGCGGCTTTCAGAGGGAAATTAGGCTCCCCGGCTAGTGACCACGCACTCGTGTCGAAAAAAGGAGAGATAAATAATAAAAAAAACTTTGCAATGACTAAGAAGAAGAACACTTATTATAAAACGGCTCATATAAATTTAAGAGCCCCCAGGTGACTTGGGTAAAAGAATTTTATGTATAATGATTCTATGTACCGAAGTACTTATATCATGTCTGTGTTCACCCGAACTTTAAACGCGTCTTAACCGACCGTCGGCTTCTCCCTCTTCGGTCAAGAGCCGAAAAGTGTTATGTACTCCACCTGTCGAGAATATCAACGGTGTTTCCGATAACCAGGCAATCATGCCATAAGGCCGTAACAGACAAAGCGCGCTCAGGGAACTTATGCTATATTACTGACGAAATGTAAGAAGCATCTTCGAAGAAAAAAGTACCCCCACCGATACCTTTCTTCAGTTGCTCATTGCTACTATGAGACTTGTGCAACAGATTTTTGTACTCATGAGTTCTGTTGTGTGCCGACCATAATTGAAAACAATAAGAGCGCTAGCTTTCGGCTTCACCCAGTCCGAGGTCCGGCTCGGATGACCCGATCATGACAATCGCAGAGGTGCTCCCTTTACTCCCTAGCCGAACAATCGAGAATGTAGGGGTAAACACAGGAGCGAGGCAACCCAGCTTGCAAATCGCTTAAGTCAAACATGGTGCATATTGTGGCCTAATACACGAACAAGGAACGAAGCTGTACAAGTGTAATTATTTGCAAGAGGAAAGGCTTCATAAAGGAAGCCCCCAAGTAAACGGGGTATTTGAATTTGTGTGTCACAAACAAAGTTTTGACAAGGTGATTTTTTACAAGCAACTTTTTTCCAAAAAAGTATAATGCTTGGTCGAACCGAACACAAGTTAAAAATTTAAAACTTTGAGCATGAAGGCAACTTAGCTGGTTAATGTGTTCGGTATTGATGACGCGGTCCGAGCTTGACGCGGGACAAGGTTCCATCCCCCAAGCCGGTCCCAAGGTGGCGGAGCGAAGAGCTCGGCACTCCGAAGTGGTGAAATAGCACGGTCAATCCAGGCCGGCAGAGTGATGCCGAAGTCCCCGGCATGGGGTAATGAAGTGTTGACGAAGCCCCCCGTCCAGCCGAGGTGATGTGGTATGTCAGTACGCCGAGTTGACGATACTGCCCAACCCGGATCATTTTCCTGTGCACAAAAAATAGTGCAAACCGGAGATAATAGTAATAATAAAAAAATCGTTGCATAATAAATAATTTATGCAAAGTGAGTAATAAAAGAAATATGGCCTGGCGCCAAAGTCAATGTCGATGCAGGGCGTCGGCGTGATGCGGTAAAAGCGTGGCAAAGCCTGAATTCACAGGTCGGTCCGAGTTCCGGATGCGGCATTCGCCAGACTATGTACGGGAACTGACCGAACCACCATGCGACCGTTGTTAATGCGGCCACCATTTGATAGACCTGCGTACATATGATGGACAAACCAGAGTAATAATTCCTTGGGAAAAATATACCCAAACAAGCAAAAATTACTAGGATTAATAGCACTTGGTTTATTTGTTGTAGCAATCCAAAGAAAGGTGACTCCAAAAGTTGGGACTCGATCCGCACACACATTGCCTGACGGGCGATAAAGCGACGGCATGGCGACGCTGGCAAAGGTCAGCTTGCCGAGGCAAAGCCCTCGGTCCAGCCAACGTGACGAGGCGGGTCGGCTAGTGACGCCGAAGTCTCCGGAGTAGGTTGACGAAGAGGTGGCGGAGCCCCCGGTCCAGCCAAGGTGACCAGCCGAGCCAGTGACGAAGAAGCTGACATCGCAGTTGATCTGCAGTCGAGCCATTGATCCTTTTGCCGATCACACAGCGGAACTCTCAATGAAAGCACCAATGTCAGTGTCAAAACCGGCGGATCTCGGGTAGGGGGTCCCGAACTGTGCGTCTAGGATCGATGGTAACAGGAGACGGGGGACACAATGTTTACCCAGGTTCGGGCCCTCTCGATGGAGGTAATACCCTACTTCCTGCTTGATTGATCTTGATGATATGAGTATTACAAGAGTTGATCTACCACGAGATCATAGAGGCTAAACCCTAAAAGCTAGCCTATGATTATGATTGTTGTTATGTCTATCGACTAGCCTGGCCTCGGTTTATATAATGCACCAGAGGCCTAGGATAACAAGAGTCCTAGCCGAATACGCCGGTGGGGAGGAGTCCTTTTCTTGATCACCAAGTCTTGTGGAATCTTCTTTGTATGCGGCAGCTGTCCGAACTGGCCCATGAGTATACGGCCATGGGGGTCCTCGGCCCAATCTAACAGATCTGGAGATGACGTGGTGAGTACCCCCTAGTCCAGGACACCGTCAGTAGCCCCCATTAATTTCTTCTATCGCATGCACTTTTTTAATAGTAGATCTTTCGGTGTGCCATTGAGAATAATTAACCATAATATTATCTAGGAGTTTAGTAGCTTCTCCTAAAGTGATTTCCATAAAAGTGCCTCCCGCAGCCGAATCTAAAAGATTTCTAGAAGCAAAATTCAATCCAGCATAATTTTTTTGTATAATCATCCAAAGATTCAAACCATGTGTAGGGAAATTACGTATCATTAATTTCATCCTCTCCCAAGCTTGTGCAACATGTTCATGATCAAATTGCTTAAAATTCATAATATCGTTTCTAAGAGAGATGATCTTAGCGGGAGGAAAATACTTAGAGATAAAAGCATCTTGGCACTTATTCCACGAATCAATACTATTTTTATGCAAAGACGAAAACCAAACTTTAGCACGATCTCTAAGCGAAAAAGGAAATAGCTTCAATTTAACAATATCATTGTCCACATCTTTCTTCTTTTGCATATCACACAAATCAATGAAGCTATTTAGATGGGTAGCGACATCTTCACTAGGAAGGCCGGCGAATTGATCTTTCATAACAAGATTCAACAAAGCAGCATTAATTTCACAAGATTCAGTATCGGTAAGAGGAGCAATCGGAGTGCTAAGAAAATCATTGTTGTTGGTATTGGTAAAGTCACACAATTTAGTATTATCTTGAGCCATCGTGACAAGCAAGCAATCCAACACACGAGCAAACAAGAAGCAAGCGAAAAAGAGGCGAACGAAAAAGAGAGGGCGAATAAAACGGCAAGGGTGAAGTGGGGGAGAGGAAAACGAGAGGCAAATGGCAAATAATGTAATGCGGGAGATAAGAGTTTGTGATGGGTACTTGGTATGTTGACTTTTGCGTAGACTCCCCAGCAATGGCGCCAGAAATCCTTCTTGCTACCTCTTGAGCACTGCGTTGGTTTTCCCTTGAAGAGGAAAGGGTGATGCAGTAAAGCAGCGTAAGTATTTCCCTCAGTTTTTGAGAACCAAGGTATCAATCCAGTAGGAGACCACGCACGAGTCCCTCACACCAACACAAACAAATAAAAACCTCGCAACCAACGCAATAAAGGGGTTGTCAATCCCTTCACGGTCACTTACGAAAGTGAGATCTGATAGATATGATAAGATAATATTTTTTGTATTTTTATAATAAAGATGCAAAGTAAAATAAAAGGCAATAAAAATAGCTAAGTGTTGGAAGATTAATATGATGGAAAATAGACTCGGGGGCCATAGGTTTCACTAGTAGCTTCTCTCGAGAGCATAAGTATTACGGTGGGTGAACAAATTAGTGTTGAGCAATTGATCGAATTGAGCATAGTTATGAGAATATCTAGGTATGATCATGTATATAGGCATCACGTCCGTGACAAGTAGACCGACTCCTGCCTACATCTACTACTATTACTCCACACATCGACCACTATCCAGCATGCATCTAGAGTATTAAGTTCAAAAGAACAGAGTAATGCTTTAAGTATGATGAGTTGATGTAGAGGGATAAACTCATGCAATATGAAATAAACCCCATCTTGTTATCCTCGATGGCAACAATACAATACGTGCCTTGCTGCCCCTGCTGTCACTGGGAAAGGACACCGCAAGATTGAACCCAAAGCTAAGCACTTCTCCCATTGCAAGAAAGATCAATCTAGTAGGCCAAACCAAACTGATAATTTGAAGAGACTTGCAAAGATAACCAATCATACATAAAAGAATTAAGAGAAGATTCAAATATTGTTCATAGATAAACTTGATCATAAACCCACAATTCATCGGTCTCAACAAACACACCGCAAAAGAAGATTACATCGAATAGATCTCCACGAGAATCGTGGAGAACTTTGTATTGAGATCCAAAGAGAGAGAAGAAGCCATCTAGCTAATAACTATGGACCCGAAGGTCTGAGGTAAACTACTCACACATCATCGGAGAGGCTATCGTGTTGATGTAGAAGCCCTCCGTGATCAGCCCCCTCCGGCAGGACACCGGAAAAGGCCCCAAGATGGGATCTCACGGGTACAGAAGGTTGCGGCGGTGGAATTAGGTTTTCGTGGATGCCTCTGTTGGTTTTGGGGTACGTAGGTATATATAGGAGGAAGAAGTACGTCGGTGGAGCAACGTGGGCCCCACGAGAGTGGAGGGCGCGCCCAGGGGGGTAGGCGCGCCCCCCTGCCTCGTGCTCTCCTGGTTGATTTCTTTATGTAGACTCCAAGTCCTCTGGATCACGTTTGTTCCGAAAATCACGTTCTCGAAGGTTTCATTCCGTTTGGACTCCGTTTGATATTCTTTTTCTGCGAAACTCTAAAATAGGCAAAAAAACAGCAATTTGGGCTGGGCCTCCGGTTAATAGGTTAGTCCCAAAAATAATATAAAATTTTATAACAAAGCCCATTAATCATCCAAAACAGAATATAATATAGCATGAAGCAATCAAAAATTATAGATATGTTGGAGATGTATCAGAACTTTGTAGGCGTTAGAACGTCGAACTATGTGACGGGCCTCGTTCTGGTCATCAGGGAGCTCCTGCCTATTAAGGTAGGCTAAGAAGGGTTCGGTCCATGGAGAAATTACCTCCATGATTACATGGGCGGAAGGCATTGGTTCGGTGCCCGGGCCCCCAATGATATCTGAATCATGTTCGGCAACCGAGGGTGTGATCGGCGCCGGACTAGTATTTCCGCTCTCGTCCTGCCATACCACGGATGGCTTGAAAAGCCTTTCCACAAAGGTGTTAGGCGGGACGGGGTCGCGTATAGCGCCCATTCGAGCAAGAATGTCCGCTGCTTGATTACTGTCTCGAGCCACATGATGAAACTCGAGCCCCTCAAACGGAGCTGTTATTTCGAGTACGACGTTGCAATAGGCCGCCATCTTTGGATCTTTTGCATCAAATTCTCCATTTATTTGAGATATCGCGAGGTTCGAATCCCCACGCACCTCGAGGTGTTGTATGCCCATAGAAATGGCCATCCGGAGACCATGCAGTAGTGCCTCATATTCGGCCGCGTTATTGGAGTCCTATACATGATTTGTAATACATAACGGACTGTGTCCCCTGTAGGGGATGTTATGATCACACCAGCCCCCAATCCGGCTAACATTTTAGACCCGTCGGAGTACATCACCCAGTTGGAGTATGTGATGTACTCTTTAGGGAGTTCGGCTTCTGTCCATTCGGTGACAAAGTCAGCTAATATCTAGGATTTAATAGCTCGGCGTGGCTTGTATTTTATTTCAAATGGTAAGAGCTCGATAGCCCATTTGGCAATGTGGTCGGTAGCGTCTCAATTGTTTATGATGTCATTGAGTGGTACTTCGGAAGCCACCGTGACCGATCACTCTTGAAAGTAGTGTCGCAGCTTCCGAGATGCCATGAAGACTGCATAAGCTATCTTTTGATAGTGCGGGTATCGGTATTTGCATGGTGTATGGACCGCCGATACATAGTATACTGGTTTTTGGAGTGGGAATTTGTGTCCCTCTTCCTCTCGTCCGACGACGAGCACAATGCTCACCACCTGGTGAGTTGCAGATATGTAGAGCAACATAGGTTCGCCGACGTTTGGTGCGGCAAGGATTGGGTTGCTTGCTAACAAAGTTTTTATTTCTTCCAATCTGGCTGTTGACGCATCTGTCCACTCAAAGTGGTCGGTACATCCGAGCGGGTGGTAAAGTGGCAGTGCCTTTTCTCCCAATCTGGAGATAAAGCGGCTCAAAGCTGCCACGCACCCCGCTAGTTTTTGGACCTACTTTAGGTCTGTTGGCGTTGCCAATTGTGACAGGGCCCGGATTTTGGCTGGTTTTGCTTCGATTCCTCTATTGGAAACAATGAACTCGAGGAGCTTTCCGGACGGAACGCCGAAAACGCATTTTTCTGGATTGAGTCGTATGTCATATGTTCGGAGTTTGTCGAATGTAAGGCGTAAGTCATCCACCAATGAGTCGACATGTTTAGTTTTGATGACTACATCATCTACTTACGCTTCCACCGTCTTGCCAATTTGTTTTTCCAGGCATGTTTGAATCATGCGTTGGTAAGTGGCGCCGGCGTTTTTGAGTCCAAAAGGCATAGTGTTGAAGCAGAAAGGCCCATATGGAGTAATGAATGCCGTTGCGGCCTGATCAGATTCCTTCATCTTGATTTGATGGTATCCGGAGTATGCGTCGAGGAAGCATAGTGAATCGTGTCCGGCAGTCGCGTCAATGATTTGGTCAATGCGGGGCAGCGGGAAGGGGTCCTTAGGGCAGGCCTTGTGAAGGTCTTTGAAATCGACACAAAGGCGCCAGGATTTGTCCTTCTTTGGCACCATGACCAGGTTTTCTAGCCAGTCCGGGTGTTTGATCTCTCTGATGAACTCGGCTTCCAGTAGTCGGCTAGCTCCTCCCCCATAGCTTGTCGTTTGGGTTCGGAAAATCGCCGCAGCATTTGCTTAACTGGTTTGAACCCCTTTATTATGTTGAGGCTGTGTTCGGCCAGTCTGCTTGGGATTCCTGGCATATCCGAAGGATGCCAGGCAAAGATGTCCCAATTCTCACGCAGGAACGCTCTTAAACCGGCGTCGATCGTTGGATCCAGCTGTGCTCCAATGGCTGCTGTTTTGTTAGGATCCGTTGGGTATACTTGAAATTTGACTATTTCATCTACTGGTTTGACGGAAATGAATTGGGGCCTCTTGTCGAGGATGACATCGTCCTTGTCCACCGTGGAGCGCTGAGTGGTTAGCTCCTCGGTCGCGAGGGCCTCGGATAGCGCCTCGAGGGCCAAAGACGCAGTTTTGTTTTCGGCACGGAGTGCGATATCCGGGTCACTAGTGATAGTGATAACTCTGTTAGGCCCTGTCATTTTAAGCTTCATGTACCCATAATGGGGTATGGCTTGAAAGCGTGTGAATGCGTCTCGCCCCAACAGGTACATGAAGCTTACAAGCCATACCCCATTACGGGTACATGAAGCTTACAAGCCATATCCGTTGTTGAAAGGTGCCATGTGGAAGAGCAACTCTTCGGACCTGTAGTTCTCCGGCGTGCCGAATACGACGTCGAGTTTAATCTTCCCCGAACTGCGTGCTTCTTGGCTGGGGATAATGCCTCGGAAGGTGGTGCCGCTTTGCTCGATGCGACCCTTGTCCATTTACATTTTATTGAGCGTGTCCTCGTAGATGAGGTTGAGTCCACTGCCGCCATCCATGAGCACCTTAGTGAGCCTAAAACCATCTACAATTGGGTTTAAGACTAAGGCGGCACGTGCTCGGACTGATCTGGCCCTTGGTTCGTCGTCAGCAGCAAAGGTATTGCCATATCGTTCCAAGGGTTTATTGCGGCTACTTGGTTGACTTCGGCGAGGTCGCGGAGCGCCCTCTTGCGCCGATTGCTTGAAGAAAAGGTCTTGAAGATCGTAAAGAAATTGAGATCGACGTCCTCCGAAGAGTGCCTCTCTGGAGTAATATTGGTGAGGATGGCCTCGCTCCTCTTAGCCACCTACCGGAGTACCCAACATGCCCGAAGGCTCTGTGTTGGTTCAGTATTCGGTGTCGTATGTATCTTTTTAGGGTTTGTCGAGCATGTCGTCGAGGACAGTTCTATGTCCTATGAAGGGCCTGAGTTTTTTTTCCATGAGATATATTTTTATAATCTGAATAAATATAAACAACAAGGTAGCAAATAGTAAACGGGCACAAAAACGGTATTACAATGCTTGAAAATGAGGCCTAGGGTCCGTATTTTCGCTAGTGCAATCTCTCAACAATGCTAATATAATTGGATCATATAACCGTCCCTCAACGTGCAACGAAGAATCACTCCAAAGTTCTTATCTAGCGGAGAACATAAGAATAAATTGTTTGTAGGGTACGAAACCACCTCAAAGCTATTCTTTCCGTTCGATCTATTCAAGAGTTCATACTAAAATAACACAAAGCTATTCATTCCGTTCTATCTATCCTAGAGTTCATACTAAAATAACACCAAAGCAAATTCATATTCATAATACTCAATCCAACACAAAGAACTTCAAAGAGTGCCCCAAGATTTCTACCAGAGAAACAAAGACAAGAACGTGCATCAACCCCTATGCATAGATTACCCTAATGTCACCTCAGGAATCCGCGAGTTGAGTGCCAAAACATATATCAAGTGAATCAATATGATACTCCATTGTCACCATGAGTATTCAACTGCAAGACATATATCAAGTGTTCTCAAATCCATAAAAGTATTCAATCCGATAACAACGAAATCTCAAAGGGAAAAACTCAATTCATCACAACAAGATAGAGAGGGGAAAACACCATATGATCCGACTATATTAACAAAGCCCAAGATACATCAAGATCGTGACATCTCAAGAACACGAGAGAGAGAGAGAGATTAAACACATAGCTACTGGTACAAACCCTCAGCCCCGAGGGTGGACTACTCCCTCCTCATCGTGGTGGCCGCCAGGATGATGAAGATGGCCACCGGTGATGATTCCCCCCTCCGGCAGGGTGCCGGAACGGGTCTAGATTGGTTTTTGGTAGCTACAGAGCCTTGCGGCAGCAGAACTATGATCTAGGTTAACCCCGAAGGGTTTTGGAATATTTGTGAATTTATAGGGTAAAGAGGGGGTGCGGGAGGCCACCGAGGTGGGCACAACCCACCTGGGCGCGCCTGGACCCCCAAGCATGCCCTGGTGGGTTGTGCCCCCCTCGGGGCATCCCCCAGGTGCTGCTCTGGCCCATCTTGGGTGTTTTGGTCCATAAAAAATCTCCAGCAAGTTTCGCGGTGTTTGGACTCCGTTTGATATTGATTTCCTGCGATGTAAAAAACAAGCAAAAAAATGCAACTCGCACTGGGCACTGAGTCAATAGGTTAGTCCCAAAATATGATATAAAGCTGCTATAAAAATGATTGTAAAACATCCAATAATGATAAAATAACAGCATGAATACTTCATAAATTATAGATACGTTGGAGGCGTATCAGTTCCCACCGAGCTGTCTGGGCCTTCCGGGCGCTTTCCATCGGGCAGTACTTCTGTACCATGTGTGCCAAATCTGCAAAGTGCAGTATGCGGTGGTGGTTGAGGGCGTTAAGGATTCCCTCTTCCGTACAGTTGTGGCAAAATACTAAAACCGCGTCGTCGCAGCAATCTTTGATCTTGTTTTTAAGAAGGAGGAATCTGGCCTGAAAGTGATGGACCGTTTCCTCAAGTTGGTGCCGTACGTACATTAGGTCGCATACATCTGGAGGGCCTGAATTTCTTGGGGAATATTGCTTATGGTGGGTGGACGGGTTAAAATCCGAACCCTGAGCCACTATTGCATCCGGAGTTTGAAGAATTTCTGAGGTCACCAGCCCAGGATCCGGAGTGTCCTGGTGGCTTTTGGGCTCAACACCCGGTCTTATGTTTGGAGGACATGAGGTCTCTTCCGAAGATGGGTATCCGGCTCACAGGACTCGGAAATCCGAACATAGCTTGTCCTTAACTTAGGGGGAGAAGTATTCTCGGCTTGTTCCTCCACGACCGCTACCAGATGGGTGATCGGCGGGGACCTGATTTCCCTCTGATTGGGTTTAAGCCCAATCCGATCGTAGTATGTTGCAACTCCCAGGGCAGCGATGCGATCTAGTACCTCGTTTAAGGATGAGACATCTGCTGGATCCATCTTTTCGGGGTGTTCAAGGCCGATGTGAAGACGATGTTTAGCAATTTCGAGGCTGCCTTTGGCTTAACGACCGTGCGGGCGCTCATGGTGAAATCGCCAAGCTGGAGGACCTGTCCTGGAGCAAGGGCCCTTCCAGAGGTAATGTTGTCGTTAATGACAAGGCGATCCATCGATCCCGCCGTCGACGACACAGTGGAACTCTCAATGAAAGCACCAATGTCGGTGTCAAAACCGGCCGATCTCGGGTAGGGGGTTCCGAACTGTGCGTCTGAGGATCGAAGGTAACAGAAGACAAGGGGACACGATGTTTACCTAGGTTCGGGCCCTCTTAATGGAGGTAATACCCTACTTCCTTCTTGATTGACTTTGATGAGTATAGGGGTTACAAGATTCGATCTACCTTGAGATCGTAATGGCTAAACCCTAGCTGTCTAGCCTATGTAAATTTCGATAGCCTCTACGGACTAATCCCTCTGGTTTATATAGACACCGGAGGGGCCTAGGATTGTATAGATACAGAGAAAGGAAACTACACATCTGGACACCAAGCTCGCCATCCACGCAAAGGAGAGTCCCAACCGAACACGGGGGAAGGCCTTCTATCTTATATATTCATGGCCCATCAGTCTGGCCCATGCTACACAGCCCGGACACCCGAGGACCCAATAATCTAGGACTCCCTCAGTATCCATGCCACAGAGACAAACCTCACCTGTCCCCTCTCACGTTCCAGTAGGCCAGCCACCCTATATCTTTTATGTGGGCACACACAAATTCGATGGCACTCTTTATCGATCACACACACACACACACATCATCATCATCCCTCTCTTTGATTCTATGGATACCTCACGCCGATGATACCTCCACTCTCTTCTCGTGGATTGCCCCCTCTATATATATGATATATTCAGGCCTCTATTTCACAAACATTGCATATGTTACATTATTTGATTGAAATATCATCGACACATATTCCCTGTCTATCTCTGATGCCCCCCCAAAAAAACACTCACGAACCCACACACTATATCTCTCTACGTTTGTATCTCCCTCACACAACCCCACGTAGGTGGTGTACGTACACTAAGAGAATAGGTGCATGTACTCACGCTTCGTGCCCAGCCACACCCGCACGGGTACACGGTGGAGCTCATTTCTGTACAAAATGGCATCCCATGTGCTAATTTGAGCGTGTGTAGCGGTTGTTTACCTACGGAGGTCGTGTACCATGTGTGCACGAAACAAAGTTCGACTTGATGCGTTGGCGCGTTATTTTTAAATAAAGTTATATCGCTCAATGGCACGTACACAGAATATAAAATGATTTTTATGGAGAAAAAGGTAGTCCGCTCCACTATATACAATGGAGCCTGCATGCTGGGGTTTCTCTCTCTTCAGAGTATCTCACACAAGGCGGCGGTGGCCTCTCTCTCTCTCACCGTTGGTCACTGATCCGGCTGAAGGAAATATGGCCTAGAGACAATAATAAAGTTGTTATTTATATTTCCTTATATCATGATAAATGTTTATTATTCATGCTAGAATTGTATTAACCGGAAACTTAGTACATGTGTGGATACATAGACAATTAGAGTGTCACTAGTATGCCTCTACTTGACTAGCTCGTTAATCAAAGATGGTTAAGTTTCCTAGCCATGGACAAAGAGTTGTCATTTGATAAACGGGATCACATCATTAGAGAATGATGTGATTGACTTGACCCATCCGTTACCTTAGCACAATGATCGTTTAGTTTGTTGCTATTGCTTTCTTCATAACTTATACATGTTCCAATGACTATGAGATTATGCAACTCCCGAATACCGGGGGAACACTTAGTGTGCTATCAAACGTCACAACGTAACTGGGTAATTATAAAGATGCTCTACAGGTGTCTCAGATGGTGTTTGTTGAGTTGGCATAGATCGAGATTAGGATTTGTCACTCCGAGTATCGGAGAGGTATCTCTGGGCCCTTTCGGTAATGCACATCACTATAAGCCTTGCAAGCATTGTGATGAGTTAGTTGCGGGATGATGCATTACGGAACGAGTAAAGAGAATTGCCAGTAATGATATTGAGCTAGGTATTGAGATACCGACGATCGAATCTCGGGCAAGTAACATACCGATGACAAAGGGAACTACGTATGTTGTTGTGCGGTTTGACTGATAAAGATCTTCGTAGAATATGTAGGAACCAATATGAGCATCCAGTTTCCACTATTGGTTATTGACCAGAGATGAGTCTCAGTCATGTCTACATAGTTCTCGAACCTGTAGGGTCCGCATGCTTAACATTTGGTGACGATCGGTATTATGAGTTTATGTGTTTTGATGTACCGAAGGTTATTCAGAGTCCCGGATATGATCACGGACATGACGAGGAGTCTCGAAATGGTCGAGACATAAAGATCGATATATTGGATGACTATGTTTGGACATCGGAATGGTTCCGGGTGAGTTCGGGCATTTACTGGAGTACCGGGGGGTTACCAGAACCCCAGGGGGAGTATATGGGTCCTAATGGGCTTTAGTGGAGAGAGAGGGGCGGCCAGGGCAGGCCGCATGCCCCCTCCCCCTTGGGTCCGAATTGGACTAGGGAAGGGCCCCCCTTTCCTTCTCCCTCTCTCCTCCTTCCTTCTCTCCTACTCCAACTAGGGAAAGGGGGAATCCTACTCCTCGTGGGAGTAGGACTCCTCCCAGGGCGCGCCATTGAGGGCCGGCCCTCCCACTCCTCCACTCCTTTATATACGGGGGAGGGGGCACCCCATAGACACACAAGTTGACAGTTGTCTTAGCCGTGTGCGGTGCCCCCCTCCACAGATTCCACCTCGGTCATATCGTTGTAGTGCTTAGGAGAAGCCCTGTGTCGGTAACTTCATCATCACCTTCATCACGCCGTCATGCCGACAAAGCTCTCCCTCGACACTCAGCTGGGTCAAGAGTTCGTGGGACGTCACCGAGCCGAACGTGAGCAGATCGCGGGGGTGCCGTACTTTCGGTACTAGGATCGGTCGGATCGTGAAGACGTACGACTACATCAACCGCATTGTCATAACGCTTCCTCTTACGGTCTACGAGGGTACGTGGACTTCACTCTCCCCTCTCGTTGCTATGCATCACTGATACGTCTCCGTCGTATCTATAATTTTTTATTGTTCCATGCCAATATTCTACAACTTTTACATACTTTTGGCAACTTTTTATACTAATTTTTGGGACTAACATATTGATCCAGTGCCCAGTGCCAGTTCATGTTTGTTGCATGTTTTTTGTGGCACAGAAAATCCATATCAAACGGAGTCCAAACGAGATAAAAACTGACGGAGATTTTTTTGGAATATATGTGAATTTTGGGAAGTGGAATCAACGCGGGACGATGCCCGAGGGGCCCACGAGGGTGAGGGGCGCGCCCTGGGCCCTCGTGGCCACTCCATAAGGCGGTTGGTGCCCTTCTTTCTCCGCAAGAAAGCCAATATCCGGATAAAAATCATGTCCAAATTTCAGCCCAATGGGAGTTACGGATCTCCGGGAATTTAAGAAACGGTAAAAGGGCAGAATCAGGGAGCGCAGAAACAGAGAGAGACAGAGAGACAAATCCAATCTCGGAGGGGTCTCGCCCCTCCCATGCCATGGAAGCCAAGGACCAGAGGGGAAACCCTTCTCCCATCTAGGGAGAAGGTCAAGGAAGAATAAGAAGGGGGGCTCTCTCCCCCTCTCTCCCGGTGGCACCGGAACACCGCCGGGGCCATCATCATCACCGCAATCTACACCAACACCTCCGTCATCTTCACCAACATCTCCATCGCCTTCCCCCATCTATCTGCAGTGGTCCACTCTCCCGCAACCTGTTGTACCCTCTACTTGAACATGGTGCTTTATGCTTCATATTATTATGCAATGATGTGTTGCCATCCTATGATGTCTGAGTAGATTTTCGTTGTCCTATCGGTAATTGGTGAATTGCTATGATTGGTTTAATTTGCTTGTGGTTATGTTGCTGTCCTTTGGTTCCCATCATATGAGCGCGCGCGTAGATCACATCATAGGGTTAGTTGTATGTTGATAGGACTATGTATTGGAGGGCAAGAGTGACAGAAGCTTCAACCTAGCTTAGAAATTGATGCATACGGGATTGAAGGGGGACCAATATATCTTAATGCTATGGTTGGGTTTTACCTTAATGAACGTTAGTAGTTGCAGATGCTTGCTAATAGTTCCAATCATAAGTGCATAGAATTCCAAGTCAGGGATGACATCCTAGCAGTGGCCTCTCCCACATAAAACTTGCTATCAGTCTAGTAAAGTAGTCAATTGCTTAGGGACAATTTCGCAACTCCTACCACCACTTTTCCACACTCGCTATAGTAACTTTATTGCTTCTTTACCTAAACAGCCCCTAGTTTTTATTTACGTGCTCTTTATGTTCTTGCAAACCTATCCAACAAAACCTACAAAGTACTTCTAGTTTCATACTTGTTCTAGGTAAAACAAACGTTAAGCGTGCGTAGAGTTGTATCGGTGGTCGATAAACTTGAGGGAATATTTGTTCTACCTTTAGCTCCTCGTTGGGTTCGACACTCTTACTTATCGAAAGAGGCTACAATTGATCCCCTATACTTGTGGGTTATCAAGACCTTGTTCTGGCGCCGTTGCCGGGGAGTTATAACGTGGGGTGAATATTCTCGTGTGTGCTTGTTTGCTTTATCACTAAGTAGATTTTATTTTGTGCTCTTGTTTTCTATCTTTAGTTATGGGTAGGAAACGCAAATTACCAAAATAATTAGTTGTACCTACTACACCGATGGTTGAAGAACCACTCAAAATCTATCACACTCTTGAAGCTTTTTACTTGGATCATCTTCGATCCCTATGTGCTCGTGCTGAAACCCCAACTAGCTTAGTTGAGGGCAAATCTTTCTATGAGCATGCTTGTTATGTGTGACACCGCTTATATCAAAAAGGGAAACTTTTACTGGATCAAAATCATCGTTTGCAATGCTATGCTTGGAATTTATGTGAAATATATGATTTTACTTGTTGTTCTGAAGACCCTAAGGAACACCTTCCCTACCAATGTGAGTTTAGTGATAATGGAATCATATCTTTGTATGCTAAGGGTGTTTATAATTACTATGATGTTCAACAAATTGAAGAATTTGTTGCTTTTAAGGGTGCTTATGAAATTGCTTCATTGATTGGAAAGTATGATGCTAGTCTTTACCAATCTGAAAATTTTGCCATACTTAAATATTGTTATGATAATTATGCTTCTAATTCCTATGTTAAACCATATATTGAGGACTCCTCCGCTGTCCAAGAAGAGACTAATATTTTGCAGGAGTCTATGGAAGAAGGAATTGATGAAACAGTAGGCTCATTGGATGAAAAAGATGATGAGGAGAGCGAAGAACAAAAGGAGGAGGAGCGAATTAGCTACCCATGCCCACCTTCTAATGAGAGTAACTCTTCAACTCATACAATGTTTAATTTCCCTTCGTGCTTACCGAAGGATGATTGCCATGACGATTGTTATGATCCCGTTGATTCTTTTGAAATATCCCTTTTTGATGCTGCTTGCTATGCTTGTGGCCAGATGCCAATATGAATTATGCTTATGGAGATGAACTTGCTATAGTTCCTTATATTAAACATGAAATTGTTGCTAATGCACCCACGCATGATAGTCCTATTATCTTTTTAAATTCTCCCAATTACACTATACCGGAGAAGTTTGCCCTTATTAAGGATTATATTGATGGGTTGCATTTTACTACTACACATGATGATTTTGATAGACATAATATGCATCTGCTTGCTGCTCCTACTTGCAATTATTATGAGAGAGGAACTACATCTCCGCCTCTCCATGTTTCCAATAAGATAAAATTGCAAGAAACTGTTTATACTATGCATTGGCCTTTACTATGTGTGCATGAATTGTTCTTTTATGACATGCCGATGCATAGGAAGAGAGTTAGACTTCGTTTTTGCATGATATATGTTACTTTGTGCTCACTACTAAATCACAAATCATTGTTAATTAAAATTGGCTTTGATATACCTTGGGATCCGGGTGGATCCATTACTTGAGCACTATATGCGTAGCTTAATGGCTTTAAAGAAAGCGCTTCCAGGGAGACAACCCGGAAGTTTTAGAGAGTCATTTATTTCTGTTGTATGCTTTTATAAACTTTAAAAATAAAATAATGTGCCAAGATTTGCCTTTAGGATGTTTACATTGCTTGTTGGTTTGTGCGGTGCAAGACAGAAACTTTGGCTGTAGTGCACAATTTTACATTTTTTACTGGAACGTCAGACGGTTCTGAAACTTTTTGCACTGTCTTTCTATACAATTATTTATTTTTCCTAATTGTTTCAGAATTTTTGGAGTACCAGAGGTATGGTGAATGTTCAGATTACTACAGACTGTCCTGTTTAAGAAAGATTCTGTTTTTGATGCATAGTTTGCTTGTTTTGATGAAACTATCGATTTCTATCAGTGGATTAAGCAATGGAAAAGTTATATTACAGTAGCTATAATGCAAAAACAAAATATGAATTGGTTTGCAACAATACTTAGAGTAGTGATTTGCTTTATTATACTAACGGATCTTACCGAGCTTTCTGTTGAGTTTTGTGTGGATGAAGTGTTCGAAGAACGAGGAGGTCTCGATGTGAGGAGAAGGAGGAGAGGCAAGAGCTCAAGCTTGGGGATGCCCAAGGCACCCCAAGTAAATATTTAAGGAGACTCAAGCGTCTAAGCTTGGGGATGCCCCGGAAGGCATCCCATCTTTCTTCAACAAGTATCGATATGTTTTCGGATTCGTTTCGTTCATGCGATATGTGCAAATCTTGGAGCGTCTTTTGCATTTAGTTTTCACTTTTCTTTTATGCACCATGCTGGTATGAGATAGTCCTTGGTTGATTTATAGAATGCTCATTGCACTTCACTTATATCTTTTGAGTATGGCTTTATAGAATGCTTCATGTGCTTCACTTATATCATTTGAAGTATGGATTGCCTGTTTCCCTACACATAGAAAACCGCCATTTGGAGAATGCTCTTTTGCTTCACTTAAATTTGTTAGAGCGTGGGCATATCTTTTGTAGAAAGAATTAAACTCTCTTGCTTCACTTATATCTATTTAGAGAGATGACACGAATTGGTCATTCACATGGTTAGTCATAAAATCCTACATAAAACTTGTAGATCACTGAATATGATATGTTTGATTCCTTGCAATAGTTTTGCGATATAAAGATGGTGATATTAGAGTCATGCTATTGGGTAGTTCTGGATTGTAGAAATACTTGCGTTGGAGTTTGTGATTCCCGTAGCATGCACGTATGGTGAACCGTTATGTAACGAAGTTGGAGCATGAGGTATTTATTGATTGTCTTCCTTATGAGTGGCGGTCAGGGACGAGCGATGGTCTTTTCCTACCAATCTACCCCCCTAGGAGCATGCGCGTAGTACTTTGTTTCGATGACTAATAGATTTTTTCAATAAGTATGTGAGTTCTTTATGACTAATGTTAAGTCCATGGACTATACGCACTCTCACCCTTCCATCATTGCTAGCCTCTTCGGTACCGTGCATTGCCCTTTCTCACCTTGAGAGTTGGTGCCAACTTCGCCGGTGCATCCAAACCCCGTGATACAATACACTCTATCATACATAAGCCTCCTTATATCTTCCTCAAAACAGCTACCATACCTACCTATCATGGCATTTTCATAGCCATTCCGAGATATATTGCCATGCAACTTCCATCATCATCATATACATGACTTGAGCATTTATTGTCATATTGCTTTGCATGATCGTAAGATAGCTAGCATGATGTTTTCATGGCTTGTCCGTTTTTGGATGTCATTGCTACGCTAGATCATTGCACATCCCGGTACACCGACGGAGGCATTCATATAGAGTCATATTTTTGTTCTAGTATTGAGTTGTAATATTGAGTTGTAAGCAAATAAAAGTGTGATGATCATCATTATTACAGCATTGTCCCGTGAAAAAAAGAGAAAGGCAAAATAAAAAAGGCCAAAAAAAGAAAAAGGCCAAATAAAAAAAAGGAAAGGCCCAAAAAAAGAAAAAAGGGACAATGCTACTATCCTTTCCACACTTGTGCTTCAAAGTAGCACCATGATCTTCATGATAGAGAATCTCTTATTTTGTCACTTTCATATACTAGTGGGAATTTTTATTATAGAACTTGGCTTGTATATTCCAACGATGGGCTTCCTCAAATGCCCTAGGTCTTCATGAGCAAGCAAGTTGGATGTACACCCACTTAGTTCCAGTTTGAGCTTTCATACACTTATAGCTCTAGTGCATCCGTTGCATGGCAATCCCTACTCCTCACATTGACATCAATTGATGGGCATCTCCATAGCCCGTTGATTAGCCGCGTTGATGTGAAACTTTCTCCTTTTTGTCTTCTCCACACAACCTCCATCATCATATTCTATTCCACCTATAGTGCTATATCCATGGCTCACGCTCATGTATTGCGTGAAAGTTGAAAAGGTTTGAGAACGTCAAAAGTATGAAACAATTGCTTGGCTTGTCATCGGGGTTGTGCATGATTTGAATACTTTGTGTGGTGAAGATGGAGCATAGCCAGACCATATGATTTTGTAGGGATAACTTTCTTTGGCCATGTTATTTTTAAAAGACATGATTGCTTTATTAGTATGCTTGAATTATTATTGTATTAATGTCAAATGATAGACTATTGCTTTGAATCACTCATGTCTTAATATTCATGCCATGATTAGATTATGTGATCAAGATTATGTTAGGTAGCATTCCACATAAAAAATTATCTTTTTTATCATTTACCTACTCGAGGACGAGCAGGAATTAAGCTTGGGGATGCAATCACCATGATAGATCTTGCGTGTGCGTAGGAATTTTTTTGAAATTACTGCGTTCCCCAACACCGGCCGCATCCCATCCGCCGGCGGAAAGGGAGTATCCTGCTTAGTAGTTCTTTCTACATGTTTAACCAAGGTATTGTTAAGATAATGTCTCTGTTAATATGAATCGGTTGCATTGTTTTGGGAATGGTACTTTTCTGCTTTGTCGTTCTTTATACATGTCGAAACAAGGCATTGTTAATATAATGTCTCAGTTAATATGAACGAATCACACTGATTGAGAATTGCTACTCTCTTGCTTTGTTTCCCATTAAGATAAGGTAGATCAGTGGGTGTTTTTCTTCTGGGAGTACAAGTCATCAACCATTTTTTCTCACTAATTGTTTCCCTTATACCTATTGTTGCTTACAGGGATATCAAAATTTCTACTTGGTTTTATTTCAACGTTGATTTTAGTTGAACTGCACAAAAGGAGCCAATGTGTCTAAGGCAAACTGCTGCATTAGTGGGTCCAGTTGGTCTTACCACTTTGCAGAAAGAAGCAGTCACTGTTTGCGCTACATTACATAAGGAATGATCGAGAAGCTTTACAGAGTATTAGTAGACGGTGGTGACATCACTAGTCTGCAGAGAGCATGGGCAACTCAACAACACGTGGAGTGCAAAATTCACTCCACAAGGAAAGGTATGACCAAGTCAGTTGCCGACGCATCTGTAACAAACGAGGTCAGTATCGGCCTTCATCCACATGATTGTGATTTGTTATGTTGCGCTACTTATATTGTTGTATTGTTTTGAATAAATGTTTAATTCAAGCTATTGTATTGCTATCTTTTCCTGTTAAAGATAATGAAGATGATTATAGTTGTAAGCATATGTTTAATCAACTAGTACAACTATTATATTCATCACACTTTTTCTGTATTTATGCAGACAGGGATGCTGAGCTTGATTTTAGTGGAACTGCACAAAATGTTCAGATGGTTCGTGTCCTCCATAATACTTCATCATGCATAATACATCGAACGGTTCTCTAATCATTTGGTGTCACCTTGAGCAACCGGACAATCAGATGACAAACTGATGACAAACCCTGCCTATTCCACAATCATAGGCATTACATATTTTGAATGGGAAAAGCTTGTCAAAGTTTAATCATTGATGTTAGCAAGAAGACATTAGTTTAATATATTGGAATTGGAAAACCTTGTCAAATTTTGCTCATTGATGTTAGCCAGAAGACATGCATTTGATAATTTTGAGTGGGACGCCCTTTGCTGTGACCAACGTCAATCTTTTTTCCTTTTCCTGTCTTCAGTTCAGAAGTGAATATTTACTCCGCTGAGATGCATAGTCACATGAATGTTGACTTATGTAAGGTATTTTAAGAGTTTGTTCTGAATGTTGTCTATGTAATGCCAGGTCTTGTGAGTTTGATTGCAAAGTTGGGCTTGGAATGCTGTGGCATGTGGCATCACGAGCTGTTCACCGTGCCTCCTGAGAATAATGCTTCATATTGTTTTCCATGTTGATCTAATCCTGTGATTTGCATGTTAAGAATATCATCCTCTTCTGTTGTTTCTGTGCTTAAGAAGTTCATTGTCTTATGTTTCATTCATAGCCTATACGACAACTCGGGTAGGTTAGAGGTGAAACCATATGATCTTCCAACCAACTCATCATCTTAGGCCGTGATTGGATCGTCGTTTTCCAACCAAAACCGCTTGTAAAACTGACGCTTGTAAATAAAAGCAGATGGTCTTGGGCGAAGCGCTTGGTTGGTCGATTTTGACTAGTAAAATATACACTGGTCTCTCAAATTACACGTGTAACTCGCCGGTTTTCGTTACAGACCTCGGGCCCTCAGTTTTATTACTCCTGTATTTTACGTGTTGTTTCCCATGACGAGTAAATTACACTTGTATCTTAATACAGGTGTGAAACAATCCAGAGCTCCCAAGCGCGGCCTTACCGTTTCATGCCGTCTCAGTCTCTTGAAGGTGCTCATAGGTGTCCGATGATCCTGGCTTCCTGAATGAGCAACATGCGCTGTATCAGACCATCCATAGGGCCCGCGAGGCCCTCTCCATCGTCCTTCGAGTTGTTGCGCTCGCCGTGGCGCCGAGCATTGTCAACATGGTCAACGAACATGAGGAATCAGGAGATGACTTTATTTGGACTGGATGGCAGTAGGTGTCGGTGTCAAAACCGGCGGATCTCGGGTAGGGGGTCCCGAACTGTGCGTCTAGGATCGATGGTAACAGGAGACGGGGGACACGATGTTTACCCAGGTTCGGGCCCTCTCTATGGAGGTAATACCCTACTTCCTGCTTGATTGATCTTGATGAATATGAGTGTTACAAGAGTTGATCTACCACGAGATCGTAATGGCTAAACCCTAGAAGTCTAGCCTATGTGAATATGGTAATGAGTCTCTCCCTATCCGGACTATGCTCTCCGGTTTATATAGGCACCGGAGAGATCTAGGGTTACATGGGGCCGGTTACATAAGAGGGAATCTTCATAGTCGGTCGCCTAGCTTGCCTTCCACGCCAAGGAGAGTCCAATCTGGACATGGGTATAGTCTTCGACCTTCATATCTCCACAACCCATCAGTCTGGCCCAAGGAATAATAGGCCGGACGCCCGAGGACCCCTTAGTCCAGGACTCCCTCAGTAGCCCCTGAACCTGGCTTCAATGACGAGGAGTCCGGCGCGCAGATTGTCTTCAGCATTGCAAGGCGGGTTCCCCTTTTTCCGAACTCCAAGATAGTCTTTGGATGCGATGGTTGTATCCGGACCTGCCACACACAGCACACACAACCGCAGAGAGAGTATATATTTTCACACGAGTTCCATCCGCTGACAGCTTTCTGCAACGTAACTTCACGTCCGTCCGGTCATAATTTCGAACCGTTTTTCTTCTGCCATCCCACGTTTCAAGACGCGGTTGCTATTGGCATGTCTTGTCGAAGCAGAGATCGTGTCCCCTTATTGCGGGATTCTCATCAATGCGGGCATGGGTAACCCAACCGTGCCGTTTATACAACCCTTGGGAATAGGCGAATCTTAAGGCGAGTGAGGAGGCGTTTAATATATGCTGCCTTTATAAGGGGATAAGGATTCCCTCTTCCTCTTCTCACGCTCTCTCTTTGTCTCCGCCTTTCCAATCTCGAGCTCCAGCGCCCAAGTTCTCATCTCCTTTCCCCTCAAGCAACCATGTCCGGATCCGGTGGTTAGGGCAAGTGGATGGTCTCCTCCGTCAAGGAGGAGGACATTACTGAGCTCCGGGCGGCCGGATATTTGGCGAAGGGAATCGCCCACCGCTTGTCGGCCGAGGGAAAAATCGTCCCCATGCCAGAGCCCAATGAGCGGGTAGTATTCCTCCCTCATTTCTTCCGCAGGCTAGGGTTTCCACTCCACCCTTTCGTCCGCGGGCTAATGTATTATTACAGGATAGATTTCCATGATCTGTCCCCGAATTCCTTCCTCAACATCTCGGCGTTTATGGTCGTGTGTGAGGCCTTCCTCCGCATCCAACCCCACTTTGGGTTGTGGCTCAAAGTCTTCAACGTGAAGCCAAAGGTGGTGGATGGCCAGCACGCGGAGTGCGGAGGGGCAATGGTGAGTAAATTGTCCAACGTCTCCTGGCCCAAAGGCACCTTTGTGGATACGGTAAAGGAGTGGCAGAAGCAGTGGTTCTACATCACAGAACCACGCGGCACCACCTGGGCCGCAGCTGCCGAATTCCGCTACGGCGCTCCTATGCGACTCACCTCCTGGGTCGAGAAGAGTCTGGACTAGTGTTCTCCTGACGAGCTGATAGCACTGCAGACGCGTGTTCAGAGCATGGTAAACAAGAGCGTCAAGCTCGTTGATGTGATCCAGGTGATGTTAGTTCGCCGGATCCTTCCGTGCCAGCGCCGAAGCCGCCCACTGTGGGAGTTCAATCCGAAGAAGCACCAGACCCTGGTGAGGCTCTTCGAGACTACACATGAAGGCGCATGGAAGTAGCTCTTCAAGGGCAATGAGAAACCGTCGGGCGCGGATTCAGATTGCGGACACGGCGCTAAACACCCCGCTAGCGAGGTATGTCGTTTTCCATGCATTCTCCACTTGTTTGTTTTCAAGGATGACGCCAGAGCTTTTATTGTTGCTTTTTCAGGACTGGATGGAGAGGGCGAAGCAGATCCAGTGTCCGGCTCCGCTGCCAGAAGAACCAGTCATCCCGCTTCTGGCGAAGATGCTGGTGCCGGCGCCATATAAGGCGCCGGAGAAGAAGGCCAAGAAGAAGGCAAAGGGGGCCAAGGGTGGCCCCCGCCGCAAGGGCACTTTGGACATGACGTCCAAAGACGACGAAGCTCATTCCTCTGTCCCTGAGGACAATGACGAGGAAGAGGAGGAGGAGGAAGAAAACAACCCTCCCCCTGAGGAGAGGAGGAAGAAGTGGGCGGCTTCGGCGCATCTAGAGGCGGAAACACCCAAGAAGGGGAAGGGCGTCCCGGCGGTCAACACCGCGTGGGACGTTGACAGCTGTCCGGAACGACGCCCCCGTGCTAAGCCCCAGGCCGCATCGTAAGTGACATGGCTCACTTGTGCGCGCAACCGGCCCTTTATCTCCATCATCTTGACATAGTTAACTGTACTATTGCAGTCCGGCCCGCGACCTAATCCAACGATCCTCGTCCGGAGGTTCGTTGGCTCCGTCGGAGATGGAGGGCATGTCGCCACCGCCTGCTTACTCCCCTGGGGCCAGGGATGACACCGAAATGTTGTCCCGGAGGACCTCTCCGAAGGGAGGAGCCCAGGACGCTGTCCGGGAGGCGCCTCAAGGCAAGACCTCCACTGCCGGACACATGGGGGAGCCAATCCCCATGGAGACTGGCGATGAGGGCCGCATCCAGTTTGGCCCTCAGCCGAATACAATTCTAGAGACCCATATGGCTCCGGAGTCGAGTGAGCAGCCCCCTTTGAAGGAGGGGGTGAACTGCTTCCGCCGGCAGTCCCTGTCCATCCAGGGACGCCGGATAACCTGATGGAGGCGCTACGAGGCGCCTCTGTTATGGACGAGCACCACTTCCTTATGGGCGCAGTGATCGAGAAGGTTCAGTCCGCCAAGAGTGGACTGAACGAAGCCTGCAGCAACCTGTTGACAGGTTTCGAGGTAAGTAACATAGAAAGAGAAAAACCCCACGCAGTCAGTAGCCCCTGAGACACTGTCCGATGTTTGGCGAGAAGAACCGGACAGACGTCGCTGTTGGCGTGATATGTAGGAGACTAACGTGATATGTAGGGGTCCGATGTTTTAGTGTAGGAGACTAACGTGATATGTATGCATAAGCAGGCGTCGCTGTTGGCCGCGACCTCGCAGCTGCCGAAGTCTCTGAACTGAGGCAGAGGCTGGAGCGGACCGAGAGCGAGCTCGGCGAGGTTAAGGTTCGGCTTCAGGAGCAGCAAGGTGAGTAACGACCTGCTGTGTATTCAGAAAGCATAGGCGATGTGTATTGATTGTAGTGTCGTAATATGTGCAGGAGCCGCGACCGAGGTCGAGGCCCTGAGGAAGGCCCTGGGCAAGGCCGAGGAGAAGGCTGTCCAGCAGCAAGCCGCCCGTAAGAAGCTTGAGGCCCGTGTCAAAGAAATCCAGCAGGAGCTCCAGGATGCGGTAAAAAAATGTGAGACCTTGGAGCATGATGCGTCGGCTCGAGGGGCCGTACTCACCAAGGCTCGTCAGAGCGCGGAGACCGCATGGAATGAGGCCCAGGCCACTCTCAAGGAGATCTAGGAGGCCAAGAAGATCACGACAGGTAAGGCTTTTAAGATGAAAAGCAAGTAAGCGGAGAAGCAGTACCTTTTACTAACCCGGGTTCGGAGTTCCCCGGGGGCTTTTGTGGATCTACCACGCAGCGTATAAGATGATGCGGAGTTCTACCGAGCCGAAGGAGGAGGTTCTATGGAGAAGCTATTCTGGTCGCAGTATGCGACGCCAGAGCATCCCGTCTCCTTCACCGATCAGCTGAAGCAGCTGGTGCAGCTGCACAGGGTGGCCGAACTAGCCATGAAGGATTTGATGATCCGGCTATGGCCAGCCGAAGCTATGCCCGGCAGCTACTTCGGACTCGTGAGGCGGCTAGTGGAAGCCTGTCCGCGGCTGGACGTCGTCAAGCGCTCTGCCTGTATTGAAGGTGCCCGTATGGCCTTCGCTCGTTGCAATATGTGGTGGGCGAAGATGAACGTCGTTGAAGTTGCCAGCGGGCCGCAGGAGGGCAAGGAGCACCGCACACCCGAAAGATATTTTGCGGATGTCATAGAAGGGTCTCGACTTGTGGCAGCCCAATGTTCGCAGGACATTGTATTTGAACAAATGTATTCATGTTGCCCTTGCATTGTATTATGGAAACAAAGCCTGTAATATAACTTTGTTATGCTTTAATTGTTTCCTCCTGTGTGGCCGTGTTGTTTGTGATCTGAGGGTTGGCCAGTCGTCAGCTTCTGCCCTCGCGTAGGTAGTACGGAGGTGTTCGGGATGGGATCTAAACAATCTTGATCCAATTATATGGTCCTTTGGAGGAGTTGTTTAGCGCAACGAACAAGGCAATCAGACTATATGGCTTAATCGCCCTCACTTAGCCATAGGAGTTTTATAATTAAGCAAGTGCGCAGCCCCTGGTCCAAGCCAGTGTGCTGTCAGCATCTGATCGGGAAGTGCCGATCCTTCGCATGACGCGGAAAAAATCTCCAACGATTTTGTGACCCTCGAAAAGCTGACCGGCTCTCGCCGTATCATGACAGTCAGTTTTCGGCTTTCTCTACTGAGGTGCTCATCCGGTCAAGGCCAGGGCACAATCGCAGTAGTTCTCCCTTTACTACCCTAGCAGATATAGCGGAACATAGGGTAGCAAGCACAGGAGCCGGGCAACCCAACTATTGACCAAAGACATGATTCGGAGCCAATGCATATAATGCTAAATTCGGGGTGCCGAACTTATATATAAGGAGTGTTCGGACCTTGTTGCCGTATTGTGGGGCGATAAGTAGCCCCTGGCGAATATGAGACGTACAAAAGAGTACTGACGCAGCCGATAAGCAGATCGAAATAAAATGAAGTAAGAGGCAAAAACCACGGAAACTGGGCCGCAAGCCATTTTCATTATAACTAGGTGGATACGTCCATGCGTATCTTGTACAAATAGTGTGATAAGCCTCCGGGCTATTTAATATGCCGGAATCAAGAGGGCGCAGTGTGCGGGTCCTGGGAAATAAATATAAATACCGTCAAGAAGACGTATAGAGGTTACTCTACGCACCTATGCTGCTTGCATCCTTTGTATGCCGATCCTTCAAAGGGACTGGTCAGCAGGCCCGTGGGAAAAGGAACCTGGAACAAAAACAAAAAGGTGAAAAGTATGTGTGTCCGGGATCGATCTAGTTGAACTGTAGATCCCGGGTTAGCTTCTGCCTCCGTCGATGTCCATGGGATTTTGAGTGTGTAATTATGTACGCATGGTGCGAATGCCACTACTTCATCGGGACTGGGACGGAGGCCGAATTGCTAATCGAGCTCTTGACGAGCCACACTGTCCTGCTGCAGTGTAGTCCGGAACCTCTTGATGATGTCCAGGGGATCGATAGCCACACTATGGTGCTGCTTGAGAAGGCCACTCTGTACCTCTGCTGCTAGGGCGGCGGTGTGTTCCTCTGTTCGGAGGGAGCGTTCCGTATTGCCATTGACTGTTATGACACCACGTGGACCGGGCATCTTGAGCTTGAGATAAGCGTAGTTTGGTACTGCGTTGAATCTAGCAAACGCTGTTCGTCCGAGCAGTGCGTGGTAGCCGCTGCGGAAGGGGACGATGTAGAAGATTAACTCCTCGCTTCGGAAGTTGTCCGGAGAACCAAAGACCACTTCCAGCGTGATTGAGCCTATACAGCGGGCCTCTACGCCTGGTATGACTCCTTTGAAGGTAGTCTTTGTTGGTTTGATTCGTGATGGGTCAATGCCCATCTTCCGCACTGTGTCTTGATAGAGCAGGTTGAGGCTGCTACCACCGTCCATCAGGACTCGTGTTAGGTGAAACCTGTCAATGATTGGGTCAAGGACTAGTGCGGCTGAACCGCCGCGGCAGATACTAGTTGGGTGGTCTCGACGATTGAAGGTGATCGGGAACGACGACCACGGATTGAATTTTGGGGCGACTGGCTCTACCGTGTAGACGTCCCTAAGCGCTCGCTTATGCTCCCTTTTGGGGATGTGTGTAGCGTATATCATGTTCACCGTTTTGACTTGAGGGGGAAATTTCTTCTGCCCCCCAGTGTTCAGCTGCCGGGGCTCTTCGTCCTCGTCCTCACTTTGTGATCCCTTTTCTTTGTTTTCGGCATTTAACTAGCCAGCCTGCTTGAAAACCCAACAACCGTTGTTGGTATGATAGGCTTGCTTGTCCGGGGTGCCGTGTATCTGGCACGGACGGCCGAGTATGCGGTCCACGCTGGTAGGTCCTTCATTATTTCTTTTGTAGGGCTTCTTTCGTTGGCCGGACTTGGAGCCAGTGAATCCGGCGTTGACTGTGGTGTCATCGGTGTTGTCGCCATTGTTTCAGCGTTTGTGTCTATTGCGCTGGAGCTTGCCAGTGCTATTCTTGGCCTCGGAGGGGCCTGTCTCGCTGGCTGTGTTGTTACTACGAGCCAGCCAACTGTCCTCACCCGCGCAAAAGCGGATCATGAGTGCCGTGAGGGCTGCCATGGACTTCGGCTTTTCTTGGCTGAGGTGGCATGCTAACCATTCGTCACGGATGCTGTGTTCGAAGGCTGCTAAGGACTCGACATCCGGACATTCAACAATCTGGTTCTTTTTGGTTAGGAACCTAGTCCAGAATTTTCTGGCTAATTCTCCAGGTTGTTGAACTATGTGGCTTAAGTCATCGGCATCTGGTGGCCGGACATAAATTCCTTGGAAGTTATCAAGGAAAGCCTCTTCCAAGTCCTCCCAGCTGCCGATGGAATTCTCAGGCAGGCTATTTAACCAGTGTCGAGCTGGTCCTTTGAGCTTTAATGGGAGGTATTTGATGGCGTGGAGGTCATCTCCTCGAGCCATATGGATATGGAGAATAAAATCCTCGATCCATACTGCAGGATTGGTTGTGCCGTCGTATGATTCAATGTTGATAGGCTTGAACCCCTCAGGGAATTCGTGGTCCAGCACCTCGTCTGTGAAGCAGAGAGGGTGTGCGGCGCCTCTATAGTGGGCCGCATCGCGGCAGAGCTCAGATGGAGTCCGTCTGCGGCATTCAGCCTGGGCGTGGTTAGGTTTATCACGTCCGAATAGGTAGCTGTCGTCGTGCCTCCAGGCACGTCCTTGCGATTCATAGATTGATCTTGTATGTCCTGCTCTACTGTCCAGGGTCTGCCGGAGGTCGTACGTGTGACCCCGAACTCTTTCGTCTCTATTTTTGCGGGGCGGTGGGGCAGGCTGCTGTTCGGCCTGAGTTGCCGCTTTATCCCGACCGTGGGGTGGCCGGTCGGCCGCCCTGTCTCGACCACGTGGTGGTCGTTCCGCACTACGCGAGGGAGATGTGTGCTCTGGTGCCTCCTCATTGAATTGAGGCAGCAGTCTGTGTTTCGGGTAGCTCTTGGTTGGGCGCTTGAGGCCGTATTCTTCGGCTGTCAGGACGTCAGTCCATCTGTCGACGAGCAGATCTTGTTCGGCTTGAAGCTGCTGCTGTTTATTTTTCAGGCTCCTTGCAGTGGCTATGAGCTGGAGTTTAAAGCACTCCTACTCTAGAGGATCCTCAGGTACAATGAAGTCTTTGTTGCCGAGGCTTGTCTCCTCTTTGGAGGGTGGACGGTAACTATCGTCCTCCGAGTCATCTTGTATGGCCTGTTCATCAGGGTTGTCCTGCCTGTTGTCATGTTCCTCCTGTTCAGATGTAGCTCCGGCAGGGTCTTCGTTGTTTTCGGCGTCACCCAGAGTACTATTTTCTTCGGTGCCAGTGTTGCTATCTTTTGAGGGACGAGGCTTAGAGCGGCGTTTGGGGCGCCGGCGCTTGGACTGCGTCTCAGAGGGTTTATTCGCGTCTGGCTCTTCTTTGTCGTCGCTAGATCCTTTAGGTGTATCAACCATGTACACGTCGTACGAAGAGGTGGTCGTCCAACGTCCAGTAAATGGCGGGTCTTGGCCCTACTCCTTGTCGGCATCGTCGTCCGTATCGCTAATGTCTTCGGAGCCATAGTCAAGCACGTCGGTTAAGTCATTGACGGTGGATATGAAGTGGGTGGCGGGTGGGAAGCAAAATTCCTCGTCGTCCGCCTCTAGCTCAAACCGAACATAGTTCGGGTGTGAATCTCCCTCCAAGGATAAGTTCTTTAAAGAGTTTAGTATGTCACCCAAAGGTGAATGCTGGAAGATGTCTGCCGCGCTAAATTTGAAAATCGATAACCGATCCAGCTGGGTGTCCGCGGGCGCACCTGATCCGGAACGTGTACCCGGAGACGAGTCCGGAGTTCCATTGACACAAGCATTGCAGGATGTCGAGTCCGTGTGCGGCTCCAACACCGCGGACTTTGTGTCCTTGGAGGGCACGATCTGCTTCGGTTCTGAGGCCGTTGCAACAACAGGATCCATCTCCTGGATGTGATTCGATGACAGATATAAGTCATGTTCATCGGAGAGAGGGGGAGCGATCGCTGCGGTCTCAAACCCATTGAAGATCAAGTCTCCACGGACGTCCGCAATGTAGTTCAAGCTTCCGAATCTGACCTGATGGCCAGGGGCGTAGGTGTCGATCTGCTCCAGATGGCCAAGCGAGTTGGCCCGCAGTGCGAAGCCGCCAAATACGAAGATCTGTCCGGGGAGAAAGGTTTCTCCCTGGACAACGTCATCACTGACGATCGAAGGGGCCATCGAGTCCTTTGCCGACGACACAGTGGAACTCTCAATGAAAGCACCAATGTCAGTGTCAAAACCGGCGGATCTCGGGTAGGGGGTCCCAAACTGTGCGTCTAGGATCGATGGTAACAGGAGACGGGGGACACGATGTTTACCCGGGTTCGGGCCCTCTCTATGGAGGTAATACCCTACTTCCTGCTTGATTGATCTTGATGAATATGAGTGTTACAAGAGTTGATCTACCACGAGATCGTAATGGCTAAACCCTAGAAGTCTAGCCCATGTGAATATGGTAATGAGTCTCTCCCTATCCGGACTATGCTCTCCGGTTTATATAGGCACCGGAGAGATCTAGGGTTACATGGGGTCGGTTACATAAGAAGGAATCTTCATAGTCGGTCGCCTAGCTTGCCTTCCACGCCAAGGAGAGTCCAATCCGAACACGGGTATAGTCTTCGGCCTTCATATCTCCACAGCCCATCAGTCCGGCCCAATGAATAACAGGCCGGACGCCCGAGGACCCCTTAGTCCAGGACTCCCTCAATAGGGACCCACTAGGGCCATTGCTATACGTACGCAAGTTCCTCCTTATTGTATATATACAACTATAATTTTTTTTGCCTCCTCCTAGTTTCCTGACATCATGGTCCCACACCATCGCCAACCTATATAGTCAATAAACGAGAGAATTGCACAAGGAGTGGCCGACAGTTGGGACCCAGCAGCTCGAGCAATATTTGTTTTTTTAGGTGTAAGGAGAGTTTTTCTTGAGCGATGTTTTTGTTGTTGTTCAGAGGAGCGGGGTATCAACTGGGCGGGCTGTGGCCCGTCTAGCCCAGGCTATTATTTTATGTCGACCAAATATCTAGCCTAGATATTATTTTTTCAACATGAAAATGGCTAGCCCAGCTATACTTTTTTTGCGGACTACCCAACCCAGGTCAACTTGTTATTCTCCGCCCCGCTGGGCTGTAAATCTTTCCTATGAGGATGCATTAGGCCTAACAAGAAAACGGGCTTTAATAAATAATAAATGGGATGTAATTATAAAAACTGGGTTGTAAATATACAAAAATGTACCAAGCAGGTAATTAGTTTCAAAAATATTATTGTTTGAATTTGGAAATTTTAATTTCATTACTTATTCCGTGTGTAGTATTTCTTCAGATTTTTACCTAATACAAATTCATTTTGAAATTCTATTTAATCTGACTCGAAATTTCGGGATAATTTTTTTTGGATCCCATCAAAATGTGGGATTTTTGGTTGAATTCTGTTTTGAGAGGTTGGTTGAAACTATTAATCGTTGTCCTGGCTAGATAATGGGTTGTAATTTTAACAGACTGTAAATGGGTTGTAGTAAATTCCATTAGAATTCAAAAATGGGTTGTGCACTATTACAACTCACAAATGAGCTATATGTTCTCTGCCACAGATGTGATGCTCACTTGTGGGCCTACTATTTTTTTGAGAATTATAGTCAGTGACGCGTAAGGAAGGCTTGTGGGCCTACTAAGGCATATGGAAGGCTTTGTAAACTTATAGTCAAGACACGATTCTAGCAGCAGTGGCCGTTGGATGTCCATCCAATGGCTGTAGTGCTTCTTCAATCTCGGATATTCTTGCTTCAGCCGCCCAAACCACCGCCGGCGGTACCGCCTGCTACTGCCTCCCGTGGCTGGCTGTGCTGCCGCGCAAGATTCACCAGCCCACTCTACTCCCAAACGCCGTCCAGGCCATTCCTCTACTTACCAACACCTCCTATTCTTCACCGGCGACGGCAGCCTCACACCGCAGCCGAACCAGTGAACCCTCGTACTCCCCTCCGTTTGGGCATCCACTGTTGTGTCTTCGCCGGCTCTGGGTCGTTCCCTTCGTAATACTTGCCATCGTTCACTACGTTGGTTCTCTCGGCGCGGCATGGTCAACTTTCTCAACAAACGATAGCCATCGGATGAGGCATGTACGTGGATTGGCTGACAGTAGGGACCCACATGGCCCATGGCCGCACGCAGCAAGTGCCCCGTATTATGCGAAAACAAATAATTTCTCCCCGTGACAGGTTTGACCCACCAGCTACATCTTCGCACGCAAGGAAGTGCTTCCTTTATTACGCGTAAATAAAAAGTTTCCTCTCCCTGACAGCTGGGACCCACCAGCTTTATTATGATCCTTTTCGTGAAAATATAGATTGTACCGAAGATCCTAAATTGTTTTCTTTTTATTCTAACTCGAAAAAAAGAAATAAAAAAACCAAAAACATCTTCGCACGCAAGGAAGTGCCACCTTATTACGCAAAAAAATTGATTCCCCCTGCTAGCTGGGACCCACCAGATATGGAGGCTGACTTGTGGGCCTACTAAATTAACGTGTACGCATGGCTTTGTCAACTTAGTCAATAAACGATTCTAGCTGCACTGACCGTTCGCTGTTAATCCAACGGCCAAGCTGCGTCTTCAACCTCTGGTCTTGTTGCTCCAGCCGCCCAAACCTGCGCCCGCCGTACCGCCTGCTCCAGCCTCCCATGATCGGTTGTGGTGCTGAGCAGGCCTCACCGCCCGGCCATACTACTACTGGTCAGGCCTTCCATCTACTCACCCACACCCCCTGTTATTCTCTAGAGACAGCAGCCTCAAACCGCAGCCGAAGCTGTCAACCCTCGTACTCCCCTCCGCTTCGGCATCCACTGCTACGTATTCCCCGGCTCCGGGTCGTTCCCTTCCTAGGTCGCGTCTTCGTCCACCACCTTGGTGCTCTCGGGCGGTATGGCTTCATCAACGTGGTCAACGAATGACAGCCATCAGAATAGGACTGTAAGTGGAGAGGTTGACAGCCGGGTCCATGGCCGCACGCAAGGAAGTGCCTCCTTATTACGCGCAAAATAATGATTCCTCCACCTGACTCCTCGGACCTACCAGAAGGGCCTTTGTATTTTGCGAAAAAAATCCCCCCTGACAGCTGGGACCCACTAGCTTTATCTTCGCACGGAAGGAACTGCCTTCTTACCCCCTGACAGCTGGGACCACCAGGTTGAAGCGAAGGTAGTGTTATCCGTCCGTCCGTGAACATGTACGTACATAGCGGTCGATCAGTGTCTCTGCAGCGATGTACCGTCGCCGAGTAAGGAGCGGCACCTGTTGAAGTAGAGGCGCCGATGTAGCATGTCACGCAGTCCCGTCTATATCGTGTACACGTACGTATGCCACGCTGCAAGATAGTAAATACGGATACGTACGTACATATGAGCGGGGTCTCTAATGCGTACAGCGACTAATCCTGTTCATCGGAAGCCAACCGGCTGGGTCGGAACGGAGAAACTGCGTCGTGTTCATGGGGAGGCAACGGAATGCGTCGTGTTCATCGGGAGGCAACAGAATACGTCGTGTTCATCGGGACCCAACCGGCTTGGACGGAACAGCCGAAACAAGGTCTGGTGTACCGTAGAACGGAGGAAACGGGCCTTCTATTCAACCGCGTACGGTTGAAACGGGGTCCTGTTCATCGGGAAGGGTCTGGCGTATTGCAAAACAGAGGAAACGGACTTGTGTTCGACTGCGTACGGTCGAAACGGGGTCCTGTTGATCGGGAGGGGTGCGGCATACCGCAAAACGGAGGAAACAGACTATTGTTGGAGCACCTACGGTGGAAACGGGGTCCTGTTGATCGGGAGGGGTGTGGCGTACCGCAAAATGGGACTCCACGGGCTACTGTACATCCACCGTCGACTTCATCCAGCTCCACCTGCTACTGTTCATCCACCGTCGACTTCCTCCAGCCTCCACCAACTATTGTTCATCCACGGGGTCCTGTTCATCTAGCCTCCCCGGCTACTGTTCATCCAGCCCTCCACGGGGTCCTGTTCATCCAGCCTCCACCAGCTACTATTCAACCAGCCCTCCACGGGGTCCTATTCAACCAGCCCCTCCACGGGGTCCTGTTCAACCAGCCCTCCATGTACGGGGTCCCTCCATCGGCTACTATTCATCCACCCCATCGCCTCCTCGATCGGGCTCCTGTTCATCCAGCGGCAACGGCCTCTACTACCACGGGGTCCTGTTCATCCAACCCCCACCGGAAACTGTTCATCCTACCCCCACCGGGAACTGTTCATCAAGAGGCAACTTCGATCGGCTTCAGTTAGCAGCAGTAGCGAAGGAATCACTCGGGTTCAGTTAAAAACAAGGGATCGATCGGGGTTCAGTAATGTACCTAGTGCAATCGCTCGGGTTCAGTTATAGTGCAATGCCTCGCACACACGCGCGTACGTGTACGAGAGAAACGCGCAAACTTCCGTGCATCGCTCAGCCCCGACAACCCACTGTAACCGGGAACTCCCCTAAATTTTCGTGGCCCTTGCTTCTACCACGGTTTTTTCCCGTCGTGGACGGCTCAAAGAATGTCATCCAGCTACGTCTCCGGTCCGCCTAGGACGAAAAGCCCATTTTCTGTCATGATTTTTTTCATAGAAGTAGGAGCCCACCACATCTATGATGATACCGGGTTTTGTCACAATTATCGTCATAGAAGTGTCATAAGCATGACAGAAATTTTTTGCGTTCGGCCCAAAATGTCACGGATGTGTGTTTTTTTTGTAGTGTTTATACACCGATGACAACTTACTTGAGGGGTCTTATTCAATCCATAGGTAGGTATGGTGGACACTCATGGCAAGAAACTGGGTTTAAGTGATTTTTGGATGCACAATAGTATCTCTACTTAGTACAAATTTTTGGCTAGCAAAAGATCCTAGGCAAACACCACATGTTGGAGGATCCATGACAATATAACTTCTATGCAAATATACACAACCATAACTCATTATGTTGTCTTCCTTGTCCAACTTCAACTAATTTGCTCAAGTTTGAAAATAATTACTAGGTATTCACAATCACAGAAGATGTCGAAGATAATATATTTGCATGTGAAAGTTCTCTTCCTTATAGTAATCATTCATGAATTGCTTGGATGACCAATATTGTGATTGTCAAGCTTCAAAAAATTTCACTTTCTAAACCCAATGTGAAGCCACCACTAGGCATGATATGAACATATAATTTCAACTTCATTACATTCAATTTATTCAACAATTTACTCATAGGATATAAGTGAAGCACGAGAGATAACAAACTACTCCAAAGAGATATAAGTGAAGATCATGCGAGTAGTTAAGTAAATGGGTAGCTAATTGAGGACTCTCTCTTATTTAAAACTTTCAGATCTAAGTATTTTACTCAAACAACAAGCAAAACAAAATAAAATGACATTCCAACAATAGCACACATCATGTGAAGAAGCAAAACTTAGGATCAACCGATAATTGTTGATGAAGAAAGGTGGTATGCCTACCGGGGCATCCCCAAGCTTAGATGTTTGACACTTCTTGAAATATTATCTTAGGATGCCTTGGGCATCCACAAGCTTGAGCTTTTGTGTCTCCTTAATTTATTTTATATCACAGTTTCCCTAAATCTTAAAAACTTCATCCACACAAAACTCAACAAGAACTCATGAGATAAGTTAGTATAAATCAATGCAATAACCTTATCAATCTCTACTATAGAAAATCACTAAAATTATTATTCAACATCGCATACTAAATTTCTCTGCATATTTAATTCTCCTATCCTCAAATAGAATCATTAAACAAGCAAACATATGTAAACAATGCAAACATAACAGGAATCTATCAAAACAGTACAGTCTGTAAAGAATGCAAGAATATCAATACTTATTTAACTCCAAAAATTCGGAAAATTTACCATACTGTAGAAAATTTATCATAGCTTATTGTGCAAAAAAATTCAACATTTACATTCTGACTTTTCTACAGAATTTTTGCAACAATGATAAACTTTCTGTTTTCAAACAACAACATGTAGACTTGCAAACTAAGCATAGTAAAGGCTATCATTGCCACTTTTATTGAAATAAAAGTTGCAAAACATTATTCTAAATAATAGAAAGAAAATCCTGGTAAAATAAAATGATGCACCAAGCAGAACTTATAGCATGTGACGAATGAAAATATAGCTCCAAGTGAGGTTACCGATAATGTTGGAGACGAAAGAGGGGATGCCTTCTGAGGCATCCCCAAGCTTAGTTGCTTGGATCTTCATAGGATATTAACTTGGGGTGCCTCGCGCATCCCCAAGCTTAGGGTCTTGTCACTCCTTATTCTCCTCATATCGATGTCTCACCCAAAACTTGAAAACTTCAATCACACAATACTTAACGGAACTTCGTGAGATAGGTTAGTATGATAAAGAGCAAATAATTCACTTTGGTACTGTCAAAGACAAGATTCATAATTGTTCTCACACAATTCCTACTGTAACCTATCATTTCTACAATTTATGTTGAGAAATATCAGCCATAGAAACTAGAAATCAAGCAAACTATGCATTGAAAACAGAATCTGTCAAAAACAGAACAGTTTGTAGTAATCTGTACTCGAACCATACTTATGTAACTCCAAAAATTCTAAAAAATTAGGACAACGTAGGCAATTTGTATATCAATCATCTATAAAAATTCAGATCAAAATCATGTTCCAGTTAATTTTTAAAATTCCTGGACTGAGTGCAAAAGTTTATGTTTTTGCACAGAATCAAGTCAACTATCATCCACACTATCCCAAAGGCTTCACTTGGCACTTTATTGAAACAAAAGCTATAAAACATGATTACTATAGTAACTTAATCATGTGAACACACAAAAACAGTAGCTAAAAGTGTTGGGTTGTCTCCCAACAAGCGCTTTTCTTTAATGCCTTTTAGCTAGGCATGATCATTCAATGATGCTCACATAAAAGATAAAGATTGAAACACAACGGGAGCATCGTGAAGCATATTACTAGCACATTTATGTCTAACCCACTTCCTATGCTTAGGATTTTGTGAGCAAACAACTTATGGGAGCAATAATCAACTAGCATAGGAAGACAAAACAAGTAAAACTTCAAAACTTTCAACACATAGAGAGGAAACTTGATATTATTGAGATATGCAAAAGCATAAGTTCCACTCTCATAATAATTTTCAGTAGCATCATGAATGAATTCAACAATATAACTATCATATAAAGCATTCTTTTCATGATCCACAAGCATAGAAATTTTATTACTCTGCACATAAGCAAATTTCTTCTCATTCATAGTAGTGGGAGCAAACTCAACAAAATAACTATCATGGGATTGAAAATTAAAATAATGATGACAAGTTTCATGGTTATCATAATTATTTAAAGCATACATGTCATCACCATAATTGT
The DNA here is from genome assembly GCF_002575655.3 of Aegilops tauschii subsp. strangulata. Lineage (NCBI taxonomy): Eukaryota > Viridiplantae > Streptophyta > Magnoliopsida > Poales > Poaceae > Aegilops > Aegilops tauschii. The sequence continues at coordinate 118,456,945 of NC_053038.3, read as the reverse complement.
CGGTGTCAAAACCGGCGGATCTTGGGTAGGGGGTCCCGAACTGTGCGTCTAAGGTCGATGGTAACAGGAGACGGGGACACAATGTTTACCCAGGTTCGGGCCCTCTCTATGGAGGTAATACCCTACTTCCTGCTTGATTGATCTTGATGAATAGGAGTATTACAAGAGTTGATCTACCACGAGATCGTAATGGCTAAAACCCTATAAGTCTAGCCTGTATGACTATATATATAATTCGGACCAAGCCCTCTGGTTTATATAGACACCAGAGGGGGCTAGGGTTGTACAAAGTCAGTTATAGAGAAAGGAATCTTCATATTTAGTCGCCAAGCTTGCCTTCCACGCCAAGGAGAGTCCCACCCGGACACAGGTAAAGTCTTCGGTCTTTGTATCTTCACAGCCCATCAGTCCGGCCCATGGCTAATAGGACGGACGCCCGAGGACCCCTTAGTCTAGGACTCCCTCAGTAGCCCCTGAACCAGGCTTCAATGACGAGGTGTCTGGCGCGCAGATTATCTTCGGCATTGCAAGGCGGGTTCCCCTTTCCGAATACTCCAGGATAGTCTTCGGACGCAACAAACGTGTCTGGATCTGCAACACAAGTACCACACACAACCGCAGAGAGTATAATATTTCACGAGTCCAATCCGCTGAGAACTTTTTGTAATGTGACATCACGTCTGCCCGGTCATTATTTCGAACCATTTTCATCTGCCGTTCCATGTTTCAAGACGCGGTTTTCATTGGCACGTCTTGTCAAAGCAGAGATCATGTCCCCTTATTGCGGGATTCTCATCAATACAGGCGTGGGTAATCCAACCATGCCGTTTGCATAGCCCTTGGGAATAGGCGAGTTTTAAGGCGAGTGGGGAGGCGTTTGATATACACTGCCTTTATAAGGGGATAAGGATTCCCTTTCTTCACCCACGCCTTCTCTCTTCCTCTGCCCTTCCATTCTTGAGCTCCAGGGCCCAAGTTCTCATCCTTTCCGCCTCAAGCAAGCACTCAACCATGTCTGGATCTGGAGGGCAAGGCAAGTGGATGGCCTCCTCCGTTAAGGAGAAGGACATCACCGAGCTTCGGGAGGTCGGGTATCTGGCGAAAGAAATCGCTCACCGGCTTCCGGCCAAGGGGCAAGTCGTCCCCACCCCGAAGCCCAATGAGAGGGTGGTGTTCATCCCCCATTTCTTCCGCTGGTTAGGGTTTCCTCTCCACCCCTTCGTTCGCAGACTTATGTTCTACTACATGCTAGATTTCCATGATCTAGCCCCAAACTCCTTCCTCAACATCTCGGCATTTATTGTCGTGTGCGAGGCCTTCCTCTGCATTCCTCCCCACTTTGGACTATGGCTCAAGATCTTCAACGTGAAGCCGAAGGTGGTGGATGGCCAACACGCAGAGTGCGGAGGTGCCATGGTGAGCAAGATGCCCAATGTCACATGGCCCAAAGGTACTTTCGTGGAGACTGTCAAGGAGTGGCAGAAGCTGCGGTTCTATATCACAGAGCCTCGCGACGCCACCTGGGCCGCAGCTCCCGAGTTCAAATCCGGAGCTCCAATGCGGCTTACCTCCTGGATGGAGAAGGGCCCATATTGGTCTTCGTCGGACGAGCTGATAGCGCTGCAAACGTGCATCCAATGTATGGTGGATAAGAACATCAAGATCGTCCACGTGATCCAGGTGATGCTAGTTTGCCGGATCCTTCCACGCCAGAGCTGAACATGCCCTTTATGGGAATTTGATCCGGAGAAGCACCAAACCTTGGAACGACTCTTCGGAACCACTCACGAAGACGTCTGGAAGTTGCTCTTTAAGGGCAATGAGACGCCGCCGGCCATAGATTCGGACCGCAGGCACGATCTTGCCCATCCTGCCAGTGCGGTAAGCATTTCTCGTCTTAAGGTACATCCTCTACTTGCTTGTTCAAGGAAGATAGCTAAAACTTCACCCTTTATTTTTTCAGGTATGGACAGAGACAGCAGAGCGGATTCGGTGTCCGGCCCCGCTGCCCGAGGAACCAGTCATCCTGCTCCTGGCGAAGATGCTAGTTCCGGCGCCCTACAAGGCGCCATAAAAGAAGGCCAAGAAGAATGCCAAGGGGACCAAAAGTGGCCCTCGCCGCAAGGGCGCTTCAGACGTGACGTCCGAAGACAAGACTCGCTCCTCTTCCGCCGAAGACGACGACGAGGAGGAGGAAGAAAGCAACTCTCCCCTGATGGGGGGAGGAAGAAGAGGGCGGCCTCCACAAATCTGGAGGCGGAGGCGCCCAAGAGGGGGAAGGGCCCCCTCACGGATAACTCCGCGTGGGACGTCGACAACAGCCCCGAGCGACGCCCTCGAAGCAAGCCCCTAGCCGCATCGTAAGTACAACAAACAAACATGTATACGTCCATGTATTCGGCCTCTCCTCTTTATGGTATTAATATGGTTAATCATGCTATTGCAGTCCAGCCCACGGCAGCTCCCAGCAATCCTCATCAAGAGGTTCGTTGGATTCAAAGGCGATGGCCAGCGAGTCACCGCCTGCTGCTTACTCTCCCACGGCCAAGGGCGACGCCAAGGTGCTATCCCGAAGGATCTTCCCAGGATAGGGAGAGGCTCAGGAGGCCGTCAGAGTGGCGCCAGAGGGCGAAACCTCGGCCGCCGGACACATGGGGGGCCAGATCCCTATGGAGACTTGGCGATGGGGGCCATGTTCAGTTGGGCCCCCAACCGGATACGGTTCCGGAGACCTATACGGATCCGGAATCCGGCGTGCAGCCTCCTTCGAGAGGAGGAGGTGTGCCTATCCCGCCGGTCACCTCTGTCCAACCAGAGGCACCGGATAATCTGCTGGAGGCGCTATGAGGCGCTTCCATTGTGGAGGAACACCGTATCCTTATGGGTACGGTGATTGAGATGGTTCAGTCCGTCAAGAGCGGACTGACCAAAGCCTGTGGCAGCCTGCTAACAGGCTTTGAGGTAAGCGACGCAAAAGAAAAAGTCCTAGTATAGACAGTAGCCCCTGAGACACTATCCGGTGTTCGGAAAGAAAATCCGGATAGAGGATCAATTTATTTTCGCAGGGAACTAACTAAAGATGTCCTATATGCATGGGCAGGCGTCGTTGCTGGCCGCAACCACCCATTCTGCGGAGGTCTCTAGACTAAAGCAGAGTCCGGAGCGGGCCGAAGTAGAGCTCGGCCTTGTAAAAAGGCAGCTGGAGGACAAGCAAGGTATGTTGCGACTTGGTGTATACTTCAGAAAGAATGAATGATGTATAGTGACCGTAGTGTCATGATATTTGTAGGAGCGGCGACCGAGGTCGAGTTCCTTAAAAAGGCCCTGGCCGAAGCCGAGGAGAAAGCTGCCAAGGAACAAGCCGCCCGTAAGAAGCTCAAGGCCAGGCTTAATGAGGTCCAGCAAGAGCTCCAGGATGCTGTAAAAAAATGTGAGACCTTGGAGTGCGATGTTTTGGCTCGAGAGACCGAACTCGCCAAGGCTCGCCAAAGCGCGGAAGAGGCCCAGGTTTAAGCCCAGGGTGCCCTCCAGGAGATACAGGAGGCCAAGAAAATCGCGGCGGGTAAGGCGTTTAGTATGCAAAGCAAGTATGTGAAGAAGAAGTATTTCTTACTAACCCGGATTCGGAGTTCTCCAGGGGCGTTTGCGGATATGCCGCACAGTGTTTCTGATGCTGCGGAATTCTTCCGGGCCGAAGAAGGGAGCTCAACGAAGAAGCTGTTCTGGTCCAATACCTTGTGCCAGAACATCCAGTGCCCTTTACCGATCAGCTAAAACAGCTGGTCGAGCTGCATAGGGTGGCCGAACTGGCCATGAAGGATTTAATAATCCGGTCGTGGCCTGCCGAAGCTATACCCAGCAGCTACTTCGGTCTCCTGAAGCGGCTGGTAGATGCCTGCCCTCGGCTGGATGTCGTCAAGCAGTCGGTTTGCATCGAGGGCGCGCTCATGGCCTTCGCCCGCGTCAAGGTGTGGTGGGCGAAGATGGACGCCGTCAAGCTTGTGACCGAGGGGCCGCCTGAGGGCAAGGAGCACCGCACGCCCGAGCGGTATTTTGAAGACGTCCTGGAGGGGTCTCGTATTGTGGCGACGCAATGTGTGCAAGACATTATTTTTGAATGAATACATTCATGTTGTCTCTGCCTTGTATGATGAAACAAATTTGTTATGTAATATAATGTTTGTTTTAAAAAAAATCACCTCCTGTGCAGCCGTGTTGTATGAAATCTGAGAGTTGGCCAGTCGTCGACTTCTGCCCCCACGTAGGTAGTACGGGGTTGTTCGGGATGAAATCTAAACACTCTTGATCCAATTGTTTGGTCCTTGAAGGAGGTGTTTAGCGCAACGAACCAGGCAATCAGACTATGCGGCTTGAACACGCTCACTTAGCCATAGGAGTTTGACAAAAATACTTAGGCGCAACCCCTAGTATCCGAACTATGATGCTGTATACACCTGATCGGGCAAGTACTGGTCCCTCGCATAATGCGAAAAAAATCTCTAAAGATTTGAAATCTCCGAAGAGCTGACCGGCTCTCGCCGCATCATGACAGTCAGTTTTCGGCTTTCTCTACTGAGGTGCTCATCCGGGTAAACCAGGTGTGACGCCCGGGTAATTAAGCTACAACAACCCTCTGCTAATGATGCCATGTCACTTCAATTACTGTTGATAATCTTGCGTCAGTTCGAAACCGATTCAAATTCAAATTCAAAATCAAGCAAACAATAAAACTTTTCAAATATTAAAGATTTAATGTTCGGAGTGAACCAAATATTGCATAGGAAATTATGGTGGAGAAACCACACCTTTATGAAATGTTTAAATACTACAAGCTGAATAAAACAGTAGCGAAAACTATTATTTAAATACTTTTAAATATTAAATAATTACGAAACTAGTTTAGCTTGGGTAGCAAATTAATGTGGCAGTGGTATATTTGACATACTACATTTAGGTGTTGTTTTGACATTTTATAAATTGAACTAAGTTAAAGTTTGAAGGAAACAGTAAAGGAAAAATAAATAAAAGGGAAAAAATCAAAACAAGAACGAAACAAAAAAATGAAAGTAAAAGCCCCCTCACCGGGCTTCGGCCCAGCAGGCCAGCCCACTGGCCCAACCGACCCCTCACCCCTGCTTAACCCCCCACCATGGCAAACCCTAGATCGATCCCCATCTCTCCCTCATTCCCCACCTCGCGCCGCATGCACACACACGCACACATCGTGCCAGGGAAAGGAGCTCCTCGCGCCATCCTCTGCTCGGCGGAGGGCCATGGCGCCGCCGCCTCCCCTGCTTGGCCTCCTCCAGCAGCGTTGGAGCAACCCCCTCCCCATCGTCGTCCACGTCGGCACCCGAGCCTGGCGCCCCGTTGCCCTCCGACCGCGCCTCCCCGCCAACCAGAGCTACCTCACCGACTTTGATGCCCCGATGCCGCTGAACCTCGCTGTCGCCCGAAGCCACCTCGTCGGACCGCTTCCTCGCCGGATCTCCTCCCCACCGTCGCTCGTCCCCATCCTCCTCCTCGCCGGACGCCATCGAGCCACGCCACCCCCTTCCCTGCATCAAACGTGAGCACCGCTCCGTGCTCCCTCTCCCCCTCATGCTGAACGCGTCGCGCTCGCCGTGGCCCTACTCGGCGTCCTTGCCTCCGCCCGTGCCCGCGAGCGCTCGCGCTCGTCGCGCTCACCGCGGCCTTGTCCCGCCCGCGCCCGTACGCCGCGCCTACACGCGCTGCGCCTGCGGCCACCCGTGCACCCACGCGCGCTCGCTCAAACGGGGCCGCGCCCACAACTGCTTGCTTCCGGCCAACCGCGCCCAACCGCTTCTGTCGTTGCCGCCGCCGCTGCCTGCCGCCCCGCCGCTGCTGCTGCTCCATGCCGGTGTGCCACCCTGGGCCCCCTGCTCCCTGCGGCCGCCCTGCCTTGGTCGCCGGCGCCGAGCCGCGCCGATGGCCTCGCCCGAGCCAGTGCACGGGCTCGCCCCAGTTGGGCGCCCAGCGCCCGTTACCGCTCGCGCCCAGCGCCCGTTAAGGCTCACAGAGCAACTGCTGATCGGTCCCCACACCCAGAGAAAATGTTTTAAATAAATAAATAAATAGATGAAAATATTAATTAATTAATGAACTAATTAACTTAATTAATCTAGGTTAATTAACCTAACTTAATTAGCCTGCTAATTAACCTGCTAAACTGTTAATTAGTTAAGAGCTAATGACAGACGGGGCCCACGTCTCATTTAGTCGGTCAACAGTCAATGTTGACCGCTGACGTCACGCTGACGCCATGCTGATGCAGTAATGAATTTTGTTTTATTAAATCTGTTAGTACCAGAAAATGATTAAACCCTTTTTAAATTAATATAACATAAACCGTAGCTCGGATCGAAAAACTTTGTACATGAAAGTTGCTCAGAACGACGAGACGAATCCGGATACGTAGCCCGTTCGTCCGCCACACATCCCTAGCATAGCAAACCTGGAACCTTCCCCCTCCGGTTCATCTGTCCGAATATGCCAAACACATGGAATACTTTCCCGAATGTTTTTCCCACCTTCACTGGTATCACCTATCCCTATTTTAGGTCACCCCTAGCACAACATATTGCCGCGTCTTGCTTCGTGTTGCATTTGATTGCTCTGTTATTTATTGCGTTCCCCCTCTGTTACTTCTTTCTGGTAGACACCGAGACCGGCGCCGCTGCTACCCAGTACGACTACGGTGTTGACGACCCCTCCTTGCCTGAGCAGCCAGGCAAGCCCCCCTTTGATCACCATATATCGCCTATTCCTTCTCTCTACTGCTTGCATTAGTGTAGTGTAGCATGTTACTACTTTCGGTTAATCCTATTCTGCTACATAGCCTGTCATTGTTGCTACAGTTGTTACCTTTACCTGCAATCCTAAATGCTTAGTATAGGATGCTAGTATTCCATCAGTGGCCCTACATTCTTGTCCGTCTGCCATGCTATACTACTGGGCCGTGATCACTCGGGAGGTGATCACGGGCATATGCTATATACTTTATACTGTTGCATTACTTATGATACTGTTCGGAGATGGGGGCTGAAGGGGCAGGTGGCTCCATCGCGGTAGAGGTGGGCCTGGGTTCCCGACGGCCCCCGACTGTTACTTTGTGGCGGAGCGACAGGGCAGGTTGAGATCACCTAGGAGAGAGGTGGGCCTGGACCTGGTCGGCGTTCGCGGATACTTCAATTAACACGCTTAACTAGATCTTGGTATTTGATCTGAGTCTGGCCACTGGCCTATACGCACTAACCAAGTACGCAGGAACAGTTATGGGCACTCGACGTCGTGGTATCAGCCGAAGCCTTCGTGACGTCAGCGACTGAGCGGCGCGCGCCGGATTGTACTGGAATGCTTGCTCTTGTATTAGGGCGGCTAGGTCTGCTTCCAGCCGCCCTCGCAACGTGCAGGTGTGCAATGGGCCCAGACCCCTGCGCCATAGGATTTAGACCGGCGTGCTGACCTCTCTGTTGTGCCTAGGTGGGGCTGCGACGTGTTGATCTTCCGAGGCCGGGCATGACCTAGGAAAGTGTGTTCGGCCAAATGGGATCGAGCATGTTGGGTAATGTGGTGCACCCCTGCAGGGAAGTTTATCTATTCGAATAGCCGTGATCCTTGGTAACAGGACGACCCGGAGTTGTACCTTGACCTTATGACAACTAGAACCGGATACTTAATAAAACACACCCTTCCAAGTGCCAGATATAACCCGGTGACCACTCTCTAATAGGGCAACGAGGAGAGGATCGCCGGGTAGGATTATCCTATGCGATGATACTCGGTGAACTTACCATCTACTCTCTTCTACATGCTGCAAGATGGAGGCTGCCAGAAGCGTAGTCTTCGACAGGACTAGCTATCCCCCTCTTATTCTGGCATTTTGCAGTTCAGTCCACCGATATCGCCCCTTTACACAGATACCCATGCATAAGTAGTGTAGATCCTTGCTTGCGAGTACTTTGGATGAGTAATCACGGTTGCTTTTCTCCCTCTTTCCCCCTTTCCATTCTACCTGGTTGTCGCAACCAGATGCTGGAGCCCAGGAGCCAGACACCACCGTCTTCGACGACTCCTACTACACTAGAGGAGCCTACTACTACGTGCAGGCCACTGTCGACGACCAGGAGTAGTTTAGGAGGATCCCAGGCAGGAGGCATGCGCCTCTTTCGATCTATATCCCAGTTTGTGCTAGCCATCTTATGGCAACTTGTTTAACTTATGTCTGTACTCAGATATTGTTGCTTCCGCTGACTCGTCTATGATCGAGCACTTGTATTCGAGCCCTCGAGGCCCCTGGCTTGTATTATGATGCTTGTATGACTTATTTTATTTTTAGAGTTGTGTTGTGATATCTTCTCGTGAGTCCCTGCTCTTAATCGTACACGTTTGCGTGTATGATTAGTGTATGATTGAATCGGGAGCGTCACACCAGAGCACAATCGCAGTAGTTCCCCCTTTACTACCTTAGCCGATATAGCAGAACGTAAGGTAGCAAGCACAGGAGCCGGGCAACCCAACTATTGACCAAAGACATGATTCAGAGCCAATGCATATAGTGCTAAATTCGGGGTGCCAAACTATAATGTAAAAAGTGTTCAGACTTTGTTGCCGTGTTGCTATGAAGCCCCTGGCGAATTGAAACGTACCAAAGTGTACGGGTGCTATTTGATAAAGTTATCAAAAAAGAAAATAGGAAAGAGTAGTAAGCTAGAGCCGTAGAATTTGGGCCGCAAACTGTTTCCATTATAATTTGGCTAATACGTCAAAGCGCATTCGTACAAGTAGTGCGATAAGCAACATGCTATTTAATATGCCACGACCAAGGGAGAGCTGCGTGTGGGTCCTGAAAATAGGTAGGGTGGTCGTTTAAAGAGACCACCTGGAAAT